>NC_080167.1:0-300000 GCF_950295315.1 Erinaceus europaeus | reverse complement strand
GCAGGTGTCTTTCTCTCCCCCTCCTCTCTCCATTTCTATCTGTCCTATCCAACAACGATGACAGCAACAACAACAACAATAACTAAAACAACAATAAAAAACAAGGGCAACAAAAGGAAAAGTAAGTAAATACATATAAAAATTTTTCTTAAAATAAAATAAAATAAAGAACATGAATATAATCGCTTGCAGGGGTCGGGTGGTAGCACAGTGGGTTAAGTGCAGGTGGCGCAAAGTGCAAGGACCAGTGTAAGGATCCCGGTTCGAGCCCCCAGCTCCCCACCTGCAGGGGAGTCGCTTCACAGGCGGTGAAGCAGGTCTGCAGGTGTCTTTCTTTCTCTCCCCCTCTCTGCCTTCCCCTCCTCTCTCCATTTCTCTCTGTCCTATCCAACAACGACGACACCAATAACATCAAAAATAACAACCACAACAACAGTTAAAAAAAATAACAATCGCTTGTTTAACCTGGCGCACTACCGTCCACCCCCCCAGCCCAGTCTATGATCTTCATGAGAATTTTTGTTGAAGGTTTTTGTTTCCAAATCTCTAACAGTCCAAACAAACTGACAGCAGTTTCTGACCTATTTGGGTAAGTTTCTCACCACCCAGTACCACCCTGAGCCAGAGCATGCATTGTGAAAATGCAGGAGCGTTTGATTCTTGCTGCCTCGAGTTACGTTGGGAACGAATCCCGTGGAAGCCAGTGAGCGGTGCCCATCTGAATATAAACTGTGGAGTCAAGCAGGCAGCTCTAGCAGATCACAGAGAACTACACAACTTGCTCTGGTCTGACACTTCTCAGATGGGCTTGGGGGAACCAGGAGATGGGTCAGCAGATAAAACGCATCCCCCTTCCATGGTGAGAACCTGGGTTCGAGATGAAGCCTGGCACCACACGAAAGCACGAAGGGTAGAAAGCAGCTGCAGCTTCACGCACGGTGGAGCAGTGCTTTGGTGTCTTTTCCTCTCTCAAATATACAGAAAAACAAAACTGGAAGGGGAGGCCACTCAGTGCTACTGTACATACATACGGTCCTAGGTTCATGCCCTGGTGTTGCATCAAAGAAAAACAAGATGAAGAGGAGGAGGAGAAAGAGAGTCGGGCGGTGGCGCAGCGGGTTAAGCGCAGGTGGCGCAAAGCGCACGGACCGGGGTGAGGATCCGGGTTCGAGGCCCCGGCTCCCCACCTGCAGGGGAGTCGCTCGCTTCCCAGGCGGTGAAGCAGGTCTGCAGGTGTCTGTCTTTCTCTCCCCCTCTCTGTCTTCCCCTCCTCTCTCCATGTCTCTCTGTCCTGTCCAACAATGACGACAACCATAATAACTACACCAACAATAAAACAAGGGCAACAAAAGGGGGGAAAGCAAAAAAAAAATAAAGTCTGAACAAGTACAAGCGATGGGGATGTCACCTTTATGTCGTTAGCTCTTAGGCGCCCTCCAGAAAGACCTGCTGAGCACAGCCGCAGCCAGGGAACCGCGGGCACCGGGGCAGGGGTGAGGCGCAGCCACCACACCCGGGAGGGAGAGGCCAGGTGCGGGCAGGCCCGACTGAGGTCCTGACAAGGCTCCACTGGTCGCCGTGTCCCTGCCTCAAGCCTGTCCCAGCGCGCAGGCCGAGGCCGAGCAGCCGCGCCACACTGCCCAGGTCATTCACACCTCGGGTCGGAACAAGACCCAATGGGCGGGAGTCGGGCAGCGCAGGGTCGAGCGCACTGGCGGAAAGCTGACGGGCATCAGGATCCGGGTTCGAGCCCCGCAGAGGCGCAGACACCCTGTCAGCTGTTTCTCTACTTTCAAAACAAGGTGCTGAACACGGGGCGGTCTTGGGGGCAGAACCTGGGCCACAGGACAGGGGACACCAGGGGGACGTGGGACAGAGGGACGCCAGGGAGACGCGGGACAGGGGGACGTGGGATGGGGACACCAGGGGTACTCGGGATGCCAGGGGGACGCGGGACAGGGGGACACGGGACAGAGGGACACGGGACAGGGGGACACCAGGAGGTCGCGGGACAGGGGACACCAGGGGGACGCAGGACAGGGGGACACCGGACAGAGGGACAGGGGACACCAGGGGGACGAGGGACAGGGGGACGCAGGACAGAGGAACACCAGGGGGACTCGGGACAGGGGGACAGGGTACACCAGGGGGTCGAGGGACAGGGGGACACCAGGGGGACGAGGGACAGGGGGACGCAGGACAGAGGGACACCAGGGGGACGAGGGACAGGGGACACCAGGGGGACAGGGGACACCAGGGGGACGCGGGAGAGGGACGCGGGACAGAGGGACAGGGGGACACCAGGGGGATGAGGGACAGGGGGACACCAGGGGGACGCGGGACAGGGGGACGGGGACACCAGGGGGACGCGGGACAGAGGGACTCGGGACGCCAGGGGGACTCGGGACACCAGGGGGACTCGGGACAGGGGGACGCGGGACAGAGGGACAGGGGGACACCAGGGGGACGCGGGACAGAGGGACGCGGGACAGAGGGACACCAGGGGGACGCGGGACAGGGGGACACCAGGGGGACGCGGGACAGGGGGACACCAGGGGGACGCGGGACAGAGGGACACCAGGGGGACGCGGGACAGAGGGACACCAGGGGGACGCGGGACAGGGGGACACCAGGGGGACACGGGACAGAGGGACAGGGGGACACGAGGGGGACGCGGGGCCACGGCCGGGACAGCTGAGGACCAGCTCAGACGCCGTGGGCGCGGGGCCCGGTGGGGCGGGCGGCGCCGGGTGAGACCCGGGAGGCCGCGGGGAAGGCCCAGCCTTACCTGGGCGGAGGGCCGGCGGCGCGGGCGGAGGGCGGAGGCCGCGCTTGTCCAGCTGCCGCACCAGCCAGCGCACCGCCAGCAGCAGAACCGACGCGCCCAGCAGCTCCCAGGCCAGCGCCGCCCACTCGGCCGCCAGGCGCGGCCACAGCATCGCCGCGGAGTCCGCTCGGCGATCGCGCCACCGGGATCCAGGCCCCCGGCTGCCCGCCGCGCCTGCGCCTGCGCCTGCGCCTGCGCCGAGGGCAGAAGGAGCGTGCGCGTCAGGCAGAGGCGCGGGCAGC
The DNA here is from genome assembly GCF_950295315.1 of Erinaceus europaeus. Taxonomy (NCBI): domain Eukaryota; kingdom Metazoa; phylum Chordata; class Mammalia; order Eulipotyphla; family Erinaceidae; genus Erinaceus; species Erinaceus europaeus. The sequence goes on along the minus strand of NC_080167.1, from coordinate 296,931 downwards.
CGGGGGCCTGAAAGCGGAGGGGCGGGGCTGGGAGGCCGCGGGGGCGGGGCTCGGGTGACGGGGCGGGGCTCAGAGAGAGGGCGGGGCTCGGAGGGACGGGGCGGGGCAAGGTTGGCGCTGCGGAAAGGAAACCGCCTTTTTTAGAAGAATCTGTTTTTAAATTTATTTATACTTATTTTCCCTTTTGTTGCCCTTGTTTTTTATTGTTGTTGTAGTTATTGTTGTTGTTACTGATGTCGTTATTGTTGGATAGGACAGAGAGAAATGGAGAGAGGAGGGGAAGACAGAGAGGGGGAGAGAAAGACAGACACCTGCAGACCTGCTTCACCGCCTGTGAAGCGACTCCCCTGCAGGTGGGGAGCCGGGGCTCGAACTGGGATCCTTATACTGGTCCTCGCGCTTTGTGCCACGTGCGTTTAACCCGCTGCACTACCACCCGACTCCTCAGGACGCTTAAAAAAATATATTTATAAAATGGAAACACTGACAAGATCATCGGATAAGAGGGGTACAATTCCCATTTCTAGAGCTCGTATCCCGTCCCCTCCCCTGATAGCTTTCCTATTCTTTATCCCTCTGGGAGTGTGGACCCAGGGTCATTGTGGGATGCAGAAGGTGGAAGGTCTGGTTCTGTTAATTGCTTCCCTGCTGAACATGGACGTTGGCAGGTGGATCCACACTCCCAGTCTGTCTCTCTCTTTCCCTAGCGGGGCGGGGCTCTGCTCTGGTTTATGGTGGTGCAGGGGATTGAACCTGGGACTTCGGAGCCTCAGGCATGAGAGTCTCTGCGGAATCATTATGCTATCTCCCCCCAGGAAGCTGCCTTCTAGACTAGCGCTGGTCTGCAGCTAGCAGAGGCGGAGGCCCGGGACAGGCCCACCGGCTCTGCCACCCCAGCAGGTGCGGACCTCTGTGCAGGAAGCTTGAACTCAGCCCGAAGCTGGGATCCAGGGAGGCTCCGGCAGCGCAGTCACCCTCAGGACCGCGGCTGCCCCCCGGCTGCCCCCCCCCCCCGCCAGGCCCCAGGCGGCCCCCCCGGCTGCCCCTCGGTTGCCCCCACACGCACCGGCCAGGGAGGAGCTGCTGCTGCTTGTCACAGTGTGGCCCAGCCCGGGCCTTGCCAGAAGGGCATCTTGGAGTCTGGAGCCTGGAGCCACCCTGCCTTCCTTGCCCAGTTATACAGGAGCACTGGAGCCTCCTCTGGGCCTTGGTTCCTGCATGTGTTGCCAAGACTTGTATCTGGGTGCCACACATGGCAAGGCACACGCCTTGAACTGTTTCCTCAGCCCCAAAGTGTGTCTGTTACTTGATTTTGCAGCAGACATCAGAAACATGCACAAAGGAAAAGCTGCAAGAAATGCTGCTTCTGGGGAGTCGGGCGGTAGCGCATCGGGTTAAGCGCACGTGGAGCAAAGTGCAAGGACCGCCATAAGGATCCTGGTTCGAGCCCCGGCTCGCCACCTGCAGGGAAGTCCCTTACTACTACTACTAGCGTTTGCCCTTCTTCCGTAGCCAGTCAACAGCGTCAGGTTGAGCCTGATGTCAAGTTTCGAGACCTCCTTTGAATCTGGAGAGGTGGCAGTCGTTGACTATGTGGGTCATAGTCTGTCTGGAGCCACAGGGGCAGTTCCGGTAGTCTCTGGCTCCCCAGCAATGGAACATAGCGGCGCACCGGCCATGGCCTGTTCCATTGCGATTGAGGAGGGCCCAATTATAACGTGCCAGGTCAAAGCCGGGTTGACGCTCGCAGGGGTCTGTGATGAGGTGTTTGTTCTTTACCTCAGCTGACTGCCAACTCTTGTTTCCAAGAGTCTGGAACAGAGAAGTTCAGTGTAGGCGTAGGGGACCAGATTGGGTGACAAAACGTCAAGCGTTGGACAGGGTGGGCGAAGATATCTGCATATATTGGCAGGTCCGGTCGAGCGTAGACATGGGAAATGAACTTAGATGATGCCGCATCCCGACGAATATCTGGCGGGGCGATGTGGCTAAGAACTGGCAGCCATGGAACCGGGGTGGAACGGATGGTTCCAGAAATGATCCTCATGGAGGAATATAATTTGGAATCGACCAAGTGGACATGGGGGCTACAGAACCATAGTGGGGCACAGTATTCTGCAGTGGAATAGCATAATGCCAGAGATGATGATCGTAGTGTGGAAGCGCTCATGCCCCATGAGGAGCTGGCCAGTCTTGCCATGATGTTATTCCTCACACCCACCTTTGCTGCAGTTTTTATGAGATGTTCGTGAAATGACAGAGTGCGATCGAGAGTAACGCCAAGGTAGACTGGCTGGGCTTCGTGCTGGATTCTCCTATCGCCAAGCTGCACATTAAGCTCACGCGAGGCCGAGGCATGGTGTAGATGGAAATCAGATGATACCGTTTTTGCAGTGCTAGGGATTAGTCGCCATTTTTTACAGTACTCAGATATCAGAGACATGTCTTTCGTGAGTGTTTCCTCGAGGATGTCGAACTTGGATGCCTGAGTTGCACAGCAGATGTCATCGGCGTAGATGAACTTCCTTGAAGAAGTTTCTGGGAGGTCATTGATGTAAATATTAAATAGCGTAGGAGCCAGAACAGAGCCCTGGGGGAGGCCACTTGAGACAAGTCTCCATCTGCTAGACTTGTCACCCAGATGCACCCGGAATCTTCTGTTTTGGAGAAGAAATGATATAGTGTTGGCCACCCATGGAGGCAGGCCTCTTGAGATCTTGACCAGGAGACCACAGTGCCAGACCGTGTCATAGGCTGCTGTGAGATCGACAAAGACAGCACCCGTCTTTAAATTCTTCTGGAATCCATTTTCAATGTAAGTTGAGAGGGCCAGGGCTTGTTCGCAGGTAGATCTTCCTGGGCGGAAACCAGCCTGGGCTGGGAGTCCCTTCACAGGCAGTGAAGCAGGTCTGCAGGTGTCTGTCTTTCTCTACCCCCTCTGTCCTCCCCTCCTGTCTCCATTTCTCTCTGTCCTATCCAACAGCGACGGAATTAATAACAATAATAACTACAACAATTAAACAACAGTGCAATAAAAAGGGAATATTTTAAAATGTGAATATTTAATATTAATATTTAGTATTAAAAATATTAAAAAGAAATGCTGCTTCTGGTTTTAGATGCTACTGACTGCTGAGAATTCCTTCCTGGCAACTCTCTGAATGGTCAGTGGTGTTTTGGTATTTTTTTTCCCATTATGGCTATTTTTGGGGCTCCCTACCTGTACAAGGAACCCATCCCTCCCTGTGGCCATTTTTAAAAAATATTTATTTATTCCTTTTTGTTGCCCATGTTCCTCCTCTTCCCCCTGTTTATTGTTGTCGCTGTTGTTGGATAGGACAGAGAGAAATGGAGAGAGGGGGAAAGACACCTGCAGAACTGCTTCACCGCCTGTGAAGGCGACTCCCCCACAGATGGGAGCCTGGGCTGGAACCAGGATCCTTATGCAGTTCCTTGCGCTTAGCACCAAGTGCACTTAACCAGCTGCGCTAACGCCCAAACCCCCCCCCCCCATTTTAATAGAGAAAAATGGAAAGGGGAGAGACACCTGCAGCCCTGTTCATGAAGCTCCCCCACCTAAAGGTGAGGCCTGGGAGCTTGAACCCAGATCCTAATGTGTGCGTTCAACCAGGTACACCACTGCCTGCCCCGCCCAAACAGTTAAGGATGTTTATCCAAATTGGACAAAGGGAAACAAACCTATTCACATTTATATAGCCTGCTCCCGGGTACTGCTGAGGTGTGATTTCTGACCAATTTAGTGATTTACAAGTCGTAATTTTGTTTTTGAATAGAGACAGGGGAGGCAAAGAAAGTGAGAAACCATAGCACTAGAGCTTCCTTCAAGGTAGTGGAGGCCAGACTCCAACCCGGGCTACATACATGGCAAAGCAGCACACTGTTCAAGTGAGCGGTTTTGTTGGCTCTCTTAGTTTTTATGAAGATCACACACATACACACACACTAATGTATCAGTGCATCTCTCCGATACTTGTGATGTTGGGGGAATTAAACTTAGGCCCTCAAGCTTGCAAGTCCAGAACTCTAAAATATACCACCTCCTGGGCAAAAAAGCTTAGCAGTTTTGAATAGCAAGCCTCCTGGGTCCTATGCCTGTGTTATGATCAATAAGGGCATAGCATAGAGCATCTGTTTGGTGGAAAATTAGACTAAAAATAAGTCCTTGGAGGTGGGGAGACAAGGTCACCCACTAGAATGCACGGCTTACAACACACAGGTCCTGGGTATGATTTTCAGCACCATGGGCAACACCTGGGGCTGAGGGCTCTGTGGATAGTTAGAGTGGTGTTTTGGAGCTTCTCCTCTTCCTTTAAAAAGTAAATAAAATTATCTTTAAAAAAATCTTTTTTTTGGGGGGGGGGCTCACTTCACAAGCAGTGAAGCAGGTCTGCAGGTGTCTATCTCTCCCTCTTTTTTTTTTTTCTTGCTGGGGCTCAGTGCCTGCACTAACAAGGCTACAACAACAAGGGCAACAAAAGGGGGGAAAATGGCCTCCAGGAGCAGTGGATTCATGGTGCAGGCACTGAGCCCCAGCAATAACCCTGGAGGCAAAAAAAAAAAAAAAAGAACAAAAGGAAAAAAGTGGCTACCAGGAGCAGTGGATTCATAGTGCAGGCACCAAGCCCCAGTGATAACCCTGGAGGGGGGAAAAAAAAAAAAAAAAAATATATATATATATGTAAAATCTTTATTTATTGGACAGAGATAGCCAGAAATTTAGAGGAAGAAGGAGACAGAGAGGGAGATGAGGCTGGGGTAGATAGCATAATGGGTATGTAAAGAAACTCTCATGTCTTTGGCTTCAAAGTCCCAGGTTCAATCCCCATACCAACATAAACCAGAGCTTAGCAGTACTCAAAAACAAACAAACAAACAAAGAGACAAGGAGACAGACACCTGCAGCACTGCTTCACCACTTCCACTTGTGAAGCCTTCCCCCCTGCAGGTGGGAACCAGGAATTTAAACCTGGGTCCTTGTGCCCTGTAATATGTGCACTTAACCAGGTGTGCCACCGCCTGGCCCCACCAACAGGGCTATCTCTAGGGCTTAGTGTCTGGGAGTCCATTGGGAGAGAGACACAAAAGGAGAGATACCACATGCTGTTCTGCTTGTGAAGCTTTGCCCCTGCCAGCACTCCTATGTGGTTGCCAGGGCTCAGATCCAGTCACACATAGTAACATGCTCTACTGGGTAAGCTGGGCCCCAGGTTATTTTTAATAGCTGTTAACTAGAGACTCTCTACAACTGACTTACAGATCAAAAATAAAGTATGGATGAAAAAGGCAGGAGAGTTAGGGAAATAGTATAGTGGTCATGTAAAGTCTGGCAGTGGCGCACCTGGTTAAGCACTCACACTAGTGTGCAAGGACCTGGGTTCAAGCCCCTGGTCCCCACCTGCAAGGGGAAAGCTTTACAAGTGGTGAAGCAGGGCTGCAGGTGTCTCTCTCCATCTCTATTTCTCCTTTCCCTCAATTTCTATCTCTATCCAATAATAAATAAATAAAATTAAAAAAAAAAGATTTTCATGCCTAAGGCTCTGAAGTCTCAAGTTCAATCCCCAGCACCACCGTAAGCCACAGCTGAGCAGGGCTCTGTAAGAACAAAACACAATCAACAGGAGATATGGGGAACCAAAGGTGAGGTTAGTGTCACGGTCCATATGTAATCAGAGAAGACCTGTCTGGCTCCCTTGGGATCTCCAAGTCAACCCCTGCTGCTGCAGAGGTTCTCACCTTACACTTCCTGACACACACAGGCAGGGGCTAGAGGGAGGGGAATGTGGAAGAGACAGACCTGGTCTTCTGCTATGGCCAGATGACCACAAAATCTCAAGCTCATCTGAAACTTTGGCAGAACAGTAAAATTCTCTTTTAATGGAAGTAATTGAATACAGTTTATAACATGAAATAAATTACTCCCCAATATGACACAATATAAATATTAAAATGAAACCCCAATGAAATATGAAAATCTTTACCAAAAAATAGTTTATTGCACAAAATTTAAGGGATTCCCAAGCACACTGAAATTTATAAAAGATCAAAAATGTTTCATTAAGTTACATTTCTTTGTGCATGGTGCCATCTTTCCCCTAAACACCCCCAACCTGAGGACTCTCTTCCAAGGGGACATTTTTCATAGAAACAACTAACTTAAAACCACCAGGTTCTCTCGACCCTCTGAAGCATCACCTAGAAGGCCCTATCATAATCTGAGACCATCTCATAGTAAGTTTGCTGGGCTGTGGAGGTCCTAAGGGTCTCACCCAGCATGGTGCTGCTAGTGCCATGGGGCCCTCGGGAAAGGCTCCTGGACATCATTTCCCTCTCAGACATGCTGGTCCCTCTCACTACTAGAAACCTGTGCACACAGCCTTCCATTGTTGTTAAAAAACAATTCTCTCAGGAGTAGGAACACATGTCATAAAGACTCACTGTTCTTTCAGTATCCCAACACCAGGAAGCCTTTACATAGAAGAGTTTCAAGAGGTGATTCCTAAGGCAGTACACCACAGGCCTCTTCCCATCACCTAGACCCCAGGCCAGAGGAAGAGTCAGTTCCACATCCTATCAAAAACACTGTCTGCTAGCTATACCTTCCAAGAAGGTGAATAAAGGTGTACATCACTAAGATTGTGGCACTGCCCTGCTGTGTATTGTGTAAAACTCAGTAACCACATTGCACTAAGCTTTTTTTTTTTGAAACTTAAGAAAAACAAGTGTCCAAGTCAACACTGTGTGTGGTGAGAGGTGAGACACACAGTATCTACCCACAGGAGACAATTAACACTCACAAATGGTGAACTTGTTTCTGAAAACTGTTCCAGACTTGCCTGTTTTCCATGAGTAATTTCCTAATTCTCATTTCTGCCTGTAAGAACAGGTTTCAAATATTATTCACTAAAGAATCTAGCTTTGGGAGGTAGAAGTATCAGTAAAGTCCCTTGGAGATTGGAAGAAACAAAGACAAAAAAACCTCAGCAAATCAAAGGCAGGCAGTTTAAAGTTCAACTTCCTCTTTCAGGTGACTTGTTATGGAAACCTAAAGGTGGCATCAACTTGAGTGGGAAACTACATGTGAAAACACACATGCACACACGCACACGCACACACACCACACATGCACACACAAACGCAGCAATGGTGGGACAGCTAGAGCCCCAAGCAGAGGCAGGACAGCCAGATGCTCAAGGACCTAAGGTGTGCTGGTGGCACAGGGTGCAGACAGGAAGCCAAGGGAGTACACACACAGAGACACATAGTAACACATGTGCCCACATGTACACATGGGCCACTAAACAAAGGACGAAAGGGATGTGGAACAGAGACTTGCTTTCCTTTGATGGATATATTCAGAATTAGTTTATCTTTTCCTATGAGAAAAAGTACACAGTGAATAGCAGTCACCAAAGACCTTAACAAGCAAGGAGTGAGAAAGCAGGTGCAGGATGAAGCTGACTATTAATTCTTGATTTTAAACTCAAAGTATAAGGATAATGTAACCAAAGGCGTCAGCATATAAGCTATCACTTTTCCCTTTGCTAGTAGTACAAAACCAATTTTGTCAAAAGCAATTTCCAACTTAAGGTGAAAAGAATGTATTTATAAATGAATCTTTCAAGTATTAGCTCAGGATGAACCCTGTACAAATGGTATATGTATTTTAGCTGTTCCAAAAATTGCTAGGGAATTTTTAAGACACTAACCATCTTTGTGGTTACTTCTCAATGAACCATCTAACAGCATAAGAGAGCACAATAGCTTAAAACACCATAGTGTCTTCTTATAAGAGGCAGATAGTGTATAGACATGCAAGGAACTGGTTTGTTCAGTGACACTTCAAACATCACCTTTAGACCAGCACAGCTCACAGGAGCCCACAAAGACCCACTCTCCTTCTCCTTGGCTTATAGTATTTTTAAAAGACTTTTTTTTTTTTTTTTTAAGCAAAATAGGGGAAGAACTTACATATGCTGCCACCTCAGTCAGTTTCTGTAGTGTCTAAGTATTTTAGTTAGAAAAATGTAAAATGAAGTGACTTGTTGGTGGCTGATGTCCTACCAGGCACCCACCATGGAGACCTGATTGCCTTTGTTCAGTGAGTCGGCCTGCCCAGCTAGAACTCTCAGCACTTTCCAGATGAGAAGTTCAAGGATCTTCTCAGACTGTCCCTGGAGCACACAGGTCCTACTGAGTTTTTCACTTGGGGCATACAAGGGGTGGGGGTGGGGTGGCAGGGGTGGGAGCCCTGCATGGAGCCCAGCCTCCCTCTTTCCACAGCATGTGGTGACCACACCAGCTATACAGCCAGGCTGGTGGCCAAGTGGAGGGCATGCAGGACAGGAGTGAGGCAGGAGGACACTGTGCACAGAAGACAAGGAAAAGACCCTCAAGAGTGGGAGGAAAACAACAAAAACTCCTTCCTGTCTATGAAGATTTGGTTTCAGAAGGTAAATAAAATATATTTCTTAAAACATAATTTTGTGATACATCTAAATCCTACATATACATTATTTCCTAACAGCAGATTTTCAAAAGGCAATCAATATAAAGACAATTTAGGTCATTCTTAAATAACATGAGCATGTATTTTTTAAAGGTTAGATTATAGTTTTCTGAGTTCAGGCGCATATCCTATGGTGGGATGTGGGATGTCTTTTGAAGAAATGAAATAAAAACCAGAAGTGCAAAAAAAAAAAAAGTGTCATTTCGGTAGGAAAGTAAAGTTCTTATTGAACCAAATGGGAAGTGAGAGATGGTCCCATGGTGCTGCTTTCACTGGGCTTACTGGGGTCCTGATGCTCACAGAGCAGAGCCTGTGGTCACATGTAAGACAGTTTCTCTTGCCAACAACTTTCAGACTCATGAAGACATTTCTCACTGAGTCTAAATTAGACCTTTGTGATTTAATCATTTTGTGGGAAAATCTAGTTGTAATCTGTGACTATTTCTTGAATCCTTGACACTTATTCTGTTATTTTACTCCCTCTAAAGGCAAACACGACATTTCAATTTCGTTTCCTAGAAAAACATGGCATACAGTCAAATAAATAATATTGGCAGACCACTCCTTCAGTTGGTTACATTCACTCGGGGTGGAGAAGCCCCAACTCTCCAGCAGAGGCCCTGCTATGGATGAGTATCTCTGTGTCTCCCTGGGGGTTGGCGTGACCTCCCTGGAAAGCAGGGCTGGAAGCAGGGTCCCCTTGAGTCCAGGAAGACAGTGACTCGTGCATGGTGACAGTGTGTGCCTCCATCTGGCGCTGTAGGCTGTCCATCTCCTGCCTGGGAAGAAGGGAAGAAGGAAGGAATGCCAGGTCAAAGCTCAGAGGACAGGCATGTCGCTTCCTGCAGAGATCAGCAGGGCCTTAAGTCTGGCTCACTGGCCACTGTGGGCCTTTAGGGAATAACAGAACCTCTGTACTTTGGATCAGCAAAACCTTTGGCTCAGGATAACAGAACCCAGCGGTTTTCAATTACTTTTTCTGTATGAGCAGAGGCCAAGGGGTCCTATAGTTCTGTGCTTCTGATCTACGAGAAAGTGGGAGGGGTAGATGCCCACCCTCAGAATCAAAACCAGAGTTCACTGTAAGGCCACACTCAAAAGGTGGGTCTGGCAGGAGCAGAACAGTCAGTTCTGGGGCTGGTAAAAGCTCAAGTACTGTTGACTTAAGGGTATGTCAGGGCCAGTTAGCACTTGGCCTTGAGAGATTGGGTGGTCCCCACTCAACAGACCTACTCAGCCTTTGCTGGGCATCACTACTGGTTACAGAGCAGTCTTCTAAGCTAAACATGCAAATCACTGCTAACACTGAGCAAGATGGAGCACAGAACAAGGCCATACTTCAGCTGCTGGAGACAACTGTTGAGGTTCTTGAGGGGTTCCTTGCTCACAGCAGGTGGAGGCTTCAACAGCTCCTCCAGGAGCGAGGCCGGGACAGGGCAGTCGGGGATCTTGACTGGTGTTACAGGGCCAGAAGAGCTGGTCTCACCCTTCAGGTCTTTTCTCTGTGGGTAAGAGCACATAGTTAGCTCTCCCCTAGGGAGGCTGCCACCATCCCTTTCCATCCTGATTCTCCCAGCCCTTGCCCTCAGGAGTCAGCTATCACAGGGGTGAAGAAATACTGGCTGAAAGATCCTCCTAACACACACAACAAAGCACACATGATAAGCCCTGACCCCTCAGGATGGCAGACAAGCCTCTGCATGAGAACCTTGTGGACTTTTCCAGAGACCTTAGCCTGGACCACCTAAGAATTTATGTCAACTGTTCAACTCTTTAAAAAAACTCCTCTTTCTAAGGCCTTAACTATTCTAGATAGGCTAGTGATGTGAATTAAGACTGAATCTGAGCAATTTCTTTGCATGAAAAGGTCTCAAAGACTGGGGAGCCAGGAGGTAGCATACTTGAGTGCACATGTTATCATGCTCAAGGACTCAGGTTCAAGCCCCTGCTCCCCACCTGTAGGGGGAAGCTTCATGCATGGTGAAGCAAATAATTCAGGTATCTCCCTATTTCTCTTCCTATCTATCTTCCACTTCCCTTTCAGTTCCTCTGTTTCTATTAAAAAAGGGGAGTGGTGGTGTAAGAAATGTTACACATGGGGGGGCTGGGCAATAGCATAGCGGGTAAAGCGTACATGGTATAAAAGTGCAAGGTCCGGCGTAAGGATCCTGGTTCAAGCCCTCAGCTCCCCATCTGCAGGGGGGTCGTTTCACAAGCGGTGAAGCAGGTCTGCAGGTCTCTATTTTTCTCTCCCCGTCTTCCCCTTCTCTCTTGATTTCTCTCTGTCCTATCCAACAACAGCTATAACACCAGTAACAATAACAACAAGGGTAACAAAATGGGAAAAATAGCCTCCAGGAGCAGTGGATTAGTAGTGCTGGCACTGAGCCCCAGCAATAACCCTGGAAGCAAAAAAAAAAAGACTGTGTTGGGGTAGTGAGGTGGGTGGAAAACCCTGGAGGCAATAAATAAATAAATTAAATTAAATAAATGTTATACAAGTACAAAGTTCTGTATTTTACTGTTGACTGTAAACCACTAATCCCCCCAATAAAGGAAAACAAACAAAGAAACAAAAAAAGACTCATAGAGTGGAGAAACAAGTGTCAACAGACAATATGGCTGCTGTTGTGTTCTCAAGGGCTGAGGGGGTGGACCCAGGGCTTTTCTTTTCTTTTTAATTATCTTTATTTTTTAAAATTAATTAAAAAAATTTTTTTATCCCCTTTTGTTGCCCTTGTTGTTTTATTGTTGTAGTTATTATTATTATTGATGTCACTATTGGACAGAGAAAAATGGAGAGAGGAGGGAAGACAGAGGGAGAGAGAAAGATAGACACCTGCAGACCTGCTTCACCACCTATGAAGCAACTCATCTGCAGGTGGGGAGCCGAGGGCTCGAACTGGAACCTTACACCGGTCCTTGTGCTTTGCGCCACCTGCGCTTAACCTGCTGCGCTACCGCACGACTCCCCTTTAATTATCTTTATTTATTGGATAGAGATAGCCAGAAATTGAGAGGGAAGGCGGTGACAGAGAAGGTGAGAGACAGAGAGACACCTGCAGCCCTGCTTCACCACTCATGAAGCTTGCCGCCTGCAGGTGGGGACCAGGGGTTCGAACCCAGGTCCTTGCACATTATAATGTGCACTCAACCAGGTGCACCACCACCTGGCCTCCCCCCCAGCAGGGCTCTTCTTAGGGGAAAATATATTTGTTAATGAGAGAAAGGAGAAAGGAAGAGAGAGGTGGTCCTGGAGGTGGTGCAGTGGATAAAGCATTAGACTCTCAAGCATGAGGTCCTGAGTTCAATCCCCAGCAGCATATGTACCAGGGTGATGCCTGGTTCCTTCTCTCTCCTCCTATGTTTCTCATTAATAAATAAATAAAATCTAAAAAAAAGAAAAGAGAGAATCAGTGTCAACTTTGGCACATGCAAGGCTGGGGATCAAAATTGGGACCTCATGCTTGAGAGTTCAAAGCTTTATCTGATGTGTGATCTCTTAGTTGCTCAGGGCTCTCATTTATAGAACCAAACCAAGCCCTCGTTAGATTTAATAAAGCACGTCCCAACAAAACTGTATTTGAATTTATGAAAAGATGCAAACACTGTTTGAAAAAGTCCAAAATAAGCTGAGCTGGTTTGCTATCCAGGCAGAACACTCCATCATTTATTTTCACACAGTAAAGGCTAAATGCAATTAACACCTGGATGATCAGAAAGCCCACTCATTTCTTGTCCAAGTGAGGGGTGCAGAGCCCAGCTAGCCCACCTGAGGGATGCAGAGCCCAGCCAGTCCACTAAGAGCAGAGACCAGCCAGCTCACCGAGGGCAGAGCCTTTACCGTCTTGGCCATGCTGCGGCGCAGGCCCACATGCAGCTGCTGGTTCTGCTGCAGCATAGTCTTCATGCCATTCTTCAGTTCTGACACTTTAGCTTGAAGTACAAACTTATCTTTCTGGGTCATGGACAGATCTTCTCGTACCATCTCCAACTCAGACTTGATATTCTAAGAAAAGTGAAGTCACAGGTTTGTATTTATTATTTGCTAATAAAAAAGAGGAAGGTGGGAGTTGGGAAGTAGCAGGTTAAGTGCATGTGGCACAAAGTGCAAGGACTGGTGTAAGGATCCCGGTTCAAGCCCCTGGCTTCCCACCTATGTAACAATGATGACATTAATAACTACAACAATAAAATAACAAGGGCAACAAAAGGGAATATATATATATATATATATATATATATATAAGAGGAAGGTCCAGAGTATCACTGTGGCACATGCACTGCTAGCAACTGAACTTGAGAGTCCAATGATTCACCCATTGTGCCACTTCCTGGGCTGCAAGTCACAGATTTTTTAGAAAAAATTTTAAATTAATTCTTATTTCTTTATTCATTCCCTTTTGTTGCCTTGTTGTTTTATTGTTGTAGTTATTATTGTTGTTACTGATATTGTTGTTGGACAGGACAGAGAGAAATGGAGAGAGGAGGGGAAGACAGAGAGGGGGAGAGAAAGACAGACACCTGCAGACCTGCTTCACCGATTGTGAATCGACTCCCCTGCAGGTGGGGAGCCAGGGGATCGAACCAGGATCCTTACGCCGGTCCCTGTGCTTTGCGCCACCTGCGTTTAACCCACTGCACTACCGCCTGACTCTCAAGTTACAGATTTTTAAAACCTGTAAGACTTAAAACTTGTGGCTAAAATTTTAGTTTATAGATTATAATTCCAGGGAGACACTAAACACTGATGTTTATCTAATGAAGTTTATGATATCCCAGATCAGTCCAGCTTCCTCCCTGCTGATTTCAAATGTGATATATCCACTTATAGTGATGTCCCAAATGTCTTCACCCATATTTCAATCTCTGCCTAGCAACCAGCAATATTTCTACATACTCATCCTACAACAAACTTTTAAGAGTCAGATGGTCGAATTCTGCTTCTGGTTAAGCTTTCTTTTTTAAATATTTTATTTTGGGAGTCGGGCGGTGGTGCAGTGGGTTAAGCGCATGTGGCGCAAAGCGCAGGGACCGGCATAAGGATCCCGGTTCGAGCCCCCGGCTCCCCACCTGTAGGGGAGTCTCTTCACGGGTGGTGAAGCAGGTCTGCAGGTGTCTATCTTTCTCTCCCCTCTCTCTCTGTCTTCCCCTCCTCTCTCCATTTCTCTCTGTCCTATCCAACAACAAAGCAACGTCAACAATGGCAATAGTAACCGCAACGAGGCTGCAACAACTAGGGCAACAAAAAGGGGGAAAAATGGCCTCCAGGAGCGGTGGATTCATGGTGCAGGCACCGAGCCCAGCAATAACCCTGGAGGAAAAAAAAAATTTTATTTTAATGAGAGGTAGAGAGGCAATGAAAAAGACACAGAGAGAAAGACCAGGGCACTACACAGCTCTGGCCGATGGTGATGCTGGAAACTGAACCTAGGACCTCAGAGGCTCAGGCATGAGAGTCATTTGCAGAACCTCTGTGTTGTTTCCCAGCCCCTGGTTAATTTCCTTCCTTTCTCTCTCTCTTTCTTTCTTTCTCTCTTTCTTTCTTTCTTTCTTTCTTCCTTTCTTTCTTTCTTTCTTTCTTCTATTTAAGATAGAAGGTGAGACAGGGGAAGGAAAACAGAGAGAATGAGACATTGGTAGCACTGCTCCACCTCCTGTGGTAAAAACAAAAAAGTTAACATTCCTGATCCTCTAGCAGTCAAGAGTGTGTACAGTTACTAATAGGTTTATCACAGCTGTGAACTTCATTTAAGTGACTTAAAATCCCATTGCTGGGGGTTGGGCACTAGCACAGTGGGTTAAATGCACATGGTACAGAGCACAAGGACTGACCTAAGGATTTCAGTTCGAGCCCCTGGCTCCCCATCTACAGGGGGATTGCTTCACAAGCAGTAAAGCAGGTCCGCAGGTGTCTGTCTTTCTCTCCCTTCTCTGTCTTCCCCTCCTCTCTCCATTTCCCTCTTTGATGTCCAACAACAATGACATCAACAACAACAATAATAACCACAACAATGATAAAACAACAAGGTCAACGAAAGGGAAAAAAACATCCCGGGAGTCGGGTGGTAGCGCACATGACGGGAAGCAAGAACCAGCATAAGGATCCCGGTTTGAGCCCCCAGCTGCCCACCTGCAGGGGAGTCGCTTCACAGGTGGTGAAGCAGGTCTGTAGGTGTCTTATCTTTCTCTCCCCTCTCTGTCTTCCCCTCCTCTATTTCTCTCTGTCCTATCCAACAACAACAACATCAACATCAATAACAACAATAAAACAACAAGGGCAACAAAAGGGAATAAATAAAAACAAATCTTAAAAAAAAAAGATCCCACTACTGATGCAGTTTGCAGGGCTCCCTCTGCTGTAGGGCCTAGACTTGCTTCTGAAGGAGGAAAGCATCTGCAGAACTTTGCAGGGAGGAGCCTTCACTCACTGAGAACACCTGTTTCCACTCAGCACACCAGCACAGGGACTGGTTTGAGCCCAGCTAAGGTCTTGTGTCCAGTACCTGGAGTAGCTGCTGTGTTCCATCCAGTTCTGTCTTATTCTGCTGCTCCGTAAGGTCCAGCTGCTGCTTCAAGGACTGGATTTCTCTCTCTTTCTGATCCACTTCCCATTTCAGATTTTCCATCTAGTGGAAGGAAAAGTCACAAGACCAAGAGAATTTTTAAGTGGGTTTCTTGCACTTTCATAAAATTTCTGAGTATATATCTATATTTTAACAACATTTTAAAAAATTTGTATTTTCTTTATTTATTGGATAGAGACAGCCAGACATTGAGAGGGAAAGGAGTGGTAGAGGGAGAGAGACAGAGACATCTACAGCCCTGCTTCACTTGCAAAGCTTTCCCCCTGCAGGTGGGGACCAGGAGCTTAAACTTGGGTCCTTAAGCATTGTAACATGTATGTTCAACTAGATGCATCACCACCCAGCCCCGACTATATTTTTGTGTATCACTTAATGTCATACTTAAAAATGAATATTTCACCCAGAAGACAGAGGCTGAAGTGAGTTTCAGCCAGCAAAGCCTGGCTCTAATCTAAAGGCTCATTAGAGAAAAGAGGATGCCTGTGGTCACCTGTTGGCTCTCCACAGGCGGCTTACTCAGCTGCTCATCCAGCTGCTTCTGTAGGAGCTGGAGCTGGGCCCGGGCCTCTGCCAGCTCTGTCTGGAACTGTGCAACTTCCTGAGAATGTTTTCCCTTCTGAGTCCTGGTGAGAATGGCAGGAAAGAAGGAAATTAAAACTCTTCACTTCTCCACTGCAAACAATGATCCGACTGCAACCTGTACTTTAGAAAAGCTCACCCGAGTGCAAACTGTGACTCATCCACACAACACCCTCTGGTGGGGAGGTCTGTCAGTCCAGCTTACAGATTATGGTGGGATGAAAGTGGTACCACACATGCAGCAGACCCAAGAGAGTTGACAGCCCACTCCAGAGCCATCCCCACACTGGGGCTTCCTCTGCTCTCCACCAAGGATATCAAGGCACAGATTGGGGAAGCAGTTTGATTCAACCACAGGCTTCTTGAGAACAATAGTATGTACTTCTCTTCTTAGATCTACCTCCCAAGTGCTCACAGGTTTGCTAGGTGACCTCAACAAGGACCCGGGGCATCAGAGATGGTGGAGCCACCCCATTAGGACACACAGCAGTGGTCCCCAACCCCCAGCACTGGGTCCCCATACGTACTGAAGACCTTCGGCCTCTTCCTGCAGCTTCTGCACTAGGTGCTCCTTGGCCTGCAGCTCCTTCTTCACCTCACCCAGCTCCAAGGAGGCAGCCTTGAAGTGGCGGCGGTTATGGCCTGCTTCTACCTTGGCAGCAGCGACCTAGAAGCAGGAAGTAGGTCACCGAGGGAAATCAAGGCAGAGGCACCAGGGGGCTCCATTCCAGGCAGACCCTGGCACCTGTGTCTGATGACTCTGCCATGGTCCCTATCAAGGACAACAGCACTATACATATACCTGGCACGTGAGCACACCACTCACTGCTGATTGTTACTCAGGATTTTCCTGATCTAAATGGTCATGGATGATGACTGGCGGTGGTGCACCCAGTGCACAAGCTATAATGCACAAAGACACAGGTTCAAGCTCTCAGTCCCCAACTGCAGGTTGAAGCAGTGCTGCCAGTATCTATCTCTTGCTCTCTACCTTCCCCTTCCCTCTTTCTGTCTCTATACAATAAATAAAATATAAAAGAAAAAATAGCTGGAGGTTGATAGCATAATGGTTATACAAAGAGACTCTTATGCCTGAGTCTCCAAAGTCACAGGTTCAATCCCCTACACTACCATAAGCCAGAGCTGAATAGGGCTGTAGAAAAAAAAGAAAAACATAGAAAATAAGCAAATTCTCAAAATGTAACACAAATTTCCATTTTTCCCTTTCCAGTAATTTATTTTTATTTATTTTTTATTTTTAAAAAATATTTATTTATTCCCCTTTGTTCCCCTTGTTTTATTGTTGTTGTTACGAATGTCATTGCTGTTGGATAGGACAGAGAAAAATGGAGAGAGGAGGGAAAGACAGAGAGGGGGAGAGAAAGATAGACATTTACAGACCTGCTTCACCACTTGTGAAGTGTATCCCCTGCAGGTGGGGGAGCCGGGGGTTCAAACCGGGATCCTTACGCTGGTCCTTGAGCTTTGCGCCACGTGCGCTTAACCAGCTGCACTACCGCCCGAAGCCCTATTTTTATTTTTTTAATTAGTTAAAATTTTTTTTTTTTTTTTGGCCTCCAGGGTTATCTCTGGGGCTCAGTGCCTGCACTATGAATCCACTGCTCCTGGAGTATACTTTTTCCCATTTTGTTGTCCTTATTGCTATTGTTGCCACTGATATTGCTGAATAGGTCAGAGATAAATCGAGAGAAGAGGGGAAGACAGAGAGGAAGAAAGACAAGACACATGCAGACCTGTTTCACTGCTTGTGAAGCGACTCCCCTGCAGGTGGGGAGCCCAGAGCATGAACCTGGATCCTTACGGCAGTCATTGCGCTCTGCGCGCTTAACCAGCTACACTAACACTTAATCCTCTATTTAAAAAAATTTTTTTTGCCTACAGGGTTATCACTGGGGCTCGGTGTCTGCACTATGAATCTACTGTTCCTAGAGGCCATTTTCCCCATTTTTTTTGCCTTTGTTGTTACTGTTACCGTTGTTATTATTGTTGGATAAGACAGAGAGAAATGGCAAGAGGAGGGCTGTTGGATAGTATGCCAGCTCCCCCTGGCTTCTGCTTAACCATATGCCTATATAGGGATAGATTTAATCCCATTCAAAGCTTTGGTCTATTTACATACATCACTTTTACATTTACATAAAGCACTCCAGGGCATTGGTGGTTCAGTGATAGGATTCTCACCTGCTCTGCCCCCTCCTTGTCACACTCTGATTTTCACCAGTCACTTTTCTCTCCACCCTCTATATCACATCCTGTTTCCACCCTACTTGGCAAGTATATATAAAGACAGCATTGTGAGTTTTAGGGTACTTGAGTTTAGCTTAGCTCGTCTTAGATTGTGCTGCGTCCTGCATGAATAAAGAGATACTGCCTACAGCTCAACCATGAGTCCCTGGTTGTCTGTTACCCGCCCGTGAAGCTAGCCCGGCGAAAACAACATAACCCGGCGAAAACAACAGAGGGCAAGACAGAGAGGGGTAGAGAAAGACTGACACCTGCAGACCTGTTTCACCTGTTTTCACCGCAGGGTGAAGCGACCCCCCTGCAGATAGGGATCCGGGGGCATAAGAGTCTCTTTGTAGAGTCATTATGCTAGCTACCTCTGCCCTTGTTATGGTTTCTCTAGGTGAGGATAGATATGAAGATGTCTAAGCACAGAGCACAAGGTAGGAGATTGGCTGGGATAGGAAAGTGGAGAGTGCAGCTGAATCTGCTCATCAGGCCTGCAGCATGGACCAAACTTGACTGTGGATAAGGAAAACATGGGTCAAAAACAGACAATAACTGCTGACACTAAAATAAAATAGAATATAAGAATGACTATTTCACCAAAGAAGTAAAGAACTCTTTTTTTTTTTTTTTTTTTTCCCTCCAGGGTTATTGCTGGGCTCTGTGGCTGCACCATGAATCCACCGCTCCTGGAGGCCACTTTTCCCCCCTTTTTGTTGCCCTTGTTGTTGTTGTAGCCTCATTGTGGTTATTATTATTATTATTGCCATGTTGATGTTCGTTGTTGGATAGGACAGAGAGAAATGGAGAGAGGAGGGGAAGACAGAGAGGGGGAGAGAAAGACAGACACCTGCAGACCTGCTTCACCGCCTGTGAAGCAACTCCCCTGTAGGTGGGGAGCCAGGGGCTCGAACTGGGATCCTTATGCTGGTCCTTGCGCCTTGCGCCACATGCGCTTAACCCACTGCGCCACCGCCCGACCCCCTAAAGAACACCTTCTATTTCTATCTTATTACCACAGGAATTTTAAAGTATGTGACAATACATAGGACACACACACACACACACACACGCACACACAGTATGTACAAAAACACTTGTGCGCATAAGGACCGGCGTGAGGATCCCGGTTCAAGCCCCCGGATCCCCACCTGCAGGGGAATTGCTTCACAGGCGGTGAAACAGGTCTGCAGGTGTCTGCCTTTCTCTCCCCCTCTCTGTCTTCCCCTCCCCTCTCCATTTCTCTCTGTCCTATTCAATAACTACAACAATAAAACAAGGGCAACAAAAGGGAAAATAAATATTAAAAAAAACACTTGTGCACACTCATCCCCTTCCTGTGTTCAATCTGATCCTCTGTTTTGTGCTGCAAACAGAGAGGAGGATCAGTGAGTCACAGCCAATCCCAGGAAGCTTACAAGCCAGTGAATAAGAGGCTAGACAGAAACAATAGCCAGGGCATTGTGAGAGAGACCACACAGGCTTCTCTGCCCTGGAAAAGATGGAGTATGGAAAGGAACAAGCCAGAAAAATTGTTCGCTGGGAAGAACATGGTAAGTACAAGAGGTTCACACTATCACCAATCTCAGTTGTTTTTCTACAGACACAGGGTTGCCAGTTGCTCTGGCAAAAGTATACTTTTACTTTGGTGGGACAGAGGGCTTGCACATGCATGATACACCCCAGAGGTCACTTCATTCAGAGACTGAGGGGAGACACCATAGCATGATAGCTTCCTCAGCTCCATAGCACCTCCCATGGGGTACTGGGCAAACCTGGGGTGCATACATGGACGCAGGTTCCCTGGCCCCGAAGACTACTTTTTTTTTTTTTTTTTTAACCAGAGCATTGATTAGCTCTGGCTTATGGTGATGCAGGAGGATTGAGCCTGTGACTTTGGAGCCTCAGATATCAGAGTCTCTTTGCATAATCATTGTGCTATCTACCCCTGCCCTAGACTACTCTTCTAACTCATCACAGCAAATGCGGAGCAGTGGAGCTCTTTGTGCTCATCAGGGCTTTCAGCAAAAGGACCTACATGTTCCCAGAAGGGTACTTGGATGTCACAAGCTCCCATTTCAGCTCTCAGTTACTGAGGAAGTAAATTCCACAGGCTTTGGGAGGTTGCAATTAAGAGTGTGTAGAGGGGCTGGATGCTGGCACATCCGGTTGAATGCACAAGGACCCGGGTTCAAGGCCCCAGTCCCCAGCTGAGGCGGGGGGAGCTTCACAAGTGGTGAAGCAGAGCTGCAGGTCTCTTTCTCTCTCTCTCTCTCTTTTGCCCAACTTCAGGGCTACTACTAGGGGTTGGTGTCAGCACTATGAATCCACTGCTCCTGGTGGGCATTTTCTCCACTTTATTTGATGGCACAGAGAGAAATTGAGAGAGAAGGGAAGATAGGGACAGAGAAAGAGAGTCACTTGCATTCTTCCTTCACAGCTTGTGAAACATACTGGGAAGCCAGGGTCTCGAATCGGGATCCTTGAGCAGGTCCTTGTACTTAGTACTATGTGCACTTAACCTGGCCCCCTCTTTGTCTCTATCTCCTCCTTCACTCCCAATTTCTTTCTCTATCATAAATAAAATTAAAGAAGAGTGAGAAGAAGCTGGCTACATACCTGCTCTTTGAGGCTGCTCACAGTCATCTTTTCTCTCTCCAGAGCTGTCTGTAAGGTCTGCACAAGCTGTCTCATCTGGTGGTCTTCCTCCTCCTTGCGCTGCAGAACCGCCTGCACCTGTGGCACAGAACAGATGCGACAAGGCTATCATGCCCAAAGTTCAGAGAGGCCACTCCAATGCATGTCTTGAAGGGTGGGGCCACTGGGATGCGGAGGACTGTTGAGTGAATGCTGCAGAGACAGGAAGCTGAGCTCCAGGTGTGAATCCACACACTCAGCACACAGCTGGGAAAGCAGAAGCTGCTTGTACACTGGGCTGTGAGTTTCAGTGCCTCTGTGGGCAGGCAGGTCTCACAGACTAGGAATACACAGTGGCATCTCTTTTGAGATGTTTTTTGACTGTCTGAAGCAGGGGCTTGGTTTGGCTGCTAACTGTCATATGAAGAATTCCATGAATGCCAGCCTTCTCAATCTCAACAGTGGCTGCAAAACTTAGGAGCTGAAAACAGGCATGGAGGGACCCTTACCAGGAGTTGAATTTCAATGACCTCGACAAAGAGTTCCTGAGCCCTGAATAATGGTTCTGCCTGTACCTCAAGTTGTCATCCAACCAAAGAAAATGACATAACCTTTCCACAACTCAACTAGGTGGTCAGTCTGGCCTCTTATTACAGAGAATCAACTAGATTCTATTACCCTCTTTCTCCCATCTAACAGGGAAATGACATATTCCAGGAGAAAGTTATAACAGTGAAACAGATAATGCTGTATGCCCTGGGAGGGTCTGAATACCTGTAGATTCAGCTTGACCAGGTCAGCTTCCCTCTTGGCCAGTGCTGTCTCCAAGATGCTGTTGTGCTCCCGCAGAGCCTCACTGGACTGGATGAGGCCAGAGAGTTTCCCTCTCTCATGCTCTAACTCAAGAGTCAACTTCTTGTTTGATTCCTCGAGGTGCTTTACCTTCCTCCTAAAGCCTCTGGACTCCTGAAGCTGAAACAAACCAGTCACTGTGAAGTTACATAACCCATACTCAGGTTTAGAAAGCTACAAGCACAGGACACACACAAGATGGTGTGTGAGCCATGCAGCCCACAGCATACTTGCTTCCCAGCCCACTGTCTCCTCCAGGGGCTACACATTCCTGGCTACAGGGGACAGGATGTGATAGAGATGTGAACATATACATAGCCCAAGGCTCTCAACCACCATCCAGGGAGTGCCCTTGGTGACAATGCAGAGCTGCTGTGTGTGGGTCTACCCAAAGCCATAACTCTCTGGGTCCAAGAGTGATATGGTGTCCTTTTCAAGGTTTATGCTGGTTCCAGCAGGCCTCCTATACTGTGTAACAAGTGTTCTAACTGGGTACAGGGTGGCCATTAAGGCCTGATGACCAGTACTGGAGAGAGGTCTCTGATGTCACACCTTGGTGGGGGGGGAGGGGACAGGGGGACCATCCAGAACACATGGGCATAGATCTTGAGAACTGCAAGTATACTCCTGTGAGGATGCATGGCCTACCTCATCCTCTAGCTCCAGCACTTTCTCCCGTTGCTCCTCCAGCTCCTGGCTGGTCATTGCGATGACCTCCTGCAGCTCCTTCTCCAGCATTACCTTACTGTGGCTGACAGTCTGCAGCTCCAGCTCCAGAGCCTGGACCCTCTCCTGCAGCAGACAGGAGGTGGAGGCCATTTACAGTTCAGCTCACCTCCCTCAGAGGGGACCCACTTCCCAAGCACTGCCCTTTAGGCTTTGGCCACCTCACCAGAGTACATTTGCATGAGCAATTCACAAGTGAAACAACTCAGTGAGACTCTGGAAATACATAAAAGTTTTGAAATACAGATGAAAAGTACCAATGACCATTTGTGGCAGGAAAGTGGCCCCAGGGGAAGCAGGACAAACCCCACACTAGTTCTGTCAAGTGCACAAGCACAAACAGGTACACCATCCTCATGTGAGCATGCACACAGGTGGGTGGATGTGAGCTCACATGTGTGCACTTACGTGTGGATGGACTCAGTGCCGATGCCATACTGTGATGCTGTGAATTTGCAGATGCATGCTTCTGCTATACCAACTGCGAGCCCCTCACCTGGTGTCCCGGAGTCAGTGCCGTTGTGGCCAGAGGGCAGAGACTAGAGAATGCACATGCCAGGTAGGAGAATAGCTCACTTGGATAGTGTGCTTGATTTTTTTTTAATCTTTAAAATTTTCTTTTAATATTTATTTATTCCCTTTTGTTGCCCTTGCTGTTTTATTGTTGCAGTTATTACTGTTGTTGCTGATGTCGTCGTTGTTGGATAGGACAGAGAGAAATGGAGAGAAGAGGGGAAGACAGAGAAGGGGAGAGAAAGACAGACACCTGAAGATCTGCTTCACTGCCTGTGAAGCGATTTCCCTGCAGGTGGGGAACCGGGGGCTCGAACCGGGATCCTTACGCTGGTCCTTGTGCTTTGCGCCACGTGCACTTAACCCGCTGCGCTACCGCTCGACTCCCAGTATGCTTGCTTTTAAAAAAAATTACTTATTTGTATATTACAGTATTACATGTCAACAGGGGTTTGAATTCACACCATTCCTACCACCAGAGTTCTGAATCTTTAGTCTCCCCACTGCAATCCACCAAAGTTCCCCTAAGGTTGTAGTCATGGGCCAACCGTCATCTCTACAATTGTCTGTCCACATTTATACATAGTTGCCCATTTTTTTATGCTTGGTTTGTTATGGCAGACTCAGGCCTGGGCCTGGCCCTTACCACACTGAGGGGAGCGTCAGTGCTGTGGTGTCTTCTGTTTCTGAAAAAGTCAGCCTGAAGCGGTGAAGCCCCAGAAGTGACCAAACAAACCAACCAACCAACCAACCACACACATGCATTGTTCAAGTTTCTGGTCTCTGTCCCTCTGGATGTTTTTATTTAATTTCATTGTAAATTTAATTAATTAATTTATTTATGGCCACCATGGTTATATCACTGGGACTTGGTGTCTATATGTCATTTTTTTTTTAAATTATTTATAAAAAGGAAACACAAAAACCATAGGATAAGAGAGGGTACAACTCTTCACAATTTCCCCCACCAGAACTCCATATCCCATCCTCTCCCCTGACAGCTTTCCTATTCTTTATCCCTCTGGGAGTATGGATCCAGGGTCATTACTGGTTGCAGAAGGTGGAAGGTCTGGCTTCTGTAATTGCCTCCCTACTGAACATGAGCATTAACAGGCTGATCCATACTTCCAGCCTGTCCTTTTTCCCTAATGGGGTGGGGGTTAAAATATTTTTATTTACTTATTATTGGATAGAGACAGAGAGAAATTGAGACGGGATGGGAGATAGGAAGGGAAAGAGACAGAGAGACACCTGCAGCCCTGCTTCACTATTCATGAAGCTTACCACTGCAGGTGGGGACCAGGAGCTTGCACCTGGGTCCTTGTGCACTGTAATGTATGTGCTTAACCAGATGTGCCACTGCCTGGCCCCATGTCTGCATGTCTTCATGCATCCCAGTAGCCATTCTCCCTGCCCTTTGTTATTCACTGATAGAAATTGAGAGACAGAGATACAGTGGCAGGGATAGACAGGGAGGAGAGACACCTGCAACACTGTTCTACCTACTGCTTGTGAAGCTTCTTCCCTGCAGCTGGGGACTAGAGGCTTCAATGTGGGTTCTTGCACAAGGTAATGTGTGCACTCTAGCTGGTGAACCACTACATGGCTCCTCCATGGGTGTTATAGAGATGCCACACACACTTTTTGCCCTTTCTTACTTGCTGGCTCCAGGAAAGTCTCAGAGGGGAATCTGGTAAGCTCCAGTGGGAGCGGATGCAGGCACCCACCTGGAGAATGAGGCTGCTGGTGCCACTGGCTGCCTGGGCTTTCAGCTGGCTCAGCTCTGCCTCGGCTGCTTCCTTGGCAGTGAGGGCCTCCTGCAACCGACGGCTGAGGATGCCAACTGCATTTTCATAGGCCTTGTGCTTGCTCTTCATTTCTTTCTGAGCACTGCTCAGGTCTGAGCCCAGCCGCTTCATCTTCTGCTTCTGTTCAGAGATAGCCCTAGGGCGGGTGGAGACAAATGAGCTAAAGTGCAGCAGCCTTTCACCATGGCCAGCTCCCTCCTGGGGACTCTGGCAGAGGCTGTCCTTTCCATTCTCTCCAGTGAGGATACTGCCCAGACCCCTGCTTCTCTCAGAACCCGGTAGGCCAGAACCAATCCCCAGGCCCTGGTTGGGGTGAGGTGCCCCACTGAAACCAGCAACATTTATTTCTGCTTTGCTTCACTCAGAGTCTGCCTCCCTCTTTCTTCATCTACTGCTATCCTCCCCCCACCCCTTTATCCATTCCCCCTTCCAGAGAACTACTACTCAGAGAACAACTACTCTACTGCTCAGCTCTGTCTTAGGTGATTCCAGGCGTTACTGGACTGAAGCAGGGACTTTGGAGCCTCAGGTATGAAAATCTTTGTACTTCCAAGAGCCATTTCAGAGATAGAGGGCTGTCTTCTCTTTACTAAACAGAAAGGTATTTGTCCCATGTTCTACTAGGACAGTAATTTATTCATTGATTATATCAACAGTCACTTGTTGGTGAATAAGAGCAAAGCTGTGCCAGGAAGACAGCACAGTGGTTTACACAACAGACTTTTATGCTGAGGCTTGGAGGGCACAGGCTCAGTTCCCCACACTGCCACAAATCAGAGTTGAGCAGTGCTCTGGTAAGAAAAAAAGAAAAAAAGAAAGAAAGAAAGAAAGAAAGAAAGAAAGAAAGAAAGAAAGAAAGAAAAGAAACCTAGAGGACATGCCATGGGGGTATAAACACCCAAAAGACTACCCTCATGTAGGCCGAAAAACGCTGGCCCTGGCCCTGGTTAGACCAGCAGGAAGAACTGCCACTAAAGGCATAGCAGCACATCTGCACACTCACTGGAAATGATTTCCAGCTTTAATGTTGGAAGTGGCATCCAGGGCTTCCTGTATGTGCCTGGGTGTCCTCTTGAAGACCCCACAGCCCCTGAAGCCCACTGGCTCTGGGTGTCCCCTTGTGAAGCCCACATCCTGTATAGTCCACTGACCCTGGGAGTCCCCTTGAAGACCCCACATTCCATGCAGCCCACTGACCCTGGGAGTCCCCTTGAAGACCCCACATTCCGTGCAGCCCACTGACCCTGGGAGTCCCCTTGAAGACCCCATGTCCCATGCAGCCCACTTACTTTGTGGCTTCTTGCTGCAACTCTTCCACTTGTTTCTTAAGTACCTTGTTGGTTTCTGTAAGAGCAATCATCTGCTCTTTATCAAACTGCAGAGACTTAAATGGAGAAAAATACAAAGTAAGATGGCAAAGTTCCTGTGAAGCTTGACCCCAGGGACCTGACTCTTCACAGGCTCTTATTCCAGGCCATGCTAAGGACTCTTTGAGACCCTAACAAGTTGCTGTTTTTTGTAAGAATTCGGTGTATCAGAGCATCCCCACCATCCATGTTGGAGTACTGGACAGCATAGCCAAGAACAGCTAAGGAGTCAGAGCTCCAAACTTCCCTCTGCCCCCATCTCCCTGCCCTTCTCCTCCCTGATGAACATGCTTTCTTGCTCTGTCTCCTGTCCCTGGTGCCTGCCTCACCTTGCAGCCCTGCTCACTGGACTTTCACTCAGTCTCAAAACTGCTTGGCCTCTCTTGGGGTTTGTGAACCATCAGACATCCTACCCTTGTTCTTTCCAAACCTCTAGCCCCTCCCTCCACTTATCCAGGAGGTGCTTCTCAGCTTCTTCTCATGAGGACATGAAGCCCTTGACTCCCATCCACACTCGTTGGAGCCCCCACTGTACTCATAGCCCAGAGCCAGAGCAGCCTCTGTGTGGCCGCCATTCCATCCAGTGTGAGTTACCTATAGAAACCTGAGGAGTCTCTCTGGGACCAGGCAACTCCCAGGTTTTCTGCACAGGGTTTCTTGAATCAAAGGCCAGCAGCTACCTCGAGCCCCTCCAGAGTTCTTCCCCACAGCCCGTGTCTACCAGGCTTACCATGACTGTACTGGCCTGCTAAGAGTCCCCCACTGTGACCAACACTCGGTTGGCTGAGACACCCCACCTGTAGGTGAGTCTCCATGCTTTCACGCTCCATCTGCACCACCTGTAGATGCCCTTCAAGCACTGCCATCTGCTGCTGGAGCTGAGCGGCCTCCTTCTGTAGACGCACATGCTCCACCTCTACACATTGCTTCTCCCCTTGGAGTCTGACTAAGTCCTGCCTCAGCTCCTTGACCTCTGAGTCCAGCTTCTTCTTTGTGGCCTTTAGCTCACTGACGAGCTGGTCTTTGGAGCTGGTATCCCGCCGGTAGGCCTCCACCATCACCTGTTCAAGCAACAGAGAAGCTGTAGCCAGCATGGGGCTGGGGCCAGTTAGGGGTCAGCAGCTCTGTTTCCCACTGCCTCACTGCTTTGGGATAAAAATGGCATTTTATCAAATCTAAGGCCCACTCCCATGACAAGTCCACCCAAGAAGCCACCCTGTTCCAGATCCTGAGAAGCACTTGGCGATGTCTTATGTGCCCCACCCCCAGAAGTGGGTATGGCATCATGCCCTTGTGTGCACCTGGACTGGGCAGGGCCATGGTGCAATTTCTCAGACATGTTCAACAGAAAATTCAGCAAGAGTGCAGACACACTCTCTCATGGGCCTGGTGAGCATCACACCTTCACAAATACCAGTCCCACAGTGAAATGAATCCTGATGCAGGAGATTGCAGAATGGGAGGGCATCTGTCTTAAGAGTTCATGAAGTGCCTCTGAGGACACTGAAGGAGTCTAGCTGCTATCTTCTTTGTCTTCATCAGTTCTGTTCCAGTGAAGTGACTAAGCCATATAGTGTTTTTTTCCCCCTTATGCTTAATTTTCATAAAGGAAACCAACAACGGGGGGCCAGAGGTAGTGCATTAGTTTAAGCACACATAGCACAAAGTGCAAGGACCTGTGCAAGGATCCCAGTTTGAGACCCTGGATCGGTAGAAGGGATGTTTCACAAGTGGTGAAGCAGGTCAGTTAAGTGTCTATCTTTCTCTATCTTTCCCTCCTCTCTCAATTTCTCTGTTCTATCCAATAAAAAAAAATATGAAGAATGGCCTCCAGGAACAGTGGATCTGCAGTGCTGGCACCAAGCTCCAGCAAAAACACTGGAGGCCAAACAAACAAACAAACAAACAAAAACCAAAAAAACTTCAATCTGAGTCACAGTAATAAGTCAAATGTGAGGCTGTTGCAGAAAGTTGAGTTACTTGAATGGCTATTTCCTCAATTAAAAAAAAAAAAAAAAAAAAGAAACCAACAATATATTTTTACCTTTTGCTGGAGAAACTGTTCCTTTATTTTCTGTGTCTGTTTTTTTAAGGTGGCAGTCTCTTCCTGCAAGTGCTCCACCTATAAGGGACATGTTTATAGATGTCACTTGATGGTTCAAGTTTCTAAAGTCCCCAAGGCAGACAATCACCAAGGTCAGAAATATAGCATCAACAAATCACCAATCCTCACCTCTGTTTTTAGGCTAATAATCTCACTACAATGGTTAGCCACTGGGGACTGACTAAGGATACAGGCAAATCAAGAATGATCAATGATGCCTACCTCACCAGAAATCTTTCAGAGTTTTCCAAGAGTCAGGAGATGCTCCTTACTGTACCAGTAGCCAGTGAGATCAAATTCAAGCTTCTCAGAAGGATTCACATAACTGCTTTTAACTACCTCCTTACCACATCCACAACATGTCTAGTGTATCACAGCTTAAAAAGTAATTTTGGGGTGGGGGAGCTGGGTGGTATCGCACCCAGTTGAGTGTACACATTATCACGTGCAAATATTTGAGTTTGAGCCCCCACTCCCCATCTACAGGGAGGAAGCATTACAAGCAGTGAAGCTAGTGCTGCAGGTGTCTCTCTCATTCTCTCTATACCTTCCCCCTCCTCCCCTCTCAATTTCTCTCTGTTCTATCAAATAAAAAAATAAAGAATAGTCACCAGGAGTGGCAGACTCATAGTGTAGGCACAGAGGCCCAGAGATAACTCTGGTGGCAACAACAATATCTATTTTTTTTTTTTAAATTTAAGAAAGAAAGAGAGAGAGAGAAAAAAAAAAGAAGAGTAACTTCGCAGATTCAGGTATATTTGGCAGAGCATACGTGTCATCATGAGCAAGGACCCTGGCTCAAGCCCCCATTCCCCATCTACAGGGGGGAAGCTTCATGAGTGGTGAAGCAGATATCTCTCACCCTCTCAACCTCCCCCCATCCCTATGGATTTCTTTCTACTTCTTTTCTTTTTGCCTCCAGGGCCAGCACTCTGAATTCACTGCATCTGGTGGCCATTTTTTCCACTTTATTGACAGAGAAAAACTGAGAGAGGAGAGGGAGAGAGGGAGAGAGGGAGAGAGAAAGACACCTGCATCTGCTTCATCGCTTGTGAAGCTTTCCCCCCGCAGGTGGGGTGTGGGGGCTCGAACACATATCTTTGCATAGGTTCTTATGCTTTTACTATGCGCACTTAACCAGGTGCATCACCACCCAGTCCCTCTTCTCCATTTCTATGCAATAAATAAATGTAATTAAAGAAGAAATTATCAGGGCTGGGTGATGGCACACATGGTTGAGTGCACATGTTACAGTGCACAAGGACCCAGGTTCAAGCCCCCAGTCCCCACCTGCAAGGGGAATGCTTTGCAGGTGGTGAAGCAGCGTTGTAGGTATTTCTCTGTCTCTCCCTCTCTATCACCCCTTTCCCTCTCGATTTCTGGTTGTCTCTATCCATTCTTTTTTTTTTTTTTGTTATTCCTCGTGCCCACCTTTGCTGCGGTTATTTATTTATTTTTTTTAAATAATTTATTTCTTTATTGGGGAATTAATGCTTTACATTCAACAGTAAATACAATAGTTTGAACATGCATAACATTCCCCGTCTCTATCCATTCTATAAAAATAAAGATAATAAAAAAATTTAAAAAGGAGGAGGAGGAGGAGGAAGAGGAATTATCTTAGCACAGGACAACACGTGCAAAGAAGCCTCATAACATCATTACTCCTGAAGGGAAACAGGTCATTGATTTCCTCGTATTTAATGAGGAATGGAATCTGAAGACACTACATTCCCTGGATGGAGTTAGCTGCAGGACACTAACCCTGCCTGGCAGTGCTCATGCTCTGCATTTCTGAACATCTGCTGACCTCATCATGATGGCTCCAGCGTTATAGCTCCAGGTGTGATAAGTTAGGTCCACACACACACCAGGAGCTCAGGTGTATTCCCTTTCCCAGCTGAGTCAGGAAGCATTCTCCCATGTATACTGGTTCATGGATATACAATTTTGATTCATAACAAAAAGATAGCAAACTACATTACCTGGCTGGACTTGATGGCTAACTCTTGTCTCAGTTGCTCTAAAATTTCTGATGTTTCCTCAGTACCTTCTTCCAGTCGCTTCACTCCTCTATCATACTCATCCTTGCCACTCTTGGCTGCCTGCAGAGCCACCTCTAGGACGATCTTCTCATTCTGCAGGAAGCGAATTGTGTCGTCCTTGGAGGCAGCTTCCCCCTTTAGCTCCTCCAGTTTGGCCTGTAGCTCCTCATACCGTGTCTGCAAGTCACCCAGAGATTGTTCCTGGGACTGCAGGGTCTCCTGTGTTAGGGTGAACTGCTGCAGCAGGCCCAGGTGCTCCTGCTGCAGAGTGCTGAGCTGCTCGTCTCGCTGATGCAAAGTCAATTTCACCTGGAAACAAGGGACCAGAGTAAGATTGCTCCAAGAGTTTACACTTTCTCCCTGAGGTTTTAAATAACTTAAACACATTGGAGGTGGTTTGTTGTATGCAAAATTCATGCTGAAGAGTCGTAGTACAAGTAGATCCTTGACTAACATCCCAAAGACTACTGTGTGCAGCCCTGAGTGTCACACCGGGTCAAGGAAGGTGCTTGCCTGCTCTAACTGCTGCTCCAGGGCTGCTGCTGAGGCTGCCAGCTTCTGCAGTTTTTCCCTTTCATCTTCAAACTCCTCCAACTTCCGCTGCAGGTCCTCTTCCACCATCGACTTCGCTTCTTGAATCTGCACGAAGGCAGCTTCCTGGTCCAACATGTCAGCCTAAACCCATAAAATAAGACAGTTTTCAAAAAGTAGCGCAAAAGGTAAAATTAAAGAGTAGGCCCCTGAGAACCTTGTGGGGGTTGAATTGTTATGTGGAAAACTGGGAAATGTTACCCATGTACAAACTATTGTATTTTACTGTCACTTGTAAACCATTCATACTGCAATAAAGAAATAAAAAAAAAAAAAGGCCCCTAATAAAAGAAAAAAAAAATCAGTGAAGGGTGTTTCATGCAGCCTGGGCCATGCTACAGACTCTAGAATATGCATAAATTTCCAAAAAAATTGGGGGAGAATTGAAGTGGACTTCTTTTCAATTATGTACAATGTGGAAAAAATAAAAGAAATCAAAGATATAAATAAAGTAAGCGATAAACTATATTATCTAATTGGGAGATTTCTCAGCCAGGTGGTGGCACACTTGGTTAAGCGCTCACATTAATTGGGAGATTTAGCATAATGAAGAGGGAGAGAAATTCCTTCCAAATTGATAAACAGTTTTAACAAATTTTCTATAAAACCCATAAAAAATTCTGATAGATACAAAAGATCATTCTAAAAGTTATATGGAAAGGAATTAGAAAGCCTAACCACATAAGGACCCAGGTTCAAACCCCCACCTGCGGGGGGAAAGCTTCACAAGAGGTGAAGTAGGGCTGCAGGCGTCTCTCTGTCTCTCTCTCCCTTTCCATCTCCCTCCTTCTCAATCTCTCTATGTTCCATCAAATAAAATAAATAAAGTTTAAGGGCCGGGTGGTGGCACACCTGGTTGAGTGCACGTTACAATGCACAAGGACCCAGGTTTGAGCCCCTGGTCCCCGATGCAGGGGGAAATCTTCACAGGTGTCTCTCTGTCTTTCTCCCTCTTCCCTCTCCATTTCTGGCTGTCTCTATCCAATAAATAAATAAAGATAATAAAAATAAAAAATAAAATAAGTAAAGTTTAAATAGAATTCACACCTCTAACCAGATCCTACAGGCTTAAAAAAAAGCCTAACCACTGTTGGTTAAAATAAATGAAAAGAATTTCTAATGTGCAAATCCAACAAAGGGCTATGATATGGAAGATTTAATTAACTCCCCAAATTCAGTAAGTACATATATTTAAAAAGAAATCCACTTAGCCATTGGGCAAACCATCAACAGATAATTGGGTAAAGAAGTTATAGAAATATATTCACAGGTAGTGAAGCAGGTCTGCAGGTGTCTTTCTCTCTCCTCTGTCTTCCCTCCTCTCTCCATTTCTCTCTGTCCTATCCAATAATGACATCAATAAACCCCAGAGACAAAAAAAAAAAAAAAAGAATATATAAACAGAAAGTAAATAGGTGGCAGACTGTGTGCCTTGAATATGTAAGGCCATAGATTTGATTCCCGGTACCACATAAAAACATGTACAGATACTGCACCAAAATAAAAGACTGGGGTGGGGGGGAGGGTTCAGATCCTGAAACATGATGGCAGAGAAGGATCTAGTGGGGGTTGTATTGTTATGTGGAAATGTTACGCATTCACAAACTATTGTATTTTACTGTTGACTATAAATCATTAATCCCCCAACAAGGAAATTTTAAAAAGTTGTAAAAACAAAAACATATACAGGGGCTGGGAAGACAGAGTAATGGTTCTGCAAAAGACTATCATGCCTGAGTCTCTAAGCTCGAGGTTCAGTCCCTAGCACTGTTATAAGGCTTAGCTATGCTGTGCTCTGTCCTCTCTCTCTCTACCTCTGTAATTAAAATAAAGGAATTATACACAGGTGAGAAATAAACATAAATGACGATATTCAACATCATCACAAATTAGAAAATGAAAATTGGAGGGTTGGGCAGTAGCACAGTGGGTTAAGTGCACGTGGCATGAAGCGCAAGGACCGGCCTAAGGATCCTAGTTCCAGCCCCTGGAACCACGCAAAATGATTTTTGTTGTTTGTTTCTGTTTTACCAAAGCACTGCTCAGCTCTGGTGTATGGTGGTGTAGGGGACTGAACCTGGGATTTTGGAGCCTCAAGCATGAGAGTTTCTTTGCATAACCATTATGCTGTCTACCCCTGCCCAAAAGAATAAGACATACACATGTGTATATGTAATTCTGAAGTCTACTCCCATGTATATATTTCTTTAACCTTAATCAGTGTCAAAGAATCCAAACTGCAGAGGCCACGGTAGCACACACAACCTCAATCTAATTTCTCACCTCAATGCCCTGTAGCTGGACAGCAATGCGTTCCTTCTCCTTGATGGATCTCTGCTGGGTCTCTGTCAGCTGGTGAGACAGTGACACATTCTCCAGTTTTAGGTGTTCCAGGAGGCCTGCTTGGGTCATCTGACCAACCTTCAAGGAAATAACCACAAGGTAGAAATTACTAGAGATTGAGGGCTGGGCAGTGGTGCACCTAGTGGCACATGTTGTGTGAAGGACACAGGTCAAGCTTCCAGTCCCCATCTGCAGAGGGAAAGCTTTGCAAATGGTGAAGCAGTGCTGCAGGTGTCTCTCTTCTCCTCTATCTCTCCCATCCCTCTCAATTTCTGACTATCTCTATCCAATAAAGATAACAATTTTTTAAAAATTATTTTAAAAAAGATTACATATGTATATATAAATATCCATCCATACACACATAACATATATATATAGATATATATCAAATGCTGAGCCTGGATTTCAAAGGAACTGGAAAAAAGCAATTAAGGTTCTCAGACTGTAATTCATTTTGACTCTGCCTCTATTTTCTCCTCTAAATTTCTCTTTCTTTTTCTTTCTTCCTTTCTCTCTTTCTTTCTTTCTCTTTCTTTTCAACCAGAGCACTGTTGAGCATTGTTCCCAATTATCTGGCTTATGGTGGTGTGGGATATTGAACCTGGGACTTTGGAGCCACAAGCATGAGTCTGTCTGTATAACCATTATGCTATCTACCCCCACGCTCTCCCTTAGATTTCATTTTGACTTGTCAGGATACATAAATTTGGCCTCTCCACCTGATTTATTTCTCATATAAATCACATTAGTTTGATTACATGTGCTTGTTTCCAAGTATATGTAAGTAGATCAAATGCTTATCACTACCCTTTAGCTTAAAATGTAGTAAAAGTTAAACAACTTTGTATCATCTGTAAGTTTAAGATATTTATGTAGGCCAGCAAGATAGCTCACCTGGGAGGGTGTCTGCTTTGTCATATACATGACCCAGGGTTGAGCCGCTCCCCTGGGCTGTGGAAAACTTTGATGGTGTGGTATCTTCTCCTCTCTCCCTCTGTTTTTCTGATTCTATCTCAAACGCCAGCCTAAAGTGGTGAAGCCCCACAGACGACAACAACAACAACAAAAAGACACCTCTGTGTGTACATGCATGGATTTTGGTGTCATGGATCAAAACCACCACTGAGCTCTAGCCTTAGCCTTAGAGAAGTGTTTTAAATTAGGACAGTAACTGTTACACAGGAGACAGATGTGGCCATACCTGGATGTGGGCCATCTCGCCCTGCAGCCGCACACGGGCTTCCTGGGCCAAGGTGAGCTGCTGCTGGTACCACTGGCGGACACTCTGTAGTGAGGAGATCTCAGCCTGGGAAGCCTTCAGCTTGCTGCTCAGGGTGCTGCGCTCTAGCTGCACGTGCTGCAACTGGCTCTGCAGGGCAGCCATCTGCTGCCGCAGGTCATGCACTAAAAGCAAGCAACGCACCTCTCAGGTCACCTGCTGCCAACCCAGAGCTGCAGCTGTGTGGCTCAAGGCAGTTCTGGGGGCAAGGGGCTGAGTTCTGTTGATAGCAGTGATGTGCCAGAAAGTCGAGGAGCTGACAACCCTCACTTTTACTGACTGGCTCCTTCGGGAACACTGGGCAGGATCTGGCCACAGCATTTCATCAACTAGAAACACACCCGTATCACGTTTCTGCTTGAAGACACTATTCTAAACCCCCACTGTTGATTCATTCACACTGATCTGCCAATAACACCTAACTCACACCTGAGCACAGTGCCCCCAGCCCCTTTTTGGTAACAGGTGGAGCTTTACTGTATCCAGGTCACCTTTTCATTTAGCTAGATAGATAGAGACGGAGGGACTCCAGAGCACCAGAGCTTTCCCCAATGCTAAGGCAGCTCCGTGTGGTGCAGGGCTTAAACCTGGCCTCACACATGGTAAAGCACATATCCTACCCAGTGAATATCTCTCTGGCCCATGAAGTCCATCTTCTCCATGAAACATTTCATACTTTGAGACTTAGGAACAGCAGATAGTGTTTAGGGGCCATTTAAGGCAGAATGAAAAGATTCTATGAGTAATCTCTCAAAGTCCAAGGTCAGTTTCTCAGGTCTATCCTGTCTTCATGATAAGCATGTAAGAGCATATAGAACTCCATGCTTGACTAGAAAGGAGAGTAGCTGCAGCTTTGGGCAGGACAAGTGGACATGACCTCACCTGTGTTGTCCTTCCTAAGGATGCTGCTCTGCATCTCCTCTACTTTGGCCAAGAGTCTCTGGTATTGCTCCTCTGCCACCTGCAGGTCGCTGTTGGAGGATGCCAGACTGGCATTCTTGGCTTCCAGCAGGCTCTGCAGGTCAGTCATGGCGCGCTCCAGGTCCCGGCAGGACAGCTTCAGGGTATCCACTTCGGAGCTGAGTGAATCCTGCCTCTGCTGGCTGCTGTGGCTATGCTCCACCTGTGCCTGCAGCCGCGTGCTCAGGGCAGCCAACTGGGCCTGCAACTCCGCCTTTTCTTTCAGTGCCTGAAAAGTTCCCCCAAATACACTCTGACTTTCAGAAAATGTGATGGTTTCTCAGGTGTACTTACTACCATTAATGGGCAGGGTTAATGCTGGGGCTTCAAATCTGTGTGATGCCTCTACTCCTGGTAGACGTTTTTTTTTAAGTTTTAATTAATTAATTAATTAATTAAATCATTCCCTTTTGTTGACCTTTGTTGTTATTATTGTTGTTGTTATTGGATAGGACAGAGAGAAATGGAGAGAGGAGGGGAAGACAGAGAGGGGGAGAGAAAGATAGACACCTGTAGACCTGCTTCACCATTTGTGAAGTGACTCCCCTGCAGGTGGGGAGACAGGGGCTCAAACTGGGATCCTTACACTGGTCCCTGAGCTTAACCCACTGCACTACTGCCTGCCCCCCATTTTTTTAAGTTAGGAGAAACATCACAGCACTGCTCTACTGCTTGTGAAGCTTCACCCATGCAGGTGCTCCTTTGTGGTAGCTGGGGGCTTGAAGCCAGGTCTTTATAGATGGTAAAATGTTTACCAGGTGAGGACCTCCTGATCCCACCAAAAATGTAAGTACTATGGCTTGTTATGTGTATAAAAGCAGAGCTAGAAAATATTCTAGGCAGATGGTAGAGGAGGACGTGGGGGAGGGCTTAGAAAATTACATGGAAAACTGGGAAATGTTGCACATCTACAAACTACTATGTTTTACTGTCGATTGTAAACCATTA
The DNA here is from genome assembly GCF_950295315.1 of Erinaceus europaeus. Taxonomy (NCBI): domain Eukaryota; kingdom Metazoa; phylum Chordata; class Mammalia; order Eulipotyphla; family Erinaceidae; genus Erinaceus; species Erinaceus europaeus. The sequence continues at coordinate 260,812 of NC_080167.1, read as the reverse complement.
ATCCTGCCAATAAAAGGGGAAAAAAATAATCAATTGTATCCCCTTGTCTCCACACAGGGGGTGAAGCTTCAAGAGTGATCAAATGGTGTTGCAGGTATCTATCTATCTTCCTCTTTCTCCCTGTTTCCCTCTTCCCTCCCCATTTCTTTGTCTTAAAAAAAGGAAAAAAGTGTCAACTACATTCTATATGCCAGGAATCTGTTTAAGATAAAACTTTAAAATAAACTAAAAAACAGGGAGTTGGATGGTAGCGCAGCGGGTTAAGCGCACATGGCGCAAAGTGCAAAGGACTGGTGTAAGGATCCCAGTTTGAGCCCCTGGCTCCCCACCTGCAGGGGAGCCACTTCACAGGTGGTGAAGCAGGTCTGCAGGTGTCTATCTTTCTCTCGCCGTCTGTCTTCACCTCCGCTCTCCATTTCTCTTCTGTCCTATCCAACAACTATGACAATAAGAATAACTACAACAATAAGACAACAAGGGCAACAAAAGGGAATAAATAAATATTGAAAAAATAAAAATAAACTAAAAAACAAATAAATTTTAAACAGAAAAAAAAAATTCTAGGCAAATCCTGACACGTGAGAAAAAGAGCAGGCACAGAGTGGGGAAGTAGCAGATCTTCCGAAACTACAAATCAAGTAATAAAAATATAAGGATACAGAGGAATTGGCTGTTGCCGCCACTGCTGATAACAATAAAGCCTCTTTAAGACATATAAACTATGTACCCACCAGGCATGAATCACATATCCTTAAAAACAGGGCACATTCAAATATTCAAATGCTATTACCTGACTAGCTTCTAATGACAGAGCTTCCAGCTGTCCTTCAAGTCTCATCTTTTCTTTAAGAGCCTGCAACAGTTCATCCTGAGATCCAGCAACAGAGCTTTCCATGGACACACTGGGGGGAACAAAAAGAAGTAGGCACTGGGAATGTAAGCATCATCATTTCTCCTTTATAGTCCTCCACATTCTCTATGTAATTGTAGGCCCCCCCCCCCTTTGTTTTAATCAGAGCTTCTCAGCTCTGGCTTATTGTGGTGCTAAGGACTGAATCTGAAAACTCAAGAGCCTCGGTTTTTTTTTTTTTTTTTCCAGAGCCATTATGCTATCTTTCTGGCCTCCTTCATATTCTCCAAATTACACACACTTTTGCTACTCTATGATTTAAAATAAATAAATAGATTGGGGGCAGGGATGGAGTTTGGTAGAATGTGTGCTTTGAATGTTTTAGGCCCTGGGTTGGATCCCTGGTACTACTTAACAGATTTAAGCAAAGAATTAGAATTCTTATAAATACTATTCATAAGCATGCTCCCACCCTGAGGCACATTCAGCCACATCTGAGTCTTTTTGCCTACACTGTGAATCCACTGCTCCTGGAGGCCATTTTTCCCATTTTGTTGCCCTTGTTACCTTTGTTATTGTCATTATTATTTTTGTCATTGCTGCTGTTGTTGGATAGGACAGAGAGAAATCGAGAGAGGAAAGGAGACAGAGGAGGGAAAGATAGACACCTGCAGACCTGCTTCATTGCCCATGAAGCAACCCCCCTGCAGGTGGGGAGTCTGGGGGTTCAAACAAGGATCCTTATGCCAGTCCTTGCAATCTGTGCAATGTGAGCTTAACAAGTTGCGCTACCACCCGACCCCCACATCTGAGTCATCTTGTAGAAAGATTGACACAAAAACCAGAAGATAGGGATCTTAATGTTGTAGCAATTACTGTCCAGATTTGCGGGGCAGCTCGCTCCAGGTTCCCTACTTCACCAGCCATTGGGCGATGGAGGGGAAGAGCAGCTCCCCCCGGGGTTCCCGGGGCAGCTCAGTGTGCTGAGGGCAATGTGCGCAGGGAGACAAACACTCAATCCCTGGGAAAAGCCTCGGAGGGCAGTTCGTTTATTGAAAGGAAAAATATATGTATATATATGCCATAACTCGGGGGGAAGGTTTGGGGTATCCATTAACCCAAGCACAGAGCAAGATAATCTCTAGTTACATTTTTACCGACAGACTGTTTGATCATAAGTTTTACAATGTACATTTTTTCGGAGGTAAATTGCAAGCAATTAAGAGCAATAAAAGAGAGGGAAAGCTGAGCAATGTTTGCTGGAGTTTTAAAGTTAACACAGTAATCAATGGCTTTTAATTAAAAACGGAAAGGGGGGAGGTGGCATGTGTAGAAAGGTGCCCATGTCCAAGGGTCCAGCTGTCCTAAATTCCAGCCCTTCTCTTGACCTAAAGGGAGAGTTGGGGGTCAACCCGCTCGGATCTCATGGAAACAATGGCCTGGACTTTCCAGGACAGTGGGTCCATTCTCCAACATAGACTGTGTTCTTTTTTTAACTTTTTATTTATTTATTTTCCCTTTTGTTGCCCTTGTTGTTTTTTTATTGTTGTTATAGTTATTGTTGTTATTGATGTAGTCTTTGTTGGATAGGACAGAGAGAAATGGAGAGAGGAGGTGAAGACAGAGAGGGGGAGAGAAAGACACCTGCAGACCTGCTTCACCTCCTGTGAAGCGACTCCCCTGCAGGTGGGGAGCCGGGGGCTCGAACCGGGATCATTATGCTGGTCCTTGTGCTTTGCGCCATGTGCGCTTAACCCACTGTGTTACTGTGTTACCGACTCCCGATTGTGTTATTTTTTACAAAGCAACAGAGCTAGAAGAGTGGAGTGCCTAGGGATGAGATTAGAGCAAAGCAGTGTCACAGCCTGCTCCAGTGGCTACCACTGTCTGCAGAAGTCACCTACCTACTGCAGATGCTGTCTGCTCGGCTCCGAGACTCCCCATTGACCTCCTGCCCTTGGTCCCGGTGCTCAGCTGCTGCAGCCCGGAGGACATCCGAGATAGAAGGGAACTGGCCCAGAGCACCTGCAGCAAGTTCCTGGCCATTGATCACATAGGCGGCTTCTTTCGAACTCACAGTGTTCACCAGACCACGTGCCCCCTGGGTAGACACACTGCTATAGGAAGAACTATCACTCTCATTCCCGTCAGCCTCAGACACATTGTCTCCCACCACAGAAGTGTCCTCTAAGTGGTCATCAGATTCGGGACACAAACTGATCTCAGACACCACTGATGTGGTCCCACTTTGGTTCTGCTTCAATGTTGCCCTTGAGGCATCTGTTGCTGGGGCTCCAGAACTGCCAAAGTTTGAGTCTTCTGTTCGATAGTCAGCCAGAGACCGGATTTTGCTTGACTTAGAACTTCTTTTCTCCTTTGGATGTGCCAGGAGCCCCAAGCTGCCCACTTTAGGCCCCCGAGGGACGTTAGTGCGTAGAAAGGAGTATTCTTTTGTCATAGCCACAGTACTGGCCCTTGGTAAGGTTTCTGGGTTCAACATGAGTTCAGGATCAAGTGTGCTGAAAATTCTTGTTTTAGGTGCAGGCAGACTAGACTAAGAAGATAACAAAAGTACAAAAAGTATGATTAAAATAAACAAACAGACTCAAAACTTACCATTCAGACAGGGTGCACCAATTCCCTCCACATAAAAAGAGCCCTTCTATGGGTCACTGAAGGCTTTCCTAGTCCACCAAGTGATCCATTTCACAGACTGCACATGTCTGCAGAGTTTACCTACAAAGCTGCCTGTCCATTCTCCCATGTTTTTTAGATAGTTGAAAAATTCAAGTTAAAAACATGTCTTTGTATTACAAATACATGATGCATCACCTTGCTTTCCTCCATTTATTCCTACCTGATTGTTTCTCAAGAGAGAATGTCATGTCATACACTCTAAGCCATGTTATTGAATGCTTAGACATTTCATCATTTTGTTGTTATGTGAATATTATTATTTCCTACTAATTTTATAATTGGTCAAGCAGGATAACCACTATGTTTTCATATTTTCATTTGTATTTAATAAAATCTTTACTTACTCAGGTTGGGTAGTGGCACATGTTACCATATGCAAGGACCTGAGCTTAAGCCCCCAGTCCCCTGCAGGGGGAAACTTCATGAGTAGTGGAACATGTCTACAGGTATTTCCTTTCCTCTCTCCATCTCTATCTTCCCTTGTATCTCAATTTCTCTATATCTATCCCCTCATCCCCCCAATAAAACCAACAAAAATATAAGCAATGAGATAGCTGAACATCTACTTATGAAGAGGTTAATTCCAATTTCTACCTTGATAAAAAACATTTCAAATTAGGTTTCAAAACATTTCAAAATTAGGTTCAATGTTTTAAAAGAATTTAATACTTGATAGTCTACCCTGCTTTTAGTATAAGAAGAAACTAGTGGGGTAGTCTAAGAAGTGGCACAGTGGATATAGCATTGACTTGCAAGCATGAGGTCCCAAGTTCAATCCCTGGTTTTGTATATGCCAGAATGATGCTCTTTCTTCCTCCTCTCATTCATAATTTTTTTTTTTAAATAAGTCATGGGGGATGTGGTCTGGGAGATGGCACAGTGAACAGATTCTAAAACATGAGGTCCTGAGTTCAACCTCCATAGCACATGTACAGAGTGATGTATGGTTTTTTCTCTCCTATTTTTTTCTCACTAATAAATAAATAAAATCTTAAAGAAAAAAAAAATCACTGGGGACTGGGGAGATAGCACAGAATTTGCAGGTAAAAGGTTCCAGATTTAGGGGCAGGTAGTAGTGCAGTGGGTTAAGCGAAATACAAGGACTGGCATAAGGATCCCGGTTAGAGCCCCTGGCTCCCCACCTGCAGGGGGTCACTTCACAAGTTGTGAAGCAGGTCTGCAGGTGTCTTTCTCTCCTCCTCTCTGTCTTCCCCATCTCTCTCTATTTCTCTCTGTCCTATCCAACAATGACAGCAATAACAACAACAACAACAATAACAAACAACAAGGGCAACAAAAGGAAAAAAATGGCCTTCAGGAGTAGTGGATTCGTAGTGCAGGCACTGAACCCCAGCAATAACCCTGGAGGCCAAAAAAAAAATTCCAGATTTGATCCCCAACACTATAAATAGCCAGAGTTTAAGTGGTGCTTGGTCAGAAGAAAAGAAAAGAAAAGAAAAGAAAGGAAAAAGAAAATTCCAGATTCGATCCCCATCATTACCAATAGAGTTTAAGTGGTCTCCACCTGCAGGGGGAAAACTTTGTAAATAGTGAAACAGTGTTACAGGGGTCTCTCTTCTCCTCTATCTCCCCCTTCCCTCTTGATTTCTGACTATATCTAGTAAATAAAGGTAATAGTAATAAAAATAGTGGTCCAGATGGTGGCATAGTTGATAAAGCACTGGACTCTTAAGCATGAGGTCCTTAATTCAACACACACAAACACACCAACACATGTGCCAAATTAAAGCTTTGGTTCTCTGTCTCATGTTAATAAATAAGTAAATCTTTATAAATAAGTACATGTAAAAGGTAAAACTATCCCAAACAGACATGATGGGCCTAGACCTTGACTAGATCCCTCTCTCCATTGTTACCAGTCATCTCCATCAGGAACAACACAATAGACCCCTTTGCGGGCCCCCATAGGACCTTGCCCTCAACATGGATCAACAACGGTAGAGAATGCTCCATCCTCTGAAGGGAGGATGGACAACACACTCTATCTTCTACCTCAGGAAGATGGGTCCTCAAATTTGGGCAGATTGGAACGTTCCAATCTGTGAATGTGAGCTCAGGTCTACAGGGATGCAAAGGTCATATAGGCTCCTAAGCTGAATATGGGCACCAGATCAGATCAAATCGATGGGGGTTACAGTCAACAATATTTATACACCTTTCCTATATTTGAGAGCTACTCTCTTCCCTAGCCCAGCTTTTTAGCCCCTTTTCCAGCCATGACATCATCTCCCCAGACATTCATCTCCCCAGACAATAACTTGGATCCACCTGCATGCATATCAGATGTCAGGCTCAGAAAAAAACAAAACAAAAAGCTAGTATAGTCATGGGCCCTTTGGAATATAACTAAAATAGGACTAATAGCTATCTACAAAATGGAGACCTCCAAGTCTTCATCAGTACTATTCCAGTCTTTAGGTTCATGATTAGTCAATAATTTGTTTGGCTTTATATGTTAACTCTTCTTTTAGCCACCAGGTTCCAGATGCTAACATGATGCCAACTGGACTTCCCTGGGCAAACGACCCCACCAATGTGTCCTGGAACTCTGCTACCTCAGAGCCCCACCCCACTAGGGAAAGAGAGAGACAGGCTGGGAGTATGGATTGACCTGTCAACGCCCATGTTAAGCGGGGAAGCAATTACAGAAGCCAGACCTTCTACCTTCTGCACCTAATAATGACCCTGGGTTCATACTCCCAGAGGGATAGAGAATAGGATGCTATCAGGGGAAGGGATGGGATATGGAGTTCTGGTGGTGGGAATTGTGTGAAGTCATACCCCTCTTATCTTATGGTTTTTGTCAGTGTTTCCTTTTTATAAATAAAAGTCAAAAGAAAAGGTAAAACTAATTTAAAATATTATTTTATTATATTTATTTATTGGATAGGAGATAGAGAGAAATTGAGACAGAAGGGTGAGAAGAGACACCTGTAGCATTGCTTCACTGCTTGTGAAGCTTCTCCCCCTGCAGGTGGGTAGAGGGAAGGGCTTGAACCCAGGTCCTTGAGCATTTTAACATGTGCTCTCTACTGCATGTGCCACCACAGGTAGGTCCTTAAAATACATAAATAAATACACACACACACACACGTATAATTTTAAATAGAGAAAAATTGTTGGGTGGACATGGAGAAGGCTCAGCAACAGAATGAAGGACTTGAAGATGAGGCCCTGGTCTTACTCCTGTGCTACTCATGGACAGAATGGTGCCCTGCAAAGCAAAGCCAGGGAAACGGAAGCACTCATAAAACCAACAGCTGAAACGTAGAGCTAGTTGCTCTAGTACAGAGAACCATGAAACCCAAGTATTCACTATTTCTACTTTTCAAATGACAGATTTATGAATAGAATATGTTTATTTCAAAGGAAGAAGGACCAAAAGGAGTGGGAACCAAAGGCTGCAGTAATCTCAAACTGTGGGAATAATGAGAAACAATCTTTCTCAGAGAAGCACAGATAGCAGGTCTCAGAGTCACAGTCAGTCACTGTTTTTCTACAAGGAATTTCCACAAATTAGTCCCTGGGAAGAAGACTCACTCGTTCCTGCTGGCGCTTCACCCTGTACTGCTTGAGCTGCTCTTCCAGCCGCTTCCGAGCCTGAAGGCGGACCTGTTCCTCTTTCTCCAGAGGTAGGGAAGCCTCTGTTGAACCTGTGGGGATGGGGATGGATGGATGGGTGAGGCAGGAAAGGAGATAAGCTGTTAAAAAACTCATATAATACCTGGGTGGGGGTAAGTAGAGCAGCAGCAGAGCTGGTTAGCACTAATACCCAACAAGACTTAGTTTCTTATTGACTGGTTTAAAAGACTATTTCTTTTTTTTTTTTTTTTAAGTGATGGGGTAATCTTTCTTTTAATATTTTATTTACTTATTAATGAGAAGGATAGGAGGAGAAAGAACCAGACATCACTCTGGTACATGTGCTTCCGGGGATTGAACTCAGAACCTCATGCACGAGAGTCCAACACTTCATCCACTGCACCACCTCCTGGACCACTGAAAAGTCTATTTCTATAGATGAGGAATTGGCATTCTTGAGGACTGATGCACCAGGATACATCTGGAGGAAGACCTGTTAGCCAGGAGTAAGTATACTCACACCACATCACTCTCTATAGGCACCTTGTTGATAAACCGGTCGTGGCAACTAGAGCCTTTAGTGTCAGAAAAAAATAGCTTCTAAAGTTGGTGTAGGCCTGACTGTGCTGAGCTCAGGAGTGCTAATTCTCTGACTCTGCAGAAGGATGTTTGGTCATGAGATGTCAGACATGTTTTCTTTATGCAGTTATACCTGGGGCGTAACCTAAATCTCAGCCGCAGCTAAACCCTCAATAACTCAGTAAGGTTTCCATAAAATCAATAGGCCTTAGATAAGCAATACTGAGATAATATTTACTTAGGAATACAACTGTTTCATAAAAACAGAAAATAAAAAAGAATACAACTGTTCCCAGAGACCCATTCAGGACTAAGTAGTGTCTCTGAGAGGGCTGTTTCCTGACAGAGGCTATGCTAAAGGACAGGATAAAAAAATGAAACTTTTTGACCAAAATAGAGTTTAAAATGCCTAAAGGACTGGAATATGGCTCAGCAGGTAAACAGCATACCTCACGGTATGAGGGCCTGCGTTTGAGCCCTGGCATCACATGGAAGCACCATGGACAGCAAGGGAGAGGGGAGGAGAGGAATCGCTGCGGATGGTGGAATGATGCTGTAACATAGCACAGAGTACTGCACCAAAGCAAAGGATGCCAGGGAGAGAGGGGACAGGAAAAGGTAGTAAGATGTTGGGGTCCTGAAACATGATGTTGTTGGGAGCTGAGAGTATTTTGCAGACGTCTAATGTGGGAGATGAAAAGTCATACTCATGTCAACAGTTGTACTGTTAACCATTACCCCCCTCCCCCATTAAAATGATTTGGAAAAGGAAAATTTATAGAATACAAATATTATTGGGCCAGGGAGTTTACTCAGCATTATCACACATGCAATACCCTTAGTTCACCTCTACAAGACAAAACAAGAAATGCCTAAAGCCTATACCTTTTATTTTAGGTAAATAAAAGAGCTGAGTGCAAAGGCATGCTAGTCAAGTGTTCCCCTCACATGCCATGGATGGGTATGAAACCTGCAGAGGTTTGAGACAGGGCTAGCATGAAAGTGTCCCAATTTAACCACTTTTCAGATTCCACTTTTTTTTTTTTTTAATCAGAGCACTGCTCAGCTCGTTTATGGTGATACACGGGATTGAATAGATGTCACCTTCAGATGCGGACTGGGATGGGCAACTACTAGTTAAATGATCCTAAGCAGTCTGGGAGATGGTGCAATAGCAGAATTTGGCAACTTGCAAACATGAGATCTTGAGTCCAGTTCCTGGTACTATATGCCAAAGTGCTGCTTTGGCCTTTCTTCTAACTCATGAAATAAATCTTTTCTAAAAAGATAATCTGTAGTGGTCCGGGAGGTGGTGCAGTGGTAAAGCTTTGGACTCTCAAGCATGAGGTCGTGAGTTTGATCCCCGGCATCACATGTGCCAGAGTGATATTTGATTCTTTCTCTCTCTCCTCCTATCTTTCTCATAAATAAATAAAATCTTTAAAAAAAAATCTGTAAAATCTGACAGGGGTGCTGAGTGGTGGCATACCTGGTTGAGCGCACATTTTACAATGTAGAAGGACCTGGGTTCAATCCCCCAGTCCCCACCTGCAGGGGGAAAGCTTTGCCAGTGGTGAAGCAGGGCTGCAGGTGTCTGTCTCTCTCCCTATCACTCCTTGCCATCTTGGTTTCTGATTGTCTCTATCCAACAAATAAATAAAGATAATTTAAAAAAAAGTTTAAGAAAAAGCTGACTGAAGAACACAGTAATGACTAATGAGTGGCATTACTAATGGGTTTATCACTAAGATCTCTTCTGCTATCTTCACAACTGGTCCAAAATGCAGAAACTGAGGACCTCCAGACTCAGGCAGGGAATCCAAGTCAGCAAACTTAACATCTGAAGGCAGCACGAGGCAGGCAAACATCAGTCAGTAGGGTGAAAACAGCATGAACTACTGCTGGATGGGAACCTTAGTCAGAATCCAGACTCTGACATGATGGTTTGCTTTTACCACTCGAAAATATTAATACAGAGCAGAGGTGGGAAATATTAAATCTTTAAGCCAAAATCATTTGGTCTGGCCCTGCAAAAACAACTACAGGTGGTACTTGAAATTCAATAAATCAGGAAACTTTTTCATCCCTCCTCCCCCCCCCCCCCCCGCAGCTCTGGCTTATAATAGGATGGATAGGGTGGGAGAATGAACCTGGTACTTCAGAGCCTCAGGCACGAAAGTCTTTATGTATAATCATTATGCTACCTCATCTGCCAAGGTTTTTGTTGTTGTTGTTTTGTTTTTTTTAAGATTTTATATATCTATTAATGAGAAATATAGGGGGAGAGAGAGAAAGAACCAGACATCTCTCTGGTACATGTGCTGCCAGGGATTAAACTCAGGACTTCATGCTTGAGAGTCTAATGCTTTATCCATTGTGTCATCTCCAGAACTTGAAAAAGCAATATAAAGTGCTAATATTGAAATTGAATATTTTGTTATTTTATTTCATTTTAAATATTTTTTTATTTTACCACAGCACTGCTCAGCTCTGGCTTATGGTGGTACAGGGGATTAAACCTGGGACTTTGGAGCCTCAGGCATGAGTTTGTTTGCATAACCATTATGTTATCTACTCCTGCCCTAAACTGAATATTTTGTATGTCTCACAAATGATGTTATAAATTTCCAAAAGTCCCCTAAAGGTTCCTAATCCTGACATAGCGAGTGGGAGAGATAACACCAAAGCATCACTCTGGCACAGGCAATGCCAGGCATCAAACTTGAGACCTCCTGCTTTTGAGTTTAATGCTTTAGCTACTCTGCCACCTCCTGAGTCACACCAACTTATTTTAAAAAATGTTTTAAAATTTTATTATTGGATAATAATAAATTGACAGAGAAATTGAGAGGGGAGGAAGGAAAGAGGGAGAGAGACAGAGAGACACCTGCAACCCTGCTTCAGCACTTGTTTTTTTTTTTTTTTATTGTTGTAGTTATTATTGTTGTCATTGTTGTTGGATAGGACAGAGAGAAATGGAGAGGGGAGGGGGAAGACAGAGAGAGGGAGAGAAAGATAGACACCTGCACACCTGTTTCACCACTTGTGAAGCGACCCCCCTGCAGGTGGGGAGCCAGGGCTTGAACCAGGATCCTTATGCAGGTCCTTGTGCTTAGCGCCTCCTGCGCTTAACCCGCTGCGCTACAGCCCGACTCCCCCTGCTTCAGCACTTGTAAAGCTTTCCCCCTTCAGTTGGGGGCCAGGGGCTTGAACCCGGGTCCTTGTGTACTATAGTGTGTGCGCTTAACCAGGTGCGCCACCACCTGGCCCCCCACACCAACTTTTTAAAAAGAGAGTGTGCAACCCTATTAAAACAATGCCTGTAGAGGAAATAGCAAACAATCTAAGAAGAGAAATGGTTTAAGTATATGCTGAAATGGTTCATAGAAGAGAATAGTCAGGGGAGCTCATAGTGGCTCACCTGCTAGAGTAAACACAATTCCATGTATGAGGACCCGGATTCTAGCTCCAGGTCCTCCCACCTGCAGCAGGGGAGATTTATGTGTGGTGTAGTAGTGCTATAGATCTCTCTCTCTCTCTCTCTCTCTCATTCTCTCTCTCTCTCTCTCGTGTGGTGTAACAGTGCTATAGATCTCTCTCTCTCCTTCCCTCCCTCCCTCTCCTTTTCCATTTCTGTCTCTATCAGAAAATAAAGAAGAAAGGGAAAAAAGGTCACTAGGAGTGGTGCTATTATCATGTAGGCATTAAGTCCCAGAGATAACCCTGCTGGCAACAACAACAATAAAGGCCAACTGGTCAATGAACAGAAAAATGCATGCAGGGACACAGCATTCTTTCATAGGTATGAAGAACATGGCAATATAACCACAAGGGACAGAAAAGATGCCAACTATTCTGGACAAAAATTCTGCTTCTTGGCACCACAGAAAAGAGAACACCAGCAAGATCCAGATGGCACAGCAGGTTGTGCCCTGAACTTGTGTGCAGAGGTCCTGAGTTCGAGTCCCAGAATCACATTTGCCAAAATGACACTCAGGTTCTCTCTTAGAAGTAAATAAACATGTAAAAAGGAAAGGCTAGCAGTGAGGTTGCTGACACACGCTCTGCTGGCCACTGCTCAGAAGGGCCATGGTTGGGACTTCCATCCTGTCCTGAAGAATGAACTCTGAGCAGATACCTGGGACAATCTCCACATGATGATTGTGCTAAGTGAGATAATCACATAACACTGTGAATGACGTATCCCATTTTTAAAAGAAGTGACCCAAATCATGGTTATCTATAGTGATCTGTAAAGGAATATGAGATGGTGGTTGACCTAGCAGCAGAAGGGGGAAGACTGAGAAACCAGGATAAAAGCAGCACAGGGTGTGAGCTCATTACACAAAACTACATATTTATCTTCTATGAAAGCCAGTGTCAGAAAGGCCTAGAGGCTTCTAGTGCTAATAGACTACTGGCCTGCTAACCTCTGAATATCTAGGGGTCAGTATAAAAGAAATACTGATGAAAATAGTTTGGTGGTCTGGGAGGTTGCATAGTGGATACAGCATTGTATTCTCGTTGTTTTATTGTTGTAGTTTTTATAATTGTTGTTGCTATTGATGTTGTTGTTGGTGGTGGAACAGAGAGAAATGGAGAGAGGAGGGGAAGACAGAGAGGGGGAGAGAAAGATAGACACCTGCAGACCTGCTTCACTGCCTGTGAAGCGACTCTCCTGCAGGTGGGGAGCTCGGGGCTCGAACCGGGATTCTTCCGCCAGTCCTTGCGCTTTGCGCCACCTGCACTTAACCCGATGTGCTACCACCCGACTCCCACAGCATTGTATTCTCAAGCATGAGGTCCTGAGTTTGGTCCCCGGCAGTGCACGTACCAGAGTGATGTCTGGTTCTTTCTTTCTCTCCTATCTTTCTCACGAATAAATAAATTAAGAAAAAAAAAAAGAAAATAATTTGTAATGCTAGGAAGGCAGTGAAGAGGCAATGTACCAGACTTTCATAACCAATACCCCAGAAGTCCCAGGTTCACCATATGCCAGAGCTAAGCAGTGTTCTGGTCAATCTGCTTATCTCTCATAACAATTAATAAATTCAGGGGAGACATTGCAGTAGACTACACAAAAGACTTTCATACTTGAGGCTCAGAGGTCCCAGGTTTCATCCCTGGAACCACCATTAATCAGAGCTAAGCACTGTTTTGGTATAAAAAAAGGTGGGGGGGGGCCCAGGCGGTGGCACATCTAGTTAAACACACACATTATAGTGCACAAAGACCAGGGTATCAAGCCTCTGGTCCCCCCCTACAGGGGGAAAGTTTCATGAGTGGTGAAGTAGGACTATAGGTGTCTTTCTCTCTCTCTCTCTCTCTCTCCTTTTTTTTAAAAAAAAATTTATTTATTTATTTCCCCTTTTTTGTTGCCCTTTTTTTATTGCTGTTGTAGTTATTATTGTTGTTGTTGTTATTGATGTCATCATTGTTAGATAGGACAGAGAGAAATGGAGAGAGGAGGGGAAGACAGAGAGGGCGAGAGAAAGATAGACACCTGCAGACCTGCTTCACCGCCTGTGAAGCGACTCCCCTGCAGGTGGGGAGCCAGGGGCTCGAACCAGGATCCTTAGGCTGTTCCTTGTGCTTTGTGCCACGTGTGCTTAACCCACTGTGCTACCGCCTGACTCCCCCCCCTTATCTCTCCCTCCCTTCTCAATTTCTATCTCTATTAAATAAATAAACTTTTAAAGAGATTTGAAAAAAAATGCATAAAGGGAAGTCTTCAAAAACGTAGCCCTGAAGATTCCACCCTAACAGATGCTCATTAAATGGTGTAAACAAAGACATGCACGTGGCCTTTCAATCTGGACCTTAAGCACGTCACCAAAATTGGACTATAAAGGTTTTTTTTTTTTTAAACACCCATGTGCATTTATTATCCAACACAGAACTGTTTGTTAAATGTACAGTCTACCACAGTGATCATACAGTGAATGGCAGAAGAGGGAACAGAGAAATCTGAGTGACAGGGAGGGCAGAGCAATGGAGGGAGGGCTGGTGGAAACAGATGCTTACACAGTTGCGTTTCTTGCATAGGAAGACTGAGTCTGAGAGACTGCAAAGCTTCTTTTCTAACACTGCCCTCAGCACTAGTCCCCTGAGACTTCCTTAGGTTGTCATGGAAACCAGCCACACCTGAAGAGGCATCAGGACCCACTGGGCTTGTGGGGGGACCAAGAGACGATGACAGAGGGCCTGGGAACTGTGGCATTGGCTCATTCTGACAGGTGTTCCCCTTGCCAGGTACATGCAGGCTTTCTCCATCACCTGAAGCTTTGTTCACCGAGATACTGGCACCTGAAATAGAGTGTGTACGAGGCCATCATGGTCTTAACAACTAGATCAACTTGACTGTCAGACATGCAGCTGAAATAGGACAAAAGGGAATCTAGATGCACATCCTGTATCACAGCTGTTCACTTTGAGTGGTGAGCAGATTTGGCCCTCCTGTGGACAAGATAAATCAAGGATCTCACTTGAGTGCTCAATAATGGATTTCTCAGATGGATGGATGCTTTTCTGTCCCACTCCTGGATCCTTGGGCCAGTGTAGGTACCTGCCTCATCTAGTATTTATTCAGCAGTCACCAGAAAAGCTCACTCAGGTATCAGGTGTCTGGTTACAGATAATAATTTTGGCTGGTTGGTTGTACATCCTCTGATCTTCCAGTATAACATGCACCAACCTTCCAGACAAGGACAGGGCATGATAAATGAGTGGATAACTCTTCTGATGCAAACAATACATAAGTTAGGATGTAAAAATTATTCAGTAATCCTTAGGTCACTGCTGGGCCTGCAGTGGAAGCCAGATAGTAAAAATTTAGCAACCAAAAAGGCAGTCAGATGGAAAAATGAGGTGCCAGAGAAGAGACACAGAGGTTTTCAGGGAAAACTCCTGGAACCTCTCGCTGGAACAAGAGGCAGGAATTCTGATTCTGTTCAACACACACAGGGTTTGATTTAAGTTATCATCAATTCTGGCCAGTGAGGTGACTGTGGTGGTAGTATGTGGGACTGGCACTTATGAAGTCCTAAGTTTAATCCCCAACAATGTTCTAGTTCATTCTTTCTCTCAAATATTCACTATTTACTTGCATAATCACTAAAATACATTTTAAGTTAATATAAAGTACTTATGGTCTTAAGCACCAAGGCCTTTCCTCAAAAGTTCAGGCTACCTCAGACTCCTGTTTAAAGGCAGAATGCCACAGCAGTCACCTCTGACTTACCCTGAGCTTCATCTGTCGGGGCAGGCAGGGAGCCTGGGAGTTTCAGGGAGGCCTCAGGGAGAGTGGAGGGGCCACTGCTGGGTCCATCCTCTGAAAGGTCATCTGGCTTGGCTGAAGCTCCATCCATAGCGAGGATCCCACAGGTGGGGCTGACACTCAGGGGCTGCAAGTAAATTGCCAGCACATTTGATTTCTGCCATCAGCAACAGCCAAGAGCTCTGGGGAAGCACTGTGCCACATTTTCCATTTTCAGAAGAATGCAAGTCTCATAAATGGTTTGAAATCAAACCATGATACCTGATAAGAGAAAAAACAAAGGTCTTACAAAACTTCATTTGCCTGATCCGAAGTACCAATTCCAAGATAAACAACTGGCATCTGTTTGCAAACAGATTTACTTATTTGAAAAATCACTGAGCCCCTCCCATATCTTAGCTTTTGAGGATGGAATGCAGAACTGTTCATACCCAGGTTCACTCCTGATACATTCAAAGTTGGCCTGGCACTGGACCAAGATGCTCCTGCCAGGACAGAAATGTTCCTACCTGGCGCTGAGCTGGGGTCAGTGCTTAGCCTACAGAGGAACTTTTATTTATATGTAAATAAAATATATGAAGTTGGCCTTAACGTGACCCTGTATCAACCAGTCTATCTTGTCTCTGCAATGAACCCCAGACAGACTTTACAAGTGGAAATGTTGGTAACAGACACTTGGAGACAAACCCCACACTTCTTCCTATGCCAACAAACAGGCATTTTGTCATTCTCACATGAGTTTTTCCTAGGCATGTCAATTCTCCCTCAACTGATGGCAAAAACAAGAAGGACCATCAGCGGGCTACAGGGGAGAATGTGCCACTAAGGCACAGGAACACAGCACCTATCAACCACAGAGGAATACTGGCCAGGAGTAGCTGAGCTCCACTAGTGAAAATATATGGAATGTGGAGATCAATGCATCAAGTGCCTGAGCCCGATGCCATCACACACTCTACTCCAAAGTGGCTCCCAAGTCACCTTACCACCACCAGAGATGGCTGGAACAGACTTCTGGGATAAGAGACCTGTGACTTGTCTTAGAAATTCATAAGGACAGTTCTTGGAAGTCAGGCCGTAGTGCAGCAGGCTAAGCGCACGTGAGGCAAAGCACAAGGACTGGCATAAGGATCCCCACCTGCAGGGGAGTTGATTCACAGGCAGTGAAGCAGGTCTGCAGGTGTCTATCTTTCTCTCCCCGTCTTCCCCTCCTCTCTCCACTTCTCTCTGTCCTATCCAATGATGACATCAGCAATAATTACAACAATAGAAACAAAAAGGGCAACAAAAAGGAAATAATTAAATAAATATTTTTAAAATCTCGAAAAAAAAGAAATTCATAAGGACAGTTCTTTAAGATTTTATTTATTTAAGAGAGGCAGAAGGGGACTGGGGAGAGAGAGAACATCTGAGCATCACTCTAGTACATGTGCTGCCAGGGATGGAAGTCCGGTCCTCATGCCTGAGAGTCCAATACTTAATCTATTGCACCACCTCCTAGATTGTGCAAGAACAGTTCTAACAGCTTCTGATCATAGGCAACTCTTCCTGAATTCACACTAGATAAAGAAAATTCACCAAATACAAAAAGTAGCCTTGGGGAAGTGACACTTCTTGCTGTACCAATAATCTAGCTCATTCTGTCAGTCTCACATGAATTTTCCTTAGTGTGTTAGTCTTCCCTCACACTAATGGCAAAAACAAGAGAAAAAAGACAATCATTCAAACTCCATCCTGCATTTTAAAAATATTTATCTATTTATTTATTCCCTTTTGTTGCCCTTATTGTTTTATTGTTGTAGTTATTATTGTTGTTGTTACTGATGTCATTATTGTTGGATAGGACAGAGAGAAATGGAGAGAGAAGGGGAAGACAAAGAAGGGGAGAGAAAGATAGACACCTACAGACTTGCTTCACTGCCTTCAAAGCAACTCCCCTGCAGGTGGGAAGCCGGGGGCTCAAACCTGGATCCTTACGCATGTCCTTGTGCTTGGCGCCACGTGTGCTTAACCCACTGCGCTACCGCCCAAACCCTCCATCCTGCATTTTTAATTTTAATAGAGAAAGTGTTTTTATCAGTCATCACTTTTGACCAGTGTTATTGTATTTTTTTTTTTTTGTGGGGTGGCATCACTAGGAGCCTTGGAAAGTGTTTATGGGACACTGTTTCTTACATCAAGGATGTTACACTGAGAAACTGTCATCTCAGGGAACTTTTGAGACTTTGAGATCCCCCTCCACAGCAGATGCTCAAAACTGACAAGCACAAGTCAACAGCTCTATGTATCCCACCTCATTTGGGCTGTTCCTGCTGGCAATCAGAAAACAGCATGATGGGGAGTTGGGCGGTAGCGCAGGGGGTTAAGCCCATGTGGCAAAAAGCGCAAGGACCGGCAAGGATGTGGGTTCGAGCCCGGCTCCCCACCTGCAGGGGAGTCGCTTCACAGGCGGTGAAGCAGGTCTGCAGGTGTCTATCTCTCTCTCCCCCTCTCTGTCTTCCCCTCCTCTCTCCATTTCTCTCTGTCCTATCCAACAACGACATCAATAGTAACTACAACAATAAAACAACAAGGGCAACAAAAGGGAATAAATAAATATAAAAAAAACACCCAGCATGATGAAATATAAAACAGGTGGGTAAACTGAGCGAGTGCATACTAGAAAGCAAATGTAAACAGAAGTTGACCAACAGCCTCCAGTTCTGACCCTTCCATCTTCAGCGCAGACTGAAGACAGGTTGCTGTGGTACTCTCAGCAGGCCTTTTAGTCAATGTGTTTACCAGGAGGGGGCAGGAATACAAGCAAGACCACTGAGATGAAATCAATAGGCAAAGGGTCTGTCCTACCCTTCAAAAATGGTAGCTATTTGGGGCCAGGTGGTGGCACACCTGGTTGAGCGCACATGTAATGTGCAAGGACCCAGGTTCAAGCCCTGGGTCACCACCTGCAGGGGCAAAGCTTTACAAATGGTGAAGCAGTGTTGCAGGTGTCTGTATCTCTCCACCTCTCTATCACTCTATTCCATCTCGATTTCTGGCTATCTCTATCCAATAAATAAATAAAGACAATAAATCTTTTTAAAGTTACAAAAAGTGGTAGCTATTATTACTAGCATTATTTTCTTTGTCTTTATTTTTTTAACCAGAGTACTGATCAGCTCTGCTATGGTGGTGTGGGGGACTGAACCTGGGACTTTGGAGCCTCAAGCATGAGAGTCTCTTTGCATAACCACTATGCTGTCTCCCCCTGCGAGCATTATTTTCTGTTCGGTTGTTGCTTGGCAAAATGAACGGGCGAAGTCAACTAAAAGTCTTCTTAAAGTACAGCGCTGCTTAAGGCAACTGCAAACCATGAGCGAAGCCATTCCTTTTCTGTTTTCCCCCGATGAGCCAGCGGATGAAAGAGAAGGCTCCTCCAGCGCGGCGAAGCGGCACAGTATCCCGTGTGGACCCCCTCTTCCGAGGAAAATCACAGCGGGTTTCGACTTCCCTTTTCTCGGAGGACGCGGCGATTTACAAGGAGTCACCGGCCAGAGGCTGCCACGTCCCCGAGTGCGACGCAGTGACGGGAGAATCCGTTCGGAACGTCGGCCCCACAGCCCCGCAGCCCCTCAGCCCCGCAGCCCTTCATCACCTCATCCCGCCGGCCCCATAGCCCCGCAGCCCTTCATCACCTCATCCCGCCGCCCCTCAGCCCCGCAGCCCTTCATCACCTCATCCCGCCGCCCCTCAGCCCCGCAGCCCTTCATCACCTCATCCCGCCGCCCCTCAGCCCCTCAGCCCTTCATCACCTCATCCCGCCGCCCCTCAGCCCTTCATCACCTCATCCCGCCGCCCCTCAGCCCTTCATCACCTCATCCCGCCGCCCCTCAGCCCTTCATCACCTCATCCCGCCGGCCCCATAGCCCCTCAGCCCTTCATCACCTCATCCCGCCGCCCCTCAGCCCTTCATCACCTCATCCCGCCGCCCCTCAGCCCTTCATCACCTCATCCCGCCGCCCCTCAGCCCTTCATCACCTCATCCCGCCGGCCCCATAGCCCCTCAGCCCTTCATCACCTCATCCCGCCGCCCCTCAGCCCTTCATCACCTCATCCCGCCGCCCCTCAGCCCTTCATCACCTCATCCCGCCGCTCCTCAGCCCCGGAGCGCCGCGGGGTGAGCACTGCCCGGCCGAGGTGGGAAGGCGATGACATGCTCCAGACAAGCCAGCCGCCATGGCAGCCCCGCGCTCCAGCCCCTCCCGCGGCTCCTCATCACCCAGCCCCGGCCCCTCCCGCGGCTCCCCGGCCCCGACTCCCCGTCACCCGGCCCCGGCCCCGGCCCCTCCCGCGGCTCACCGGCCTCGTCTCTTCGCCTGCTGGGAGACGTGGCCGCGCGAGGGGCGGGGCGGGGCGCGGCGCGCAAGGGCTCGCCTCCCCCCTCCGGAAACAGCGGCGCGGGGCCTCCGTTCCAGGGCGCAGCGTCCTCCTAGCTCGCCGGCCGCCGCCCCGGTCGAAGCCACTCCAGTCGCAGGTGGACACCGACTCCCTCACAGCTGCCGGAAGAGGACTCTGACAGGGAGCCCGAGGCTCTTTCCGTGTACAAACGCCACTTCCGGGCCGACGGAGCCAGCCGGACCGGAAGCCACTCCGCTGGACTTCGGGCGGAAGTGGCGTGCCCAGGACTCGAACCCGCCCATCTGTTAACTGAAGGTGGTGCCCCTCTGGCTCCTGGCGTGATCCGCGCGGAGGCTGCGGAGTCGGGCCGTGGGAATGGCCCGGATGTGGTCGGGAGGCGCGGAGGGGCGGGGCGTGATTGTGTTGTGGGCGGGGACCGCGGCTTGTGGGCGTGACCAGAGAGGGGACCTCGGAGTCACGGGGTGTGACCGTGCTGTGGGCGGGGCCCGGGTGAGGTTGCGTTCCGTGGCCCGCCCGTGACCGCACCCTGTGGGCGGGGCCTGTCCGATGGGCGGGCCCTCTAAGGGGCGTGGCTGTTCGGCGGGCGTGGCCGCGGGCCTGGCCGACTCCTCGTCCTTTCGCCCGGCGATGCCACCTGCAACCACACTGCCCGCAGCCTGCAGGCTGAGGTTCCTGCCCTCCTGGACCACCTGGCCTCCCTCTGCAAAGGGCCACTTTGAGGCCGCCATAGTGGGCAGGGTTGGGACCTAAGACCTTGAGTCTCAGGCATCATTCTCTCTGCACAACCAGTATGGTCTCTCCCTGGCCCACCGCTAATGTATGGCCTTTCGTTCCATTTGCAGTGCCAAATGGACCAGAGCCATCCTCGGGGTTGTCTCGTTTTTTTTTTTTTTTTCTTTTTCTACCTCATGCGAAATTCTCTATCTTGTATGTAATAATTTATTTTTCCTGTCGCCCAGGTTGTCGCTGGGGCTCAGTGCTGGCACTATGAATCCACCACTCCAGCAGCCATTTTTTCCTGATTTTTATTAGGTAGGCCAGAAATTGAAAGAGACAGAATCTGGACTCCTGCTTCACTGCTCGTAAAGCATCTATCTCCCCTGCTGGTCGGGGCCGGAGCGTGAAACTGGGTCCTTGCACTTAGTAGTATGTGCTCCATCACCCAGCCCCTAACTAAAGAAATCTTTAGTGACCTAGGGTGTATCTCAGTGGATGGAGCACTTACTTGCAAGTAAGCCAGGGGGCCAAAGTTCAATCCCATTATTACATGTGCCAGAGTGATGTTCTGTTCCCTCTATTCTCATTAATACAATTTAAAAAAAATGTGAATGAGGGGGAGGTCGAGCGGTAGCACAGCGGGTTAAGTGCACGTGGTGCAAAGTGCAAGGACGGGCTGAAGGATCCTGGTTCCATCCCCCGACTCCCCACCTACAGGGGAGTCCCTTTACAGGTAGTGAAGCAGGTCTGCAGGTGTCTTTCTCTCCCCCTCTGTCTTCCCCTCCTCTCTTCATTTCTGTCTGTCCTAACAGCGATGACATCAACTTTAACAACAATAATAATTACAACAACAATAAAAAAGGGCAACAAAAGGGAAAAATTAAAAAAAAAAAGTGATTGAGGGTCAAGTCAGCTCACCTGGTGAGTGTGCCTGCTTTGCCTTGCATGCAAACCTCACGTAGAGCTCAACTCCCACACTAGCAAAAGCACTGGTGCCGTACTATTTTCTCCATCTCCATTTCTATTTCTGTCTGGAATTGTGACCCCAGTGTTGATGTCCCAGCAGCAACAACAAAAGTAACTGAATTTTGTTTTCATCCTATATCCTAAGGCCTTGCCAAACTCAGTGGTTTGCTGTAGATTCCTTGGAATTTTTTCTTTTTACCAGAGCACTGCTCAGCTCTGGTTTATGGTGGTGCAGGGGATTGAACCTGGGACTTTGGAACCTCAGGCACAGGAGTCTCTCTGCATAGCCATAATGCTATCTACCCCCACCCCCTTGGAATTTTCTTTAGGAGCTCTGTTCTGACTCTGAGCTTGTTAGAAATGGGCACTCAAGTCCCCCTCAAGCCCAATGCTGCAGCCTTGCCAGTGTGACGGGCAAGCATAGCCAATAAGGCCCAAGGAAGGTCGCATGTTTAAACCTGGAATAGCTGGTTTACTTCTGGAAGAGAGTGCGGGGGGCACAGGTGAGGTGTGATGGGCACATCTCTAAGTGGGGTTAAGTCTCCCTGTGGTGGCAGGTCCAATAGAACCAGTCCTTTCCCTAATTGTTTATATGTGGGTCCCACCCCAGGTCACACACAACACCTGCAGGCCCACTGGCCATGGAGGTTGGTCCAGCAGTGGGGCTGCCTGCCAGAGGGACCTTGTTAGTGCCAGCAGAGTCCGTAGTCTCGCACCCGCCACTTAGAACAAGCAGGGAGAAACAACACGGTAGTTTATTAAGAGTGCAGGAAGTGGCCTTCTTCCACAGAATCTATCAAGAGCAAGACAAGAGTTGAAAGTCGTATTCCTGAGAAGAAGCAAGAGTTTCAATTTTGCAAACAAACATAATATGATTTCAACAAAAGTTTTTTTTTTCCTTTTTTTACAAAGGACAAAATTTCAAGTATTATTCAGATGACATGACAAACCCAAAAAAGGAGGAAGGGCAAAGACTCTTGAAGCAAGGGCTGCACTGTGGTAGGAAGGCCTGCTCCAGGGATCTCTGCCTCGACCTTGTCCCCCAGAAAGGAATGAGAACATGGGGCTAGCTCAGAGGGGTCTGCAGCCATGCAGAAACCCACTCATATCAGCTTGGAAGGGGCTGGCATTTCATGTTGAGGGTATGGGGTTAACAGTTTTGGATACCTGATGATTTTAATAAACAAAAAACATCTATTCTTTCAAATACCTTACTATCCCCAATTTTAGTCGATACATAAGTTATAAATTATATCATTTGTGCTACAGTTTGTGATATTTAAATCTTATTAGAAGATAAGCACCAAACCTATTAAGTCAAACAAAACATAGTATGTGGTCTCCCCACCAGGATACACTGGCAGCCTGCAGGCGGTGAGCTTTTTGCTTTCTCTTTAAACAGAATGTCTCCGACAATATTCCTTTTCTTTTTTTTTTTTTTTTTCCCCTCACAGAAAGAAGTTTTTCTTGAAGAGAGACATCTGTTTTAAACAGTCATGAGAAAGGTGCAAAGAGCAAGCTGCAGGGAATGGTCCCTCCAGGTAGCTGGGTCCCCAACTTCCCAGACTGGAGGTCTTACTTCGAGGCTCTCACACCACCAAAGAAAAAGTCATAGCACGTGCTGGATGCTCAGAGTGGGGTTCAGTAAAATGCCCATAAAGTTTCTGTGGTTAGTATTTTCTGAAACTGCTGTCATGGACCTCCAAAGACATCTTGGTGCCTCCACAAAGTTTAGTTCTTAAATCTCGTCTGTTCACAGATATGATTGAATTTCCTATGGAGACACAATTCTAAAATCACATATTGTTTTGCAACAACAAATTAAAAAAAAGGTCAAAAGTCCTCTTAAGAAAAAAAGTAATAAAAGCATTCACTGGACGAATCAACTAAAAATAACTTTTATGCTTGGGGTGGTGGTGGTCATGTCTTTGATTCCATCAAAGTAACTAACCCCAGGCCCTGGGAGGTGATGCAGTTGGAAGCATGGGGTCCTGAGTCCGAGGTCTGGCATCACATGTGCCAGTGATGCTCTGGTCCTCTACCACTGCCTCCGTGAATAAATAAATCTTAAAAGGAAAAGAAACTAACCCCAAAGGTAGTCTTTCTCCTGTTTCATTTGAGAGGGTTAGAGAGAGACCAGAGCACAGCTGGTGTGGGGTACTGGGGATCAAACACTGTGCCCCACGTGAGCAGTCCTGCACTCCACTGCTGCTGCCTCCCTGACCCTCCCCTTTCTTTTCTTTTTTTTTTTTTTTTTTTTTTCCCTCCAGGGTTATTGCTGGGCTCGGTGCCTGCACCATGAATCCACCGCTCCTGGAGGCCATTTTCCCCCCCTTTTATTGCCCTTGTTGTTGTAGCCTCGTTGTGGTTATTATTATTGCCATTGTTGATGGTGTTCGTTGTTGGATAGGTCAGAGAGAAGTGGAGAGAGGAGGGGAAGACAGAGAGGGGGAGAGAAAGATAGACACCTGCATACCTGCTTCACCACCTGTGAAGCGACTCCCCTGCAGGTGGGGAGCCGGGGGCTCGAACCGGGATCCTTACGCCGGTCCTTGTGCTTTGCGCCACCAGCGCTTAACCCACTGCGCCACCGCCTGACCCCCTGACCCTCCCCTTTCAAGCTTTAAAGCACAAGTTGAGTATGTTATGCCACTTTTTCTTGAGAAGGGCTTAAAGCTATACTTCTTCAGTGTCCCCAGGAGCCGTTGTTGGATAGGACAGAGAGAAGTGGAGAGAGGAGGGGAAGACAGAGAGGGGGAGAGAAAGATAGACACCTGCAGACCTGCTTCACTGCCTGTGAATCGACTCCCCTGCAGGTGGTGAGCCGGGGACTCGAACCGGGATTGTTACGCCGGTCCTTACACTTTGTGCCATGTGCACTTAATCCGATGTGCTACCGCCTAACTCCCTATACTGTTATCTTAATATTGTTAATTTTTAAAATTGATGTTATCTACTTGATAGAGATAAAAAGAAACCAAGAGGGAAGAAGGGAGGGAGAGAGGGAGAGAGGGAGAGAGAGACCTACAGCCTTGCTTTCCCCTTTGTAGTTTTCACTAGCGGCTTGAACCCAGGTCCTTAGGCATGGTAATATGTGTTCCACCGAGAGTACCAGCACCTGGCCCCCACCTAGCATGGCAATGTGGTGTCTCTGTGAATAGATCTTTATTTACTTTTTAAAGACTTATTTTATGAGACAGCAGGCAGAGCGCTGCTTCAATACGTGGTGCTGGGAGTCAGGGCTAGGCGGTGGTGTACTCCATGGGACGCACCTGTCACCATGTGCAGGGGTTTGAACCCTGCTCCTACCTTCACAAGTGGTAAAGTAGGTCTGCAGGTATCTCTTTCTTTCTCCCTCTCTGTCTCCCTTATCCTCTCAATTTCTTTTTTTCCTATCAAATACAAATAGAAAGAATGAGGGGCTGGGTGGTGGCGCACTTGGTTGAGCGCACATGTTACAATGTGCAAGGACCTGGGTTTGAGTCCCTGGTCCCCACCTGCAGGGGGAAAACTTCATGAGTGGTAAAGTGGTGTTACAGGTGTCTCTCTTCCTCTCTATCCCCCACTTCACTCTCAATTTCTGACTGTCTATCCAATACATAAATAAAGATAATAAAAATATTAAAAAATGGGCCAGGTGGTGGCGCACCTGGTTGAGCCCACATATTACAATGAGCAAGGACCTGGGTTCAAGCCCCCAGACCTCACCTGCAGAGGGAAACTTCATGAGTGGTGAAGCAGGGCTGCAGGTCTCTCTCTGTCTCTCTCCCTCTCTCTCTCTCCCCTTTGCTCTCAATTTTTGGCTGTCTTTATCAAATAAATAAAGATAATAAAAATTAAAATAAACATAAATTAAAAATATATTAAAAAAATAGAATGAATGAAAGAGAGAGAAAACAAAGAAGGAAAAAATGGCCGCCAGTGTGATGGATTTGTCGTGCCAGCACCAGGCCCCAGAAATAACCCTGGAAGCAATTAAAAATAAACCAACCGACCTGGGCCTCATAAAGGCAAGGCATGTGACCTCCCCGCCGACACTTCCCTAGCCTTGCAAAGAAGCCCTGGGAGAAATGGTGAGCAATACCCAGTGAGCAGGACAGAGTCAGAGCAGGCACCACCTGTAATAGCAGAGGCCTGAGGCACAGCACACAGGCACAGGTCCATGGTGCAGGAAACAAGCTTTCTAAGAACACTGCCATCAGTGCAAAAAAGCTAAGTCTGGGATGTGCTGGGCAAGGAAGCTGTCTGAGGATTGGTGAGGGCCTCCTGTGTTGGAGACAGGAAGGTGAAAGATGGGTGGACGTTTGCATGCAAAGGTTCCACGAAATGATAACAATCATTAGCAGAAATCGATGTCACTATTTTGTAGGCTATGTTACCTTACAGAAGCACAATGGCTCCATTAGTCTGTTTATAAACATGTAGTTGACTAGTTCATGACCATCCCTGAAATTGGAATATCAACTCAGTCACACACAAAAATTGCCTTCCTGTTAGGAACACAAGGGCCTGCCTTCTGGCAGGACTGTTCTGGCCCACCTCCAGCCTCCAGGGCCTGGTTAGACCCCAGGCCCCAGCCCAGAGCTGTGTCTCACTCACATTGCATGGTGCGCCTTCACCTGAGTGCGGCAATTGCGGCCCCAGTAGCAATCTGGACGGGATGTTACAGCCGCTGAGAAGGAACAAAGAGGTGTGAGTTGTGTGGAATGTATACCACATTTGCAAACCCAGACAGGTGATGCAAGTAAATGATACTGAGAACATGAGAAAGCCCAGGTAAGTAAGTGGCTTATCCAGACAGACTCTGTAAGTAGCATCCTTGCACTGTGCTTGGATTTCAGGAAGACAACGTTAAACTGAACACCCAATTTAGATAGATTCTCCAGCTGTCCAGAGGATGTTCGTGCATCTTATTTTGATAACGCAGACAGACCAAAAGGTGACGGCCCACACACAGCCTCTCTGCTGCTCTGCCGGCAGACACAGGCTGGCACAGCACACTGCAAAGGCCCAGAGCGTCTGTCTATGATGAAGGAGCAATGAAGCTGACCAGAGTTAAATTGAGTTGAGGGCACGAGGAAGGCGTCTTTACCTGGCAATTCGGAAGCTGGAATGTTCTGCCGGTACTGGTAGGTCAGCTCTCGGAAACTCCGCAGGCCGCAACAGTAACAAAGCACAGTGCTCCCCGTGATTCTGTGATCTGGAAGGAAGCCAGCCTTGTGTGAGCCGGTCAGCAGGCAGTATCACCACAGCCTGTTCTCGAGGCAGGAGGGTCACTGAGTGACACCCAGGAAACTTCTCATCATTATTTGCCTTAGAGAAGGGTACTGGTTCTCTGGCAGCCTCCCTTCGAGACAGAGATCTTGTCATGACACACAGGCTGTCCCCAGCGTGTGCAGGCCTTTACTGAGTGCCCCACACACCAAGTGAAAAGCCAACAGGGTACGGGACCTAGGTCTCCACAGCAGTTCTCCAGCAGAGTCCCCTCCTCTGGGGGTAAATGCTGGTAAACACCGAAGTCCTGTGGGCTCCAACACGCCAACTCTGCAAAGCATCAGGACCTTCCTGTCTGGCGCAGGCTGGGAAACACACAGGCCTTCTTGGCAGCCTTATGCTCTGCTCCCCTGCCCCAGAACCAGGGCCTCGTACATGTGTGTGACACACACCCGAGAGGGAGAGCTGCACGCACTCCCCAGGTGGTGTTGGAGCTCAAGCATGAGCCGAGAGACACAGCCTACCTCAGGAGCTCTTTCTGGCACCAGGTGTCTGCACTGAGGAGGGAAAACCACACCATTCCAGAAAGGAGAGCAAGGGCAGGACACTTACCAGATAGCAGGAACACTCCCCTCTGCAGTGCCATCAGACTCTCAGTGAGCATATTCTTCCATGTCAAGCCCCTAGTTGCCAGATAATTCTGTGATGGGAAATAAGCACCACCAGGGAGTCAGGCAGTAGTGCAGTGGGTTAAGTGCACATGGCACAAAGCGACCGGCGTGAGGATCCCGGTTTGAGCCCCCAGCTCCCCACCTGCAGGGGAGTCGTTTCACAAGCAGGTGAAGCAGGTCTGCAGGTGTCTTTCTCTCCCCCTCTGTCTTTCCCTCCTCTCTCCATTTTCTCTCTGTCCTATCTAACAATGACAACATCAGTAACAACAACAATAAAAAGACAAGGGCAACAAAAGGGAAAACAAATAAATAAAAATTAAAAAAAAGAAATAAGCACGACCAGAAGAAGAGCACTGAAGCACTAAACGAGTGAGTGAAGTGCTTCCTGAAAGGAGCCTGCCAGTGGCTGAGGCCAGAGCAGGCCGACCTCCCTTGAAGAGTACGTGTGGAAGGAATGCAGGGAGTGCGAGAGCACTTTGTGAGGGCCTGTGCCCAAGACCACAGCTCGGGACACTCAGGATGGACACTCAGACCATGCATGCAAATTGGCACAAAGGATTCGTTTGAGGTGCTTCTGCAGAGCATCCAAGGCTTTAGAACCCAAACTATTAGAGGAATCTCTTCTCTAAGCTGCCAAGATAAGCCCAGAGCAGCAGCAAGACACCAGGCTTGACAGAGTGGCCAGTGCAGCAGTGGTCCTGTTCCTGTAACACACTGGGACTGTGTAGTCCCCTCTGTGCAGGCCCCACAATGCCTCATCCACATCTGAGCAGAGTGCAGTACAGCGGAGAGTATGTGGCATGGAGGAAGGCCAGGTCCTTGGACAGGACACGAGCCACAAGCCAGATGAAGGCAAGGTTCTCTCAAGAGTGATGTCCACACTAAACACTGGTATTCCAGCAGTCAGGCTACTTCCTGGATGAAGAGAAAATGGTGGTTGATGGGGCTGTCAGGGAGGTGGCTCAGTCTGTTAGAGCATAGGACCTGATTGCCTGAGGCCCCTGAAGTGGCAAGTTCAACCCCCAGCACCACTATATGCCAGAATAGAGCAGTGTTCCAGTGTCTGAGATCAATTGCTTACACACACTCATTAAAAAAAAAAAAAAATCGGGCGGTAGTGCAGTGGGTTAAGTGCATGTGACGCAAAGCGCAAGGACCAGCTAAGGAACCCGGTTCGAGCCCCCGGCTCCTCACCTGCAGGGGAGTCGCTTCACAGGCGGTGAAGCAGGTCTGCAGGTGTCTGTCTTTCTCTCCTCCTGTCTTTCCCTCCTCTCTCCATTTCTCTCTGTCTTATCCAACAACATCAATAACAACAACAATAAAACAAGGGCAACAAAAGGGAGTAAATATTAAAAAAAACAGCTATTCAGGGAGTCGGGCGGTAGCGCAGCGGGTTAAGTGCAGCTGGCGCGAAGTGCAAGGACCAGCGTAAGGATCCTGGTTTGAGCCCCTGGCTCCCTACCTGCAGGGGAGTCGCTTCACAAGCGGTGAAGCAGGTCTGCAGGTGTCTGTCTTTCTCTCCCCCTCTTCTCTCCACTTCTCTGCCCTATCCAACAATAACTACAACAATAAAAAACAAAAAGGGAATAAATATTTTTAAAAAATAGTTATTTAAAAAAAATTAAAAAGTTAAAAGAGGGGGCCAGGTGGTGATGCAGCTGGTTAAATTCTCACATTACAGTGCACAAGGACTCGGGTTCAAGCCCCTGGTCCCCACCTATAGGGGGGAAAGCTTCATAAGTGGTAAAGCAGAGCTGCAGGTGTCTCTCTCCCTGTCTATCTCCTCCTCCTCTCTCAATTTCTGTCTCTATTCAATAATAAAATAAGAATAAAGTTAAAAAGAGGGTGAAAAGCAAGGGTAGATAGAATAATGGTTATGTAAACAGACTCTCATGTCTGAGGTTCCAAAGTCCCAGGTTCAATCCCCCTGCACCACCATAAGCCAGAGCTGAGCAATGTTCTGGTTAAAAAAAAAAAAAAAAGGTGGTCTGGGAGACGGCACAATGGATAAAGCACTGGATTCTCAAGCATGAGGTCCTGAGTTCAATCCCTGGCAGCACATATACCAGAGTGATGTCTGGTTCTCTCTCCCGTCCTATCTTTCTCATGAATAAATAAATAAAATCTTTAAAAAAAAAAAAAAAAGGATGAAAAGCCTGGACCCACCAAGGCAGCCACATCACACTGTGGCCCACAAGTCCCACTCTGGGCAAAGAGTGGAGATGCAGAAAGAAGGCAGCCAGATGGGTTCATGGTTGATGGGTAGAAAGGGGAGACCTGGCTTCTGAAATGTGAAGGAACAGTCCTACACCAAAGGGTGTAGGTCAGCAGGGAAGAAGTCAGACAGTGTGACAGCCAGCAAGGTGCTCAGCACCAGCAGGTGTCGGGAGCCTTCCTGCCCTGACCCCCAACCCCGTCACCGGGAAGTGCTGGTACCTTACCTTCAAGACGTCCGACTCATAGTCGTTGCTGCTCAGCACCCCGTCCAGACACCTGTCACCCAGGTTGAGTTCTGTGAGGAAGCAACGTCAGCTGTTTCATGGAGACTGTCGGTGGAAGCACTGCTCACCTGACAGTTAATACGCCAGTTTCTGCAGCCTGGGAGGTGGTGCAGTGCATAAAGCTGTAGCCTCTCAAGCACAAGGCCCAGATTTTGACCCCTGGCCTGGCATGTGCCCAAGAGATGCTCTGGTTCATTCTCTCCCCCGCTCCATTCTCTCGTGAATAAGTAAGTAAAATGAGCAATTTCCTTCACTAGAGTCTAGAAGTTACAAGAAAATTCCACAGTAGAAAAGGGTTTTAAAGAGAGAACAAGTCAAGTGGACTTCTGTTCCACCTGTTCCTGCAACCGTCTGGCAGCAGGCAGTGTGAACACAGCAGCAGCACCACATGGTCTCTTCTGCAGTGGTGCTCTGCACCCGAAGGCCAGCCCTCATGGCTCAACTCACAACTCCCCCTGCTGGTCCCACCATGCTTGGCTGGGGGTTGACACAGGCTGATGCCTTCTCAAGCAAACCTGTCTAGTTGTGAGGAAAAGGCGGTGAATCCAAAGGACCGGTTGGGGCTACCCCTCCTTGGGCATACAGAGGCCACGTGACATCATGACCACCCTCAAGGGCACTGACAGAACATGCAGAGGTAAAGCAACTTGGCTGGAAAGCCGGCATTACCACAGAAAGGGGCCAGGCAGCCGAGGCAGCCGGTGCGGGCACAGCCCCAGTACAGGTGGCAGAAGGGCTGCAGGCAGACGGCACCTGTGGGTAGAGTAAAGCCAGTCAGGAGCCAGTGCTGCAGAAAGATCTGGAGTTACTTCCAAGCAGCCTGGCACCCCCACACAAGCCCCGGCCAGCTGTGTTGTGGCCTCACAGCGGCTGACACTATTCGCATGGAAAAGAAGCTGGGACCCACAGGAGAAACACCTACCTTGTACACTCTCCCTAGACCTGGCGTAGGCCAGTTTCCTTCCTGTTCCCGGTGTGAAATGCACTTGAAGTCAATCTGTACACTTGTGGTTTTCATGCCGCTACCTCATCTTTGCAGACATCATTTTTCAAAGTCTAACAACGTACAGACTGAGATTCCTTGGATGTAAGATTAGATACACTCCTCAGGGTTGAACATGTCTTTTGCTTGCTTATTTGTTTTGCCTCCAGTACTATCACTGGGGCCCAGTACTGGCACTACGAATCCACTGCTCCTGGCAGCCATTTTTTTCCATTTTATTGGATAGGACACAGAGAAGTTGAGAAAGGAGGGGGGATAGAGAGGGAGATAGAAAGATAGACAGCTGCAGACCTGCTTCACTACTTGTGAAGCTTCCCCCCGTACAGGCAGGAAGCAGGGGCTTGAACCCAGATCCTTGCACGGGCCCTTGCATTTTGTACTATGTATGCTTAAATGGGTGCACCAACACCCGGTCCCAGAACACGTCTTTTTAAGTCTGGACATGTCCCACTGCCTAAGATTCTGTGGGTGTCCAACTCAAGGCAGGGAAAGGCAGGTCACTGAGCACACGCTGCTTGGTGTCCTTGGTGCTGGGTGCATGCACAGAGAGCAGGAAGGCACAGGAGACCAGGGCAAGGGCTTCCAGTGCTCACTGTGTGGGTGTCAGGCAGGGACACCCTGTCTGGAGAACCATCTTCCCCAGAAGTGCCCAGGACACATTTCAATAGTTCTGACAAACAGGTGCTGTGGTCATGCCTCCTGTCAGCCTCGGTTAAGCCAGGGGCTGATGGGTTCAGACACCTCACCCTGCCGTCCCAGGAAGTCCTGCACTAGATGACAAAACCCCACGGGGAGGCGGGGACAGAAACAGTAGAGCACATTAAACAGCCATTAATAAATAAAGCAGCTTAATTTTAATAGTCGTCCCACAAGTATGATATGAAGTGTCACTTCCATCAAAGTGACACACCACAGAACTACTGAGGCACAGCTGTGGACAGGAACCAGAACCTGTGGGAAGAGAGCCAGCATGCACACACAAGCGAGATCAGTATGTTCACGAACCAGACAACTGGTAGACAAACGAGGCCTCGCATGAAAGGCCACAATCCTTGGGTTCCAGAAGGACACACAGAGTCCCTATGAGGGCACAGACACACTACTCACATTGCTGGGGAGCGATGCGGGGGTCCTGCTCACGCTCTGCTCTCCTATCTGGCATGGGCTGGAAGCAGCAGGTGCAGATGGCGTGGCTCCCCTGCAGGGCACACACGTACTCCTGGGCTGAGGGACAGACAGGGTCTGAGAATGGAGCAAGCTGGACACGAAGCATAAACAGAGCAGCGTATACCCATACCCAGATAAGCGGTTGGAAAATACATGAGGTGAGAAAGTTCAGACCTGGTGTTCTCCTGGGTTACAAGAGCTGCCAGGGGACAGACTAATATCTGACACGAGGAACACACTGACTAAAAAGCAAGGCTATCTTTTCAGGTCAGTGGCTGCAGCAAGATCTCAAAAATCCCCTGTGGGTCCCTCCACTTCCTGGAAAGGGCAGACCACCGAGCACACTTCAAGCCCCTAAGCCTGTCTTCCAAATAGGCCCCTGGGAATAGGTCTCGCACACTGGGAAGAGAGGTGCTGACACGCAGCCTGCTGTGGAGCTGGAGGTGGCCAGCACCACACGGCCCATCCATAGGGATCATGGGAAGCCAGTGAGGTGGCGCAGCACAGGGCAGATGGCTAGGGAGGAGGCACTCCTCAAAGCCCTGGGTTGATGGCCTCATGACGATTCAGGCTGACAGTGACCGTGAGGCCACAATACTGCAGTCAGAGTCAAGAACACAGGCTCCAAATATCCCCTCCCGGCCTCCACTTTTGCTTCTCGATGGCACCAGAGGCCAGCCCACTAGATGATCTCCACGGCCTCAAGGCCAGTTACTCATGGGGGCCCACAAGGGTGGTCACTCTGGCTTTGACAAATGCTCCTGGCGTGGGCTGAGGTCTTAAGCAGTGGGCTGGAGGCAAACATCAGGTGCAGGACTGAGGTCCCAGGAGTGTCCAGGAGCACAGCCCGCTGGTTAAGATACCAATCATTTCTTTCTTTCTTTCTTCCTTTTTTTAATCTTTTAAAAAATGTATTTATTTACTAGATAGAGAGAAATTGAGAGAGGAGGGTGAGGTAGAAAGGGAGAGAGACAGACACCTGCAGTCCCACTTCACCACTTGTAGCTTTCCCCCTGCAGCTGGGGACCAGGAATTTGAACCTGGGTCCTTGAACTCAAATGGGAGCACATAACCAGGTACACCACTACCTGGCCCCTTCATTGCATTTGTTAGTTCAAAGCAGATCATGAGCCGCAATGAGCAGAGAGGTGGAGAACTGAGGAAAGAGTCTGTGCGTCCCTGGGCCAGAGACAGCGGCTGGACAGAAGGCCTTGCGAGGAGGGCATCTCACCTGTCTTGCTGCAGGTGGATGTTGATGGCGTGTCGCCCCTGGAGGCTTGCAGTGCCCCTGGATCAGTGCCGGGCCCTGGACAGGAAAGGGGCTGCCCCGCCTGTCTGAGGTGCTCGGGACACTGTCTGCACACGACGTACGGTTGGCTGCAAGGAAGCACACAAGCTGAAAACACAGGTTTTGAGGACATTGGCTCTCACCTTTGTGGGTCAAGGCCAAGCCCTCAGGCTTGATGGGGTCCAGTGCCTGCTCTTAGCAGGCATTTTTTTCCTTTTTATTTGACAGGACAGAGAGAAACGGGAGGGGAAGATAGAGAAAGAGAGGAGACACCTACAGACCTGCTTCACAGGGGACTGGAGGCTAGAACTCAGGTCCTTGAGCAAGATAGCATATGTGTTCAACCAAGTATGCCACTGTATGGACCCCTATTTATTTTTAAAATATATTTTATTTTGGGAGTCGGGCGGTGGCGCAGTGGGTTAAGTGCACGTGGCACCAAGTGCAAGGACCAGCATAAGGATCCCTCCTAGTTCGAGCCCCCGGCTCCCCACCTGCAGGGGAGTCGCTTCATAGGCAGTGAAGCAGGTCTGCAGTTGTCTATCTTTCTCTCCCCCTTTCTGTCTTCCCTTCCTCTCTCCACTTTTCTCTGTCCTATCCAACAATGACGACATCAATAACAACAACAACTACGACAACAATAAAAAAGGGCAACAAAAGGGAAAATAAATAAATGATAAAAAAAGTCTTAATATAATAAGTGAAAGAGACCAGAACACTGCTCAATTCTGCCTTGTGGTGGTGGAGAAGATTTAAACCCAGACTTGAGCCTCAGACATGAAAGTCTTTTTGCATAACTATTAAGCTATCACCCCCACTTTTTATTTATATACTAAGACAGAGAGAGAGAGATAGAGAGAGCCAGAGTATCACTCTGGCACACAGGATGCTGGGGACCTCATGGTTCCAAGTTCAGTGCCCTATTATTCACTATGTACCACCTTCCAGGTCCTTTAAAAAAAAAAAAGATTTATTTGGGAGTCAGGCGGTAGCACAGCGGGTTAAGTTCACGTGGCGCGAAGCTCAAGGACCGGCATAAGGATCCTGGTTCAAGCCCCTTGCTCCCCACCTACAGGGGAGTCGCTTCAAAGGTGGTGACGCAGGTCTGTAGGTGTCTATCTTTCTCTCCCCCTCTTTGTCTTCCCCTCCTCTCTCCATTTCTCTCTGTCCTATCCAACAACAACAACAACATCAATAATAACTACAACAATAAACAACATGGGCAACAAAAGGGAATAAATAAGTATTTATAAAAAAAAAAAAGATTTATGGGGCTGGGTGGTGGTGTATCTGGTTGAGTGTACCTGTTCCTATATACAAGGTCCAGGGTTCAAGCCCCTGGTCCCTACCTGCAGCGGGGAAGATTTGTGAGTAGTGAAGCAATGTTACAGGTGTCTTTCTCCCTCCCTCCGTATCTCTCCTTCTCTCTCAACTTCTCTGTCTCTAGTTTAAAAAAAGTAAAAAAAAAAAAATCATAAAAAAAATAAATAAACGCAGAGGAGACAGGCAGAAATGTAATGCCCTGAAGTCATCCAAGTCTGTAGCTGCCCTCGCACCTGTGGGGTCCTTGCACACCCAGGACAAGTGTGTCATGCAGCAGACCCCACTCACTGGGCCCAGCACAGCTCACCTGACATCCGAGGACTCACTGTCCACATCTGACAGCTCCAGCAGGTCCTCTGAGCTCCCCTCCTCGTCAGAGAAGGACCTCCTGACTTTGGGCTGCAGCATGTCTTGAGTGATCTTGTTTCTGGCAGCCATACTCCGCATATCTTCTTCACTGCGACTCTTGTCTGGAATTCAGAGCAGTTTGTTTGCTGGTGTGTGGCTGGGCACACCCACGAGGCCCTTGGAGCTGGCTGGGCTGCCCCACTTGCCTGGGTGCTGAAGAAGGTATGCCTCCACCAGGTTGTTGAGGATGTGGTTTTTACATATCCGCTCCACTGGACAGCGGCAGGTGGGGCATAGTGCAGAACGGTCCATCCAGCCCGAGTAGCAGGCTGCACAGAAGGTGTGCATGCAGGGCTGCAGGCTGAGGACACAAACATGTCTTCAGATACCCCTGCAGAGCACCTACAGGCAGACCACCCACCTGCCAATCACAGCAATCCCATGTCAGGGCACCCGGCACAGTCTGCCTGAAGGAGGGGCAGACACTCTGTGTCCTACTGCTGTAGGCCCTGGCGGAAGGGGTGACCTACCTCAAGCTGGGGACTGCTAGTGGTGTCTGCACCCTTAGATGCCAGTCTGCCACTGTCCCCTAGAAAGCATGCACCTGGCCCCGGAGATGGGGCCCTGAATGCTGAAAGAACTGACTGCTTTGACAAGTGCCTCTACGCAGGCCCAGACCATGGTGCACCAGGTAGAGCACAGGTTCCATGACCAGGGCCCAGAATCAGGCCCCCAGTCCCATCTGTAGCAGGGAAAGCTGCATGAATGGTGAAGTTGCATGAATGGAGAAGCAGTGCTGCAGCTGTCTCTCTCTCTACACCAGCCGTTTCACTCTCCGCTTCTCTCCCTCTCCATACATATATATTTATGTAAAAACTTTGAAAGCCAGGCAGGCAGTGGTGAACCTGGTTAAGTGCACATACTACTGTGCATAAAGACCCAGGTTCAAGCCCCTCCCCCCCCCCCGTCCCCACCTGCAGGGGGAAGCTTCACAAGTGGTGAAGAAGGGTTGCAGGTATCTGCCTCTTTCACCTTCACTATTTCCACCTCCCCTCTCAAGTTCTTTGTCTCTATCCAATAATAATTACCCCATCCAAAAATGGGGAGAGGATATGAACAGAATATTCTCCATAGAAGAGATCCAAAAGGCTGAGAAACACATGAAAACATGCTCCAAGTCTTTGACTGTCAGAGAAATGCAAATAAAGACAACAATGAGATACCACTTCACTCCTGTGAGAATGTCACACATCAGAAAAGGTTAATAGCAGCAAATGCTGGAGAGGGTGTGGGGTCAAAGGAACCCTCCTGAACTGCTGCTGGGAATGTCAACTGGTCCAACCCCTGTGGAGAACAGTCTGGAGAATTCTCAGAAGGCTAGAAGTGGACCTGCCCTATGACCCTGCAATTCCTCTCCTGGGGACGTATCCTAAGGAACCCAACACCCCCATCCAAAAAGATTTGTGTACACCTGTGTTCATAGCAGTACAATTTGTAATAGCCAAAACCTGGAAGCAACCCGGGTGTCCAACAACAGATGAGCGGCTGAGCAAGTTGAGGTCTATATACACAATGGAATACTACTCAGCTATTAAAAAATGGTGACTTTACCTTCTTCACCCCATTTTCAATGGAGCTTGAAGAAATCATGTTAAGTGAGAAGTCAGAAACAAAAGGGTTAATATGGGATGATCTCACTCATAGACATAAATTGAAAAACAAGGGGAAACACAAAGCTGAACTTGGACTGGAGCTGGTGTATTGCACCAAAGTAAAGGACTCTGGGGGGGGGGGGGTGAGGGAGGGTTCAGGTCCTGGAAATGATGGCAGAGGAGGACCTAGTGGGGTTGTATGGTTGTATTGTCATGTGGAAAACTGGAAAATGTTATGCATATACAAACAACTGTATTTTACTGTCAACTGTAAGCCATTAATTCCCCAATAAAGAAAATCTTAAAATATACAAAGTTAAAAAAAAGTGCCCTCTGTGACAACAGGACAATCACTAAAACATTTAACGCAGTCCAGTTAATTGAAAGAAACTAAGGGTCATGTGACAATCTATTTCTGGAGGGAAGAGGACAGAACTGTGGCTTCAGGAAGATGGGGCTGGAAGCACTGAGTATAGAAGAGAGATATATTTCACTGGGAACCCGCACAACCATGAGCTCCTATGTTCACACAGAAGAGCAGAGAAGGTTCTTGTTATTCTAGACCTATGTTGGAGATGACATTTCCTTAGGCTGGAACTGTCTTGTGCTGACCTGCCCTCTACTTGCGGTGGAGCAGGCCCAATGGAGGCAGGCGTGAGCCTGGTAATCAACGCCATGCCACATCAGTCTCCCAGGTTCTTCCTACACCATGGCTCACCTGGCCAGGTCTTTAGGTGGTCAGGCACACAAGTAAGATGACAACGTAACCTCTGAAGAATCCGCCCCCAAGTGACTCCTCCCCAGTGCAGTCTTGCTGTACCTCAGAGCTTCCTGTTGACCCTGTGTGTGCTGATTACCTGACACAGTCATGCAGCAGGTCCTGGCAGATGATACACGTGAGTGTCTCCTCCATCTTGTCTGGCTTCACGGCTGCAGCTTTGACATCCTCCAAGATGGTGTGGGAGGCTTGACACTGGTCTTCAACCAGCAGCTGAAGGTGGAGCTCAGGCTCCCCATCTGTGAGAGGAAGGGCACACTGTACGGTCAGAATCAAGGAAGAAACAGATACTGGACTGTTTCACAAACATCTTAAACAATGGATGGGGGCGGTTGGGTGGGAGCGCAGTGGGTTATGCTCACACAGCACAAAGTGCAAGGGCTGGCATAAGAATACCAGTTCGAGCCCCCGGCTCCCCACCTGCAGAAGGGTTGTTTCACAGGCCATGAAGCAGGTCTGCAGGTGTCTGTCTTTCCCTCCTCTCTCCATTTTTCTCTGTCCTATCCAACAACAACAATAACCACAACAACGATAAAACAACCCAGTCAACCAAAGGGGAAAAAATAGCCTCCAGGAGCAGTGAATTCATGGTGCTGGCACAGAGCCCAAGCAGTAACACTGGAGGCAAACAAACAAATAAACCTACAAACAAAAAAACAATGAATGGATGGGGCCGGGTAGTGGCGTACTTGGTTGAGAGCACATATTACAATGTGCAAGGACCCGGGTTCAAACGCCCTGGACTCCACCTGCAGAGGGAAAGCTTTGCAAGTAGTGAAGCAGGGCTGCAGGTGTCTCTCTCTCTCACTATCTCCCCCTTCCCTCTCGATTTCTGATAGTCTCTATCCAATAAATTAATAAAGATTAAATAAAATAAAAAAAAACAATGGAAAGAAGGCATAATTCTACTCGATGTTTCCCTTTTAAAGGGTGTCCTTAAAAAGGCCTTCGATAAGCCTTATACATTCCAGTATGCTTAAGTCTTAAAGATAATTAAATAACTGGGGACATGGATAAGAAAAAAAGGTCAGTTATCAAACAGTAAGTGGGTATATATTACTTTTATTTGGAAAAAAAAAAAGAAGTGGCTCATGTTAGGGGCCAGGCAGTAAGAGCAGCAGCGGGTTAAGCACAAACAGTACAAAGCACAAAGACCTGCATAAGGATCCCGGTTTGAACCCCCAGCTCCCCACCTTCAGAGGAGTCCCTTCACAAGCGGTGAAGCCGGTCTGCAGGTGTCTTTCTCTCCCCCTCTCTATCTTCCCCCTCCCCTCTCAATTTATCCCTGTCCTAGCCACAAAAAAATAAAAACATATAAATAAATAAGGAAAAAATGGCCACCAGGAGCAGTGGATTCGTAGTGTAGGCACCAAGCCACAGCAAAAACCCTGGAGGCAAAAAAAAAAAAAAGTGGCTCTTGTTACAAAGGAAAAATGTTAGAAACAGAAACTCTCAGATGTGACCAGGAACACTCCCATTGTCACTTAAAGGTCACATGTTCCTGAAAGTGCTCACCACTCTCAGTAGAGGTGCAACTCAGAATGCCTCATTTCTTAGTTAACAGTGTGTCTGCGGTTCGAGCCGCTGGCTCCCCACCTGTAGGGGAGTCGCTTTACAGGCGGTGAAGCAGGTCTACAGGTGTCTGTCTTTCTCTCCCCCCCGTCTTCCCCTCCTCTTTCCATTTCTCTCTGTCCTACCTATCAACTTCGACATCAACAACAACAATGAAAAACAACAAGGGCAACAAAAAGGGAAAAAAAAAAAAAGAGTGTGTCTGATGGTAAACACAGTG
Source organism: Erinaceus europaeus (assembly GCF_950295315.1). NCBI lineage: Eukaryota > Metazoa > Chordata > Mammalia > Eulipotyphla > Erinaceidae > Erinaceus > Erinaceus europaeus. The sequence goes on along the minus strand of NC_080167.1, from coordinate 221,989 downwards.
CAAGGGCTCCACAGCACTCACAGAGGGGAAGGACACACAAAGCCCAAGAATCTGACCTCCTTTCTTTCTCTTCTTAGTGGGCTCCATATCCTCCTGGGCCTGGGGCTCTAGAAGAGAAAAGGACACTCCTTCTCTGTCTGAGAGGGCTGAAGAGAAGGTGGAGGCTTCATCACTTATCGCTGACAAATCACAGCCTTTTGTGGAGATGCCTGAACTTCTGGAGCCTATAAGGAACAAATAAGAGAGGTTCAGATGCACATGCTATAGAGGATAGTGCAGGATAATTAATGGTCACTGACTCCGTGGAGCAGGTGGTCCAAGGCGCCAATTTGTGGGAACACAAACTTAGTGAATACACCCGATCGCTGTTTACAGTTCTGGTTTCTTTTTAAAGATATATTTATTTATTGGATAGAGAGAAAGAACAAAACCAGAGGGTCACGTGTTTAACCAGATGTGCCACCACCCATAAAACCCTCCTTTTCTTTCTCGTATAAGCTTTTTCTTTCTTTCTTTCTTTCTTTCTTTTTTTTTTTTTACCTCCAGGTTTATCGCTGGGGCTCAGTCTCGGTGACTGTACTACGAATCCACTGCTCCTGGAGGCCATTTCCCCCATTTTTGTTGCTCTTGTTGTGACAGGACAGAGAGAAATCAAGAGAGGAGGGGAAGACAGAGAGGGAGAAAGACACCTGGAGACCTGCTTCACCACTTGTAAAACATCCTCCATTGTAGTTGGGGAGCTGGGGGCTCAAACTGGGGATACCTATACCAGTCCATGTGCGCTTAATGCTTTGCGATACTGCCCGGTCCCCTATAAGCTATTTTTTACTTTGTGATTAATACTGGTTTAACAGATTGTAAGATAACAGAGTACAATTCCACACCACACTCACCAAAGCTCTGTGCCCCAACCTCCCAACAAATACCATAGTTCTAGTAAGTCTTAGTTTTTTTTTTGTTTTGTTTTTTACAAGTTCATGTAATGCACTGTCTTTCGATAGCAGAGTAATAGTTCACTGTAGCTGTGTGTGTACAAGCACACTCACATACACATGACAGATGCCAGACATGGGTGAGATGGAGGGGTCCTAGGAGTTTTTTTTTGCTGCTACTGAACAGCTGCCGGAGCCACTGTTTCTTGCTTCTGAATGTGCTTGGGGTGGGGGGAGATATGCAAAGAGACTCTCATGCCTGAGGCTCCTAAATCCCAGGTTCAATCTCAATCCCCTGCACCACCATAAGCCAGAGTTGAGCAGTGCTCTGGTAAAAAAAAAAAAAAAAAAAAATGCTTGTGATGGCTAGAGCTGTGGCAACCATTTTTTAAAAAATATTTATTTATTCCCTTTTGTTGCCCTTGTTGTTTTATTGTTGTAGTCATTGATGTTGTTGTTGTTGGATAGGACAGAGAGAAATGGAGAGAGGAGGGGAAGAGACAGACATACACCTACAGACCTGCTTCACCGCCTGTGAAGCGACTCCCCTGCAGGTGGGGCCCCCAGTCCCGGGGGCTTGAACCAGGATTCTTATGCCAGTCTTTGCGCTTTGCGCCACGTGCACTTAACCCGCTGCACTACTGCCCGACTCCTGGAAACCATTTTTAAAAAAAATATTTTTATTGATTGATTATTGGATAGAGACGGAGAAATTGAGAGGGTAGGGGGTAGATACATATGGAGACAGAAAGAGAGACACCTACAGCCTTGCTTCACCACTTGTGAAGCTTTCCCCCTGTAGGTGGGGACCGGGGTCTTGAACCTGGGTCCTTCTGCAGTTTAATATGAGTGCTTAACCAAGTACACCACCACCTGGACCCTTTGGCAACCAGTTTGGAACAGTGATGACACAGACAATTGGGCATGGTGGTACAGTGGATAAAGAACAGGACTCTCGAGCCTGAGGTCCAGAGTTCAATCCCCAGCAGCACATGTACCAGAGTGATGTTTGGTTCTTTCTATCTCTCATTAATAAATAAAATCTTAAAAAAAAAAGGGGGGGGTGCTGGGCAGTGACACAGTGGGTTAAGCACTCATGGTGCAAAGACCGGCATAAGGATCCCGGTTTGAGCCCCAGACTCCCCACCTGCAGGGGGGTGGGGTGCGCTTCACAGGCAGTGAAGTGAAGCAGTTCTGCAGGTGTCTTTCTCTCTCCTCTCTGTCTTCCCATCCTCTCTCCATTTCTCTCTGGCCTAACAACGATGATATCAATAACAACAACAATAGTAACTACAACAACAATGATAAACAAGGGCAACAAAAGGGAAAATAAATACATATAAAAAATAAATAAGATTTCTCTCTGTCCTATCCAACTACAACGACAGCAATAACAACAATAATAATGACAATGATAAACAACAAGGGCAACAAAAGGGAAAAAATAGCCTCCAGGATCAGTGGATTCATAGTGCAGGCACTGAGTCCCAGTGATAACCCTCGAGGAAAAAGAAAAGAGCAAAGACAAGAGAGAGAGAGAGAGAGAGAAAGATAATTGTGCCAGGAAGGTGACCCAGCGGTGGAGCACAGGACTTTCTTTAATATTTATTTATTTATTTTCCCTTTTGTTGCCCTTGTTGCTTTTCATTATTGTTGTAGTTATTATTATTGTTGTTATTGATGTTGTCATTGTTAGATAGGACAAAGAGAAATGGAGAGAGGAGGGGAAGACAGAGAGAGGGAGAGAAAGATAAACACCTGCAGACCTGCTTCACCGCCTGTGAAGCGACTCCCCTGCAGCTGGAGAGCCGGGGGCTCGAACTGGGATCCTTACGCCGGTCCTTGTGCTTTGTGCCACATGCGCGCTGTGCTACCGCCCGACTCCCCAGCACAGGACTTTCAAGGTGCTGAGTCCGATTCCTGGTACTGCATGTGCCACCACGATGCTCTGGTTCTCTCTCAATAAAAAGAAAGAAGAAAAATGGCAACCAAATGTGTCTATCTCAGCTGATAAGCCAGTGCCGGCTGGGCTGCATGGCTCCGAACTCAGTTCGGAGCTTTCTGTTATGTTCAATCATGCCTCACTGAGGCTCAAGAGGATTTCATAACCAGAAACATCTTCAGGTAGACTGCTCTGTGAGAAAAGAACGAGAGGGCAGATGTTCAGGCAAGGAGTAAGCATTCTCCCAAAATTATATGAAGGCTATGCAATCTCTTTGTAGAACATCAATGGAAAAATACTATTTTCTAGGGTGTTATGTCAGTTCTGCGCAAATCAAAACGTGAAAAAGACTTTCTTTTAATGTTGATTTGGGAGAAAGAAAAGAAAGTGAAACAAATCACTATGACATTGTGATTCAATTTAGGAAACACACAGTACGTGAACATTCTACATTGTGACAACACTGACAAGGAAACATCATTCTGCAAAGAGATGGTTTGGATTCTTCTAGTGGCCAGAGAGAAAGGTAAAGACTTCATGAAATAAGGAAAGGTCTACATAAAATGTCAAAGGTATCATAAGTAATGTTACATGGCATTCTTAGTGATGCTACTCTGGATTATCCTTGGAAATGTAATACTAAGTGAAATAAGTCAGATGAGAATGCCATAATGCATCTGACTTTGGTCCCAGGAGGTGTCCACAACAGTCAATGCTCAGAGACAAAAAGCAGATTATTGGCTGTCAAGGGAAGGGACAGAAGCTGGGTGCACCTGGTTAAGTACACATATTACTATGGGCAAGGACCGGGTTCAAGTCCCTTCTTCCCACCTACACAGGGAAGCTTCATGAATGGTGAAGCAGGTGTGAAGGTGCCTCTCTTTCTCTCTCTCCCTATCATCCCCTGCACTCTCAATTTCTCTTTGTCTTATCTAATAATAAAAATAGAAGGAAAGAAAAAAAAAAAGGCCACCAGAAACAGTGGCTTCATAGTGTTGGCACAGAGCCCCAGCAACATCCCTGGTGGCAATAAAAAAAAGGAAGTGATGGGGAAAGGGCTGGGGAGTGAACATTTAAAGGTAGGGTGGGAGCTCATTCAGGGAAATAAACACATGCACCAGTGATGCTCTGGTCCCCTCTCAAGTTAAAGCTTGGGTTTTCTTCTTGGTTTTTTGTCACTAGGGTTACTGCTGGGGTCCAATGCCTATATAACTCCACCATTCCCACTGACCATTTTTCCCTTTTTCTGTTTTAACAGTGAGAGCTAGATAGAAACAGCAAGAAGAGACTCCTGCAGTACTGCTCCGCCACTACTTGTGAAGCTTCCCCCACTGAGGTGGGAGCCAGGGGCTTGAATGCAACTCTTCCAGCAAGATAATAGGTGTACTTTACTGGGTATGCCACTATCTGGCCCCCTAAATAAATATTAGGGGAAAAATACAATTAAGATAAACACTGGATTATACACTTGGACAGACTGATTTTTATGTTATGTGAATCATATCCTAGTTTGTACATGCATAACATTCCCCAGATTCCCATTTAACAATACAACCCCCACTATGTCATTCATCATCATGTACAAACTATTGTATTTACTGTTGAATGTAAAGCATTGATTCCCCAATAAAGAAATAAATTATTTTAAAAAAATAATAATCAAAATACATCAAAGGTAGATAAGCAAAAGTTTCAGGTTAAATACTCCAAAGGAAAATCCCAGTTCTTTGCTCAATTTCCAAGTTGAGTTTATTTATTCTCTTTTTCTTTACTGGGGGGATTAATGGTCTACAGTCAACAGTAAAAAAAAAAAAAAAAAAAAAGAATCATATCCTAGTAAAAATATGTAGAAGATTGGTGTATTGTACCAAAGTAAAAGACTCTGGGGTGGGAGGGAGGTTTCAGGTCCTGGAACATGATGTCAGAGGAGGACCTAGTAAGGGTCGAATTATTATGTGGAAAACATGTACAAGCTACTGTATTTTACTGTTGACTGTTAACTGTTAATTCCTCAATATAGAAATTAAAAATAAAATAACATGGGGGCCAGGCGGTAGCACAGCGGGCTGACCACACATGGCTTGAAGCGCAAGGACCAGTGTAAGGATCCCAGTTTGAGCCCCCCACTCGCCACCTACAGGGGGTCGCCTCATAAGCGGTACAGCAGGTCTGCAGGTGTCTATCTTTCTCTCCCCTCCTCTCTCAAGTTCTCTCTGTCCTATCCAACAATAACATCAATGGCAACAATAGCAACAACAACAGGGGCAACAACAAGGGCAACAAAAATTGGGGAAAAAATGGCCTCCAGGTGCAGTGGATTCATTGTGCAGGCACCGAGCCCCAGCGATAACCCTGGAGGCCAAAAAAAAATCAGCTGGGACCCTAATCGGGAAGTACTGAGGTTCCCAAACAGACATGATGGGCCTAGACCTAAAAATAAACCCCTCTCTCCATTGTTTACTGGTTATTTCTATCAGGAACAACACAAAAGACCCCTTTGTGGGTCCCCATAGGACCTTGCCCTCAATTTGGACCAATAATGGTAGAGAATGTCCCATCCTCGGAAGGGAGGCTGGACAACATACTCTATACTACACCTGAGGAAGATTAGTCGATATTGGGGCAGCTTGGAATGTTCCTACTCATGACCACAGAACCTCAGATCTACAGGGATGCAGAGGTCACATAGGCTCCTAAGCTGAACATGGGCCTCAGATCACATCAAATTGATGGGGTTTACAGTCAACAATATTTATACCCCTTTTCCATATTAGGGAGCTACTCTCCTCCCTGATCCAACTTTCTGGTCCTTTTACCAGCCATGACATCATCTTCCCAGACAATAACTTGGATCCACCTGCATTATAAGATTTCAGGCTCAGGGGGAATAAAAACCAAAACAAAACTAGTATAGCCACAGGCCCTTTGGAATATAACTAAAACATGCCTACTAGCTATCTACAAAATGGAGGACACCCCCAACTCTTCATCTGCACTATTCCAGCCTTTAGGTCCATGATTGGTGAACAATTTGTTTGGCTTTGTATGTTAACTCTCTTTTCAACCACCAGGTTCCAGATGCCAGCATGATGCCGACCAGACTTCCCTGCACAGAAAACCCCACCAATGTGCCCAGGAGCTCCGCTCCCCCCTGAGCCCCGCCCCACTAGGGAAAGAGAGAGGCAGGCTGGGAGTGTGGATCCACCTGTCAATGCCCATGTTCAGCGGGGAAGCAATTACAGAAGCCAGACCTTCCACCTTCTGCATCCCACAATGACCTTGGGTCCACACTCCCAGAGGGATAAAGAATAGGAAAGCTATCAGGGGAGGGGAAGGGATACAGAGTTCTGGTGGTGGGAACTGTGTGGAGTTGTACCCCTCCTATCCTATGGTTTAGTCAGTGTTTCCTTTTTATAAATAAAAAATTTTAAAAAAGGTTATTTAAAAAATAATAAAAATAGGGAGTTGAGCCGTAGTGCAGCGGGTTAAGCACAGGTGGCACAAAGCCCAAGGACCACTGTAAGGATCCGGGTTCGAGCCCCCAGCTCCCCCCCTGTAGGGGAGTTGCTTCACAAGTGGTGAAGCAGGTCTGCAGGTGTCTATCTTTCTCTCCCCGTTCTCTCTCCATTTCTCTCTGTTCTATCCAACAAAATGACGACAAGAATAACTACAACAATAAAACAAGGGCAACAAAAGGGAATAAGTAAGTAAATGTTAAAAAAAAAAATAAAATAACTATCTAGAAGAAATCTTGGGACTAGAATCCTAGGTATTCAGCATTTCTCTCAGGGATAAAGAAATACAAGTTTCAGTATGACAGACTCTTACTATAAGAACCTCTCCCTGAAGCATCTCTGACTTCCTTAGGGGCTTACGGTGTTTGCCAGAGACTGGGACCCATGAATACAAGCCAGGTGACTGCCATCTGACGACAGCTTCTCACCAGAGCTGGATGGGGGCTCTGCCGAGGTGGGCTCCTTGGAAGAGGTAGAGGCCGTGGGGAAGAGGTCTGATGTGGATGTTGATGGCTGTGGTTCCTCAAAGTACACCTGAGTGGCCAGTGGCAGTGGCGGGACCTGGGCATCATCACATTGCCCTGCACCTGAGGTATCTTTGGTCATCTGGAACACGTTTTCCTTGTTGGCTTCTGTAAGCGCGGGAGCACACACACAGGCTTGGGTCAGATACAACACTCTACTGTCAGAAGAGCTTTCCCTGACTGTAGTCTTACTTACCAAAGGAGTCTTGAGTTACGCCTGGTTTTTCATTTAAAGATTCATAGAGGTATGCCACATCTAAAAGGAAATCAACCATATCAGAGGTGTGGCACTCCAGTGCCAAGCAGGAGGCCTCCCTCTTCTGCTGCTCTCACTCACCTCACTACCGTTTTATCCTTGTTAACTACTTTGACTTACCAGGGAGTAGCGACATCCACTAGTTTAAGGGCTCTTAGCAAACTCTGAAATAAATAAACCTCAGTAGTCAGGCGAAGAGCTCAGCTGGCACAGAGTGGGATTTACATGCCTGAGGCTCCCCCACGTGATCCCAAGTGTTACCTGATTGGAGTAGTGGTCTGCAGTGTGTGTGTGTCTCTCTCTCTCCCTCTCATGAAATCATTTTTGTTGTTGCTCTCATTGTCATTGGGGCTTCACTGCACTGGGAAAACTTTTTTAGACAAAAAGTGACAGAGGGCTAAGACAGCATAATGACTATTACAAAATGACTGTCGTGCCTGAGGCACCAAAGGTCTCAGGTTCAAACCCAGCACTACCATAAGGAAAGACACCACAGCACTGAAGCTTATTTGGTGGGGAATGGGGGAAGCACCAACCTGGGCTGCATATAACACCCACCAAGGTGAGCTATCTTGCTGGCCCAAAATAAATCTTTTTTTAAATTTTATTTATTGAGAAGGGAAGGAAGGGGAGATAGAGACATAGCAGTCCTGCTTCACCACTCGTGAAGCTTCCCCCCTGCAGCTGGAGACCAGGGGCTCAAACTTGGGTCCTTGTGCACTGTAATGTTAGCACTTAACCAGGTGAGCCAAGGCCTGGCCCCCCCAAATAAGTCTTTATTTAATTTTTACCAGAGCACTGTTCAGCTCTGGCTTATAGTAGTGTGGGGGATTAAATCTGGGACTTGGTGCCTAACCATTTTGATGTCCACCCCAGGCCCCCTAAATAAATATTTGCACAGGAGCACTCGCAGGAGCAGCTGTCTTTCCCTCTACCAACCTGCCTTTCTCTCACTCTCTTTTTGTCACTCTTTAAGAAAAAAGAAAGACGGGAGTCAGGCGGTAGTGCAGCGGGTTAAGCACAGGTGGTGCAAAGCACAAGGACCAGCGTAAGGATCCCAGTTCAATTCCCTGGCTCCCCAGCTGCAGGGGAGTCGCTTCACAAGCGGTGAAGCAGGTCTGCAGGTGTCTATCTTTCTTTCCCCATCTCTGTCTCCCCCCCCTCCATTTCTCTCTGTCCTATCCAACAATGGTGACATCAATAACAACAATAATAATAACTACAACAATGAAAACAAGGGCAACAAAAAGGGAAAATGAGTAATATTAAAAAAAAAAAAGAAAGATAAGGGAGTCAGGAGGTAGCGCAGCGAGTTAAGCACATGTGGCGCAAAGCCCAAGTACCAGTGTAAGGATCCCGGTTTGACCCCCGGCTCCCCACCTGCAAGGGAGTCGCTTCACAGGTGGTGAAGCAGGTCTGAAGGTGTCCCCCTGTCTTCCCCTCCTCTTTCCATTTCTCTGTGTCCTATCTAACAATGATGACATCAATATCTACAACAATAATGAAAAACAGTAAGGGCAACAAAAGGGAAAATAAATATAAAAAAAGAAAAAAAAAAAAGAAAAAATAGTTGGAGATTGGGAGATGGCTCATACTTTACCATGTATGAATACTCAGACTAGAGCCCCAGGCCACACGTAGGGGCACCAGGAAAAGGGAAAGGTTCACAGACTGTGCGGGCACAGAGCCCCAGCAATAACACTGGTGGCAAAAAATAAGTAAGTCGGCCTCAGGAGAAAGTCAGGAGGAAGATTACAGGAAGGCAAATGATGACAAAGTGAGGCCTGGCTTCTGATCTAACTGTAATGGCAATGTGATGCCATACTTACCATCTCCAGCTACAATACTTACCAGATTCTTCTGTGTGGATGGGGTACTTTTGACTATGCTGAAGACAAACAACCTAGGGACTACATGACCTGTCTTCCTATTTGGGGGGTGATCTTTAGAAGACTTCCCCAACTCTCTCTGTCCTAGGTCCTTCTTCTTCCACAGACACTAGGCTGTACTGGAATCCAGTCTAAACTTTGTTGTGTCTTGTAAATTCTCCAAAGGCAGAACCAACCACCCGTCTCCAGTCCCCAATTTCTGGGCTTTCATCCCCACAATTCAGGCTTCTTCTATCACACAGTTTAGCCCATCCCACTCATTTCCCTCTGACATTCTGAAACTCTTAGGCCATGACCATCGCAGTATTTTGAGGGATGGCTGGGGTTCAGCCACAAGTTAATAACACTCTCATTCTTCAACAGACACCAGGGATCCATATACACAAAGTAGGGATCTAACATTTCCAAGGGGCACACCCTCTATATATGCATATATATGGGGCACGCCCTCTGGGGCCAACTTTCTGAACATGCTTCCTAGTAATGGCACGACCTCCAGGCCACACATCCACTTCCTTACTGTGCTCTGGCTCGTTCTTCCTGTACACCAAGTAGATGACATCCCCAGTCTGCAAAGGGCAGGCTTGCTTCCTAATCACCTTCAGTTTATTAATCACTGTTCCATTGGTGCTGTAATGGAAACAAAACGCAATTTATTTAACTTCAGTAACTTGGGAGCTAATAATTTCTTTCTAATTCCACTAGAAAAGCAGACCAATATCACCATCAGAACTGATGCAGACCACCCAGGACTGGACACTCTAGTCTCTGTGGGTAAGAAGATCACTTGACTCTGAGCAGATTTCCAGCATTTGACTTTCTAGAATGTAAATAATTCAGACTGTCCATTTAAGATCTTCTGAGTGAAAGTAGTCTCAGACTGCACAGAGCTAAAGTTTTGACTGCATTCCCGTAAAAACACACTAGTTCTCATAATTTCTTACACACACACACACACACACACACACACACACACACACACACACACACACACCGCCAATGCTGTATCTGCTTAAGTCCCTCTATGACGTGTCACTGCTCCCAGGCTAAAAGCCCAAGCTCTCTCATGTGGAGGGTGGAGGGCCGGGCCATTCGGCCCTTCTCCTGTCGGCATAGTCAAACAATGCAGCAGCCTCCAGAGACTGGAAAAGGCTGGGGACAGATGTCCCCTAATGTCCCCAGAAGGAGGCAGTCCCACCTACCCCCAGATTTTAGTCCACTGAGACCTGTGTTGGGCTTTGATAGCCTGAACTTTAAGATAACAGATGTATGCACTTAAAAAAAAGATTTATTGACTTCCGGAGGCAGAGCTACGAGCAGCAGATCGCTTTTTCTCCCCTCCCCTCCCCTCCCCTCCTCTCCTCTCCCCTCCCCTCCCCACCCCTCCCCTCCCCTCCTCTCCTCTCCTCTCCTCTCCTCTCCTCTCCTCTCCTCTCCTCTCCTCTCCTCTCCTCTCCTCTCCTCTCCTCTCCTGGATCAACTAGGAATACCAAAGGAGGCCACCTGGGACCTAAACAAGACAGGACTAGAATGACCACAGGAACCCAGTAAATCACTGGTGAGTACAAACACATGTGGCTGGTGACAGAGAGGACAGAGGAGCCTAAGGAGAGATTAAGTGACTGCTAACAGTTCAGCAGTTTATCAGTTGAGACACCACCTCCAGTCTGCTCCACCAACAAGGGGACAGCTTAAGGGAGGAGAGGACTCCCCAGAGACTCACCAAGTACAACTCTGAGTCTCCATTGCTATTGCCCTCAGAATCTGGAGCAGCAACAGGGAGGGATGCCGGGGGACAGAGATCTAACTGGGAAACTCAGGAGAAGACCTATACCTCGGTGGCATAGCTGAGGGGCTGTGAAAGTCTCTTTGCATAACCACTGGATTATCTCTGCCACACCCTGCTTTACCTCTTGGTCAGGAGTCAGTGATTAAGCTAAGAAGCCTATTGATAGTTTAAAAGCCCTCAGGCTCCCATAGCCTACAGGGAAGAAAAAAAAAAAGAGGCTTTTAAACCACTGAGCTCCAACTCAGGGACTGAAACAATGTTAACTTCCACCACTGTGAACCCTTTAATTAACTTACTTAGACACAAGTCAATCCAGGCAATAGTGATCAATAATTTGAAAAGTACTGATAAAGGGAACTCATAACATAATATATAAAATGGTTAAAACAACAAGAAAAAATATTGGAGACTTGAACCAGGACAAGAGTCCAGCTAAAAGTCCTCCAGAGGGTGAAGCACAAAATAATGAATTCAACATCCAAACATTAGCTAAGGAAATAATAACAGGAGTGAGTAAAGAATTTGAAAAAATTGTAATCAGAAATGCAGGAACAACAAATGAGAATATGGAAGAAAATTCTAATTATCTCATGGTTATTAGAGAGCTGAAAGCTGAAATTGCTGAGCTAAGAATGCAACTAGCTGAACAAGCTAAAACAGTACCAGAGCAGGGCAACAAAATAGATGAACTCCAGAAAACAGTAGAGGGCAGAGAGAATAGAATCAATGAGGCTGAAGACAGAATTAACAAGATTGAGGATGAATTAGAGACAACTAAAAAAGAAGTAAGAGATCTCAAAAAGAGATTAAGAGATGCTGTAAACAACAACAGAGTCCTATGGGATGACTTCAAAAGAAACAATATACGCATTATTGGCTTACCAGAGGAAGAAAGAGAAGGGGAGGAAGAAAGCATTCTCCAGGCCATAATAGCTGAAAATTTCTCTAGTCTAGACAACATCAAAGACATAAAGATTCAAGAAGCCCAGAGGGTCCCAAAAAGAATTAACCCAGACCTAAAGACACCAAGACATATCATACTTAGAATGGAAAGGAATAAGGATAAAGAAAGGATCCTGAAGGCTGCAAGAGAAAAACAAAGAGTCACCTACAAAGGAAAACCCATAAGATTAGCAGCAGACTTCTCCATACAAACACTACAGGCCAGAAGAGAATGGCAAGATATCTATCGAGTCCTCAATGAGAAAGGCTTTCAGCCAAGAATACTATATCCTGCTAGACTGTCATTCAGACTAGATGGAGGCATCAAAACCTTCTCAGACAAGCAACACTTGAAGGAAGCAACAGTTGAAGGAAGCAACCATCACCAAGTCTGCCCTGAAAGAAGTTCTGAAAGGTCTCCTATAAACAACCAGACCACCACAAATAGGACATATATCAAAGCACTCTAAAACTCTACAAGAATGGCGTTAAAATATCTTCAATCTTTGATATCAATAAATGTCAATGGCCTGAATTCACCTATTAAAAGACACAGAGTAGGAAGATGGATCAGAAAACACAACCCAACAATATGCTGTCTACAGGAAACTCACCTAACTCAACAAGACAAACACAGACTTAAAGTGAAAGGATGGAAAACTATCATTCAAGCCAATGGCCCACAAAAAAGGGCAGGAACAGCTATTCTCATATCTGACATGATAGACTTTAAAATAGATAAGATTAAAAAAGATAGGAATGGACACTACTTAATGCTCAGAGGATCAGTCAATCAAGAGGACTTAACAATTATTAACATCTATGCACCCAATGAGAAGCCATCTAAATACATCAAACATCTACTGAAAGAGCTACAGCAATATATTAACAGTAACACAATCATAGTAGGGGACTTCAACACCCCACTCTCTCAACTTGACAGATCATCCAGGCAGAAAATCAATAAAGACATAAGGGAGCTAAATGAAGAGATAGATAAACTAGAACTATTGGACATTTTCAGAGTCATTCATCCCAAGAAACTGGAATACACATTTTACTCAAATTCACATGGGTCATTCTCAAGGACAGACCATATGTTAGGCCACAAAGACAGCATCAGCCAATTCAAGAGCACTGAAATCATCCCAAGCATCTTCTCAGACCACAGTGGAATTAAGCTAACACTTAACAATCAACAAAAGATTAGAAACAATCCCAAAATGTGGAAGCTCAACAGTACACTTCTTAACAACTTCTGGGTCAAAGAGGAAATCAAGGAAGAAATCAAAATGTTTCGAGAGATCAATGAAAATGAAGACACAAGCTATCAAAATATTTGGGACACAGCTAAAGTAGTCCTAAGAGGGAAGTTCATAGCTATACAAGCACACATTAGGAAACAAGAAAAAGCACAAATAAACAGCCTGATTGCACATCTTAAAGACCTAGACGAAGAACAACAAAGGAACCCTAAAGCAACCAGAAGGACAGAAATCACTAAAGTTAGGGCAGAAATAAATAACACTGAGAATAGGAAAACCATACAAAAGATCAATGAAAGTAAATGTTGGTTCTTTGAAAGAGTAAACAAAGTTGACAAGCCTTTAGCCAGACTCACAAAACAAAAAAGGGAGAAGACCCAAATAAATCGGATAGTAAATGAAAGAGGAGATATCACAACAGACACCACAGAAATTCAACATATCATGCGAGGCTTCTATGAACAGCTATATGCCACCAAGCTAGAGAACCTGGAAGAAATGGACGATTTCCTAGATACCTATCAACTTCCAAAACTAACAGCTAATGAAATTGAAACAGTTATCAAAAATCTCCCCAAAAATAATAGTCCTGGACTAGATGGTTTTACAAATGAATTCTACAAAACCTTCAAAGAAGAACTAATACCTCTACTTTTAAAAGTCTTCCACAAGATTGAAGACACTGGAATACTCCCTGCCAGCTTCTATGAAGCCAACATCAACCTGATACCAAAAGTAGACAGGGACACAACCAAAAAAGAAAACTACAGACCGATATCTCTGATGAACATAGATGCAAAAATATTGAACAAAATTCTAGCCAACCGGATACAGCAGTATATCAAAAAGATTATTCATCATGACCAAGTGGGGTTTATCCCAGGCACGCAAGGTTGGTTTAATATACGTAAATCAATCAATGTGACCCTCCACATCAACAAAAGACCAAAAACCACATGGTCATATCAATAGATGCAGAGAAAGCCTTTGACAAAATACAACATCCCTTTATGATCAAAACACTACAAAAAAATGGGAATAGATGGAAAATTCCTGAAGATAGTGGAGTCTATATATAGCAAACCTACAGCCAACATCATACTCAACGGTGAAAAACTGGAAGCATTTCCACTCAGGTCAGGTACTAGACAGGGCTGCCCACTATCACCATTACTATTCAACATAGTGTTGGAAGTTCTTGCCATAGCAATCAGGCAGGAGCAGGAATTCAAGGGATACAGATTGGAAGAGAAGAAGTCAAACTGTCCTTATTTGCAGATGACATGATAGTATACATGGAAAAACCTAAGGAATCCAGCAAGAAGCTTTTGGAAATCATCAGGCAATACAGTAAGGTGTCAGGCTATAAAATTAACATTCAAAAGTCAGTGGAATTCCTCTATGCAAACACTAAGTTAGAAGAAATTGAAATCCAGAAATCAATCCCTTTTACTATAGCAACTAAAACAATAAAATACCTAGGAGTAAACCTAACCAAAGAAGTGAAAGACTTGTATACTGAAAATTATGAGTCACTACTCAAAGAAATTGAAAAAGACACAAAGAAGTGGAAAGATATCCCATGTTCATGGGGTGGAAGAATTAACATCATCAAAATGAATATATTACCCAGAGCCATCTACAAATTTAATGATATCCCCATCAAGATCCCAAGCACATTTTTTAGGAGAATAGAAAAAATGCTACAAATGTTTATCTGGAACCAGAAAAGACCTAGAATTGCCAAAACAGTCTTGAGAAAAAAGAACAGAACCGGAGGCATTACACTCCCAGATCTCAAACTGTATTATAGGGCCATTATCATCAAAACTGCTTGGTACTGGAACATGAACAGACACACTGACCAGTGGAATAGAATTGAGAGCCCAGAAATGAGGCCCCACACGTATGGACATCTAATCTTTGACAAAGGGGCCCAGACTATTACATGGGGAAAGCAGAGTCTCTTCAACAAATGGTGTTGGAAACAATGGGTTGAAACATGCAGAAGAATGAAACTGAATCACTGTATTTCACCAAATACAAAAGTAAATTCCAAGTGGATCAAGGACTTGGATGTTAGACAACAAACTGTCAGATACTTAGAGGAAAATATTGGCAGAACTTTTTTCCGCATAAATTTCAAGGACATCTTCAATGAAACGAATCCAATTACAAGGAAAACTAAGGCAAGCATAAACCTATGGGACTACATCAAATTAAAAAGCTTCTTCACAGCTAAAGAAACCACTACCCAAACTAAGAGATCCCTCACAGAATGGGAGAAGATCTTTACATGCCATACATCCGATAAGAGTTTAATAACCAACATATATAAAGAGCTTGCCAGACTCAACAAGACAACAAATAACCCCATCCAAAAATGGGGGGAGGACTTGGACAGAATATTCACCACAGAGGAGATCCAAAAGGCCGAGAAACACATGAAAAAATGCTCCCAGTCTCTGATTGTCAGAGAAATGCAAATCAAGACAACAATGAGATATCACTTCACTCCTGTGAGAATGTCATACATCAGAAAAGGTAACAGCAGCAAATGCTGGAGAGAGTGTGGGGTCAAAGGAACCCTCCTGCACTGCTGGTGGGAATGTCAATTGGTCCAACCTCTGTGGAGAACAGTCTGGAGAACTCTCAGAAGGCTAGAAATGGACCTACCCTATGATCCCTGCAATTCCTCTCCTGGGGATATATCCTAAGGAACCCATCACACCCATCCAAAAAGATCTGTGTACACATATGTTCTTGGCAGCACAATTTGTAATAGCTAAATCCTGGAAGCAACCCAGGTGTCCAACAACAGATGAGTGGCTGAGCAAGTTGTGGTATATATACACAATGGAATACTACTCAGCTGTAAAAAATGGTGACTTCACCGTTTTCAGCCGATCTTGGATGGACCTTGAAAAAATCATGTTGAGTGAAATAAGTCAGAAACAGAAGGATGAATATGGGATGATCTCACTCTCAGGCAGAAGTTGAAAAACAAGATCAGAAAAGAAAACACAAGTAGAACCTGAAATGGAATTGGCATATTGCACCAAAGTAAAAGACTCTGGGGTGGGTGGGTGGGGAGAATACAGGTCCATGAAGGATGATAAATGACATAGTGGGGTTTGTATTTTAAAATGGGAAACTGGGGAATGTTATGCATGTACAAACTATTGTATTTACTGTTGAATGTAAAACATTAATTCCCCAATAAAGAAAAAATTTAAAAAAAAAGATTTATTTACTTATTGTAGGGAGGAGACAGAGAACCAGAGCATCACTCTGGCACACATGATGCTGGGGACCAAACTCAGGACCTCATGCTTGACAGTCTAATACTATATCCATTGCATCACCTACCAGGCAGTGACTATGTGTACTTTGAAGCCATAAGTCTATGGCAGTTTATCACAATGTCACGGGAAGTTAACACATAACAGTCAGTGCACAGAAGACATTGAGAGTCGGGTGGGTTAAGTGCAGTGGGTTAAGCGCAGGTGGCGCAAAGTACAAGGATCAGCGTGAGGATCCCAGTTTGAGCCCCTGGCTCCCCACCTGCAGGGGTGTTGCTTCATGGGTGATGAAGCAGGTCTGCAAGTGTCTGTCTTTCTCTCCCCCTGTCTTCCCCTCCTCGCTCCATTTCTCTCTGTCCTGTCCAACAACGACAACATCAATAACCACAACAATAAAACAACAAGGGCAACAAAAGGAAATACATAAATATAAAAAATATTTTAAAAAGTGGTCCAGGAGGTGGCACAGTGATAAGGCTTTGGACTCTCAAGCATGAGGTCCAGAGTTCGATCCCCCGCAGCACGTGTGTCAGAGTGATGTCTGATTCTTTTTCTCTCCTTATATCTTTCTCATTATTAAATAAATAAAATTACTTTAAAAAATTAAAAAAAAACTAAGACATTATCCTGGTGTACTCAGTGCTGGGGATCAAACTCAGGACCTCAAGCCTGAGGGTCTGATACAAACACCCCTCACCACTTCACCCTTCAACTTTCACAACTTCACTCTATCTTGGTTTTCTTCAAATATATTCATGAAAAATTTGATAGGAAAAAAAAAGTTAATTGAGACAGTGAAAATGATAGTGCATGCTCGGTTGCCTGAATCAATTATACATCCCTGTATTACAATTAAAACTCCTGTCTGTACAGACTGGAGTCCGGTCTATGTATCCAAGCACCCTAAAAATCCTCCAAGGCCAGGTGCAGCTGCTTGACCACTCCTGGTGTGTGTTTGAAATTGGGGGTGGGAAAACCAAGCCAGTCAGAGCGGGCTTCTCTCAGACCTGCTTCTACGTCGCTATGCATTGAAGTGTCTTTGCTCTTGGAAGTATTTGCGCTGAGAACCTTTATCTAAGCCCCACAATGGCTCCTAAATGTGCTGTTTCTTCTCAGCCTTCTGACGATGAAATTAAGCACCGGAGAAAGATGCCTACCATCCAGGAGAAGGTGAAACTCTTGGATATGATCAAATTGTGCAGGTTGCCTGCCATTACGACTTGAATGAGTCAACCGTTTGCTCCATCCATAAAGATGAAATGAACATCTGTGCAATGACTACTGTCTCTTTCAACAAGGAAGCAAAGCTGAAGGGGTGTTACTGCATGTCCAGAGAGCTCTAATAATGTCAATACTGTATTTAGAAGATCGTAGGCAGGTTTTCTATGCTTTAACTACAGAAACATTCTATTTATACTTATAAATAATCCTACTTCTCCGAAATTCACTTATGGCGGTAGAGTCTGGAACTGATTAACCGTGATAAAGAAGGGATGACTGTATTTCATGCACTGAGCCACTACCTCCCAGGTTGGATTTTTTTTTTTTTTAATTGAGACAGACAGACAGACAGAGAGAGAGAGAGAGAGAGAGACTGAAAGAAACCACAGCACTGAAGCTTCCTCCAATGTGTCGGGGCTCGACTTCAACCTGAGTTGCCTGTATGGCAAAGCGGTAAACTTTCCCAGTTTAAACTTTACCTGCCCTAAATGAATTCTTTTAAAAAATCTCTTGTTGTTGTGACCTGGGAAGTAGTGCAGAGGATAAAGTGTTGGACTCTTAGGCATGAGGTCTGGAGTTCAAGCCTCCGAACCACATGTGCTTTGATTCTCTCAACAGACAAACAAAAAAGGGTATCAACAGACAAACAAAAAAGGGTATCACTGTCTTATAACTTATTTCGAGATGCTCTTGCTACAATGGGAACACATTCAAGTGTCATCCACACTCATCTGTGCTGAGTATCCTACTCCAGAAACCAGAAAATACATTTCCTAACACGTTGAGAACCTAGTATAAGCTACCATGTCCTAGAAACCAAGTCTAGTTTCTCCTGTGCAGTCACTGGCTGCAACCGGGTTCCTGAAGTTACATGAGGAACAGAAATTCAGAGAGAGCTCACCTGGTGTCTTCCAACACCACCTGACCAGATTTCTCATCCACTGTAATTTTACAGTGATCTCCAGAGACCAGTTTATTGCCAGGGAAGGAAAGGTCACAGCCTGAAACAAGAAAAGAACATGCTGGTTATGACCCTGGACTCTGCATAAGACCTCTGCTTAACCATGAGGTGGCTGAAATTCAGGACCCGAACGGTAGCTACTTAATGAGACATTAAATCAAGCACCATGTGAAAATTTCTCTTTCTAAAAAATATTTACTGGGAGTCAGGCGGTAGCACAGCGGGTTAAGCGCACGTGGCGCAAAGCGCAAGGACCTCTGGTGCTTCGGACAGTAAAGTCTTTTCGAATCGTATTCATGCTGTTTCCCCGGCACACAGCCACCTCAGTCTTTCTGGAGACAAGCAACACAACCACTGAGAAAATTCGCACAAAAAGCGCGTTAACATGCTCGGGTGAAGCACTGGCCTCTCAGGCCGAGTTCAATCCCCTGCAGCGCGTGTCCCGGAGTGATGCGCGGCCCTCCCTCTCCTCCCATTCTGCTTCACGGGCCCCGCAGCAGCACCCGCAACCACCCGCACCCAGCCTTGCTGCTCACTGCCCCTGGGGGCTTCGCGTGCAAGTGTGGGGAGTGGCAGCCAAGGGCCTCGCTCCCTCTCAAGAGTCCACCCTCTTCTCCCCGCCCGCACCCCACCTCTCCCTCACGCCGCCACTCCACCCCCACGACCCCTCCCGAGCACCTCACATCTCCCCGCCCCGCCCTCTCCCCAGCCCGCACCTCTCACCGCCCCGCACCTCTCCCCAGCCAGCACCTGTACCCAGCCCACACCTCTCCCCACCCCGCCCCACCCCGCCCCACACCTCTCCCCACCCCGCACCTCTCCCTAGCCCGCACTTCCCCCCTCCCCCCGCACCTCTCCCCACCCCGCACCTCTCTCCGCCCCGCACCTCTCCCCAGCCCGCACCTCTCCCCAGCCCGCACCTCTCCCCGCCCCGCACCTCTCCCCATACCGCACCTCTCCCCATACCGCACCTCTCTCCGCCCCGCACCTCCCCCCCCCCCGCACCTCTCCCCATACCGCACCTCTCTCCGCCCCGCACCTCCCCCCCCTGCACCTCTCCCCAGCCCGCACCTCTCCCCGCCCGCACCTCTCCTGCGCCCGAAGGTCCACTGGCGCTTCCTCAGCAGGACGAGCTGCTCACCGTCGCCCGCGCCCAGCCGGAGGAGCCGCCCCCACGGCGTCGACTGCGGAGTCGGCGGCTCGCCCTCCCGCGGCGGCTCCATGGCCTCACGCCTGGGACAAGGACACGGCGGTGAGACTCGGGCGGGCCGGGCCGCCCGCCTTCTGCCCGCCGCCCGCTCACCGCCCGCCGCCCGCTCACCGCCCGCCGCCCGCTCACCGCCCGCCGCCCGCTCACCGCCCGGCCCGAGCCGAACCCGGAACCGGCCGTGCCGCCGCCGCTGTCAACAGACATCGCGGCTCCTCAGCTGATCCGCGGGGCGGGGCCTGCGCCTTCCGCGCCCTGCCATTGGCTGGCGGCGGCGCCCACCGAGAGCTGCGGCTAGAGCGGCCCGGGAGCGGCGTCAAGAGCGTGCGCAGACGCGGGGCTGCCGCCGCGGCCGCCATCTTAGCTGCTGGCGGGGACGACCGCGTCGGGGCTGGGGAGTCGGGGCCGGAAGGGCGCTGAGACGTGGGGCGGGCGCTTCGCGACCCGGGCGGAGCGCTGGGTCTCCGGGGGTGAGTCCGGATCGGGGCTTCCCCGGCCGCGCCCCGAGAGGCACGCGTCCCCGCCCGCTTTGACGTGGCGCCGTGCCCAGCGACCCGGGTTCGGGTCCCCGCCCGCCTGCGGCGTCTCTCTCCTCCGCTCCTCTGTAGTAGTGAACGGTCGTAGAGCCGGGAGGGCGCGAGCGGCGGGGCTGAGAGCTGAGCGGCCAGCGAGGTTCCCGTCGGCGCAGGAGCAAACGAGAGAATCCGGTCCTTGGGCAGCGGGAGCAAACGGCGGTGTCCCATCCCCCTTCTCCTCCAGTTCCTCCTTCCCTTCCACTTCCTCCTCCTCCTTCAGTTTCATTTGTTATGGGAGAATGAGAGGACACACATACACACACTGACACACGCGCGCGCGCGCACACACACACACACACAGTAACATACTCAAACACTCACACACGCTCACACACGCTCACAGTAACACACATGCACAACACACACTCACAGTAACACACTCAAACACACACATGCACAACACACTGACACACGCACACGCGCACACACACACACAGTTGTTGTTTTCCACGGGCTGGCTTCACGGGCGGGTAACAGACGACCAGGGACTCATGGTTGAGCTGTACGCAGTATCTCTTTATTCATGCAGGACGCAGCACAATCTATACCAAGCTAAGCTAAACTAACACAACTACCAACTCACAACTCACTAAAATGAACAATGTTGTCTTTATATATTTTCCAAGTAGGGTGTAAACAAGATGTGACATACAGAGGGTGGAGAGAAAAGTGACTGGTGAAAATCAGGGTATGACAAGGAGAGGGGGTGGAGCAGGTGAGAATCCTATCACTGAACCGCCAATGCCCTGGAGGGAAGGTGGTGCTTGTTAACAGGGTTATGTAAACAGAATACACTGTTATGTAAATAGAATGCAGTGTTAAGCAGGGGAGATTTAAACCAAATGAAACAGAAAAGGTTTTTAGAAGTAGAATTAGAAACATACCAACACACAGTCACACACACACACTCAGACACACATACACTCACACACGCTCACAGTAACACACATGCACAACACACACTCACTGACACACACACACACACAGAGTAACACACTCAAACACACACATACACTCACACACACACATGCACAACACACTGACACGCACACACACAGTCACACACACACACACACACTCAAACACACATACACTCACATGCTCACAGTAACACACATGCACAACACACACTGACACACACACAGTAACACACTCACACATACACTCACACATGCACAACACACTGACACACGCACACACACAGTCACACACACTCAAACATACATACACTCACACACGCTCACAGTAACACATGCACAACACACACTCACTGACACACACACATACACACACATGCACAACACACTGACACACACACAGTCACACACATACACACGCTCACAGTAACACACATGCACAACACACACTCTCACATGCGCGCACACACACACAGTCACACACACTAACATACACACACACTCACACACACCCCACACACTCACACAGACCAGATACCTACTCAGCCTTTGACATAAGGCTGTACTAGGAATTAAGTCTCAAGTCTCGTGGACGTCAGATGTAAAAGTTTTGTGATGTGACAGTCTTGTGCACCACCCCTCTATCTCCCCAGACTACCTCTTTTTCTCTTTTAAGATTTGTTTTGGGCTGGGAAGATGGCCTAGTGGTTATGAAAAAAGCTTTTAATTGCCTGAGGCTTTGAAGTCCCAGGTCCTCAGTACTACCATCAGCCAGAACTGAGCAGCACTCTGGTTAAAAAAAAAAAAAAAAAAAAAAAAAAAAAATATATATATATATATATATATATATATCTGGGTGAATGAATGAATGAACACAAACATCATTCTGGTCTATGCAGTGCGGGGTCAGACTTGGAACCTTGTACAAGTTCTGTGCTCTACCACTGAATCTAAGCTCCCCACCTGTACAGTGGCTTATTTTCTTAAATGATCTGACAAAAAATTCTAGTAAAGGAGAAATACCTGGTTGAGGGGAGATAGCATAATGGTTATGTAAAGAAGCTCTCATACCTGAGTCTTTGAAGTCCCAGGTTTAATGCTCCTGCACCACCATAAACCAGAGCTGAGCAGTGCTCTGGTTTAAAAAAAAAAAAAAGAAAAAAAGAAATACTTTATCAAACACTAGAGACCTAGTCTAGTAATATAGGGTCTGAAAACACTTTAGGTTTTTGATTAAAATTTTTTATTGTTGTAGTTAATGTTGTTGTTATTGATGTCTTCATTGGTGGATAGGGCAGAGAGAAATGGAGAGAGGAGGGGAAGACAGAGAGGGGGAGAGAAAGACAGACACCTGCAGACCTGCTTCACCGCCTGTGAAGTGACTCCCCTGCAGATGGGGAGCCAGGGACTTGAACTGGGATCCTTACACTGGTCCTTGCACTTTGTGCCACATGCACTTAACCCACTACGCTACCACCCAACTCCCTCGATTAAAAATTTTAAGAAGGGGAGTCGGGTGGTAGCCCAGTGGGTTAAGTGCAGGTGGTGCTAAGCCCAAGGACCGGCTCAAGGATCCCGGCTCCCCACCTGTAGGGGCATAGCTTCACAGGAAGTGAAGCAGGTCTGCAGGTGTCTATCTTTCTCGCCCCCTCTCTGTCTTCCCTTCCTCTCTCCATTTCTCTCTGTCCTATTCAACAACAACGACATCAATAACTACAACAATAACAACTACAACAACAATAAAAAATAACAAGGGCAACAAAAAGGGAAATAAATAAGTATATATAAAAAATTTTAAAAAAATTTAAGAAGCTTATTTAGGGGCCAGGTGGTGGCCTATCTGGTTGAGTGTACGTATTACCATGTATAAGGATCTTGGGTGCATTGGATCGACCTTCTCGTGCTGCATGCCGTGAGTCCCCATTCATTGGGGAAACTGACGATCCTTCCTAGCCGACTGAATCCACATGGATCCCAGTCACTTTCAAAGCCATTTAACTGACTACGGAAGAAGGGCAAACGCTAGAAGAAGAAGGACCTGGGTTCAAGCCCCTCTCTTCACCTGCAGGGGGAAAGCTTTGTGAGTGCTGAAGCAGTGCTGCAGGTCTCTCTCTCTCATTCTCTGTCTCCCCCTTCCCTCTTGATTTCTAGCTGTCTCTATCCAATAAAGAAAACACACACACACACACACATAATTTAAATTCAAAAAGGATTTTTTAAATAATTTCTAAAAAGTATTTTCCCTTTTGTTGTCCTCGTTTTTTATTGTTGTTGTAGTTCTTAATATTGTTTTTGTTGATGTCATTTTTGTTGGATAGGATAGAGAGAAATGGAGTGAGGAGGGGAAGACGGGGAGAGAAAGACAGACACCTGTAGACCTGCTTCACCGCCTGCGAAGTGATTCCCCTGCAGGTGGGGAGCTGGGGGCTCAAACCAGGATCCTTACGCCGGTCCTTGTGTTTTGTGCCATGTGCACTTAACCTGCTGCGCTACCGCCCGACTCCCTAAAAAAGGATTATTTATTTCATGGTTGGTGGGAGGGCCTCTACATGTTCTGTGTTGAAGGTTGAACCTGGGGCGTCAAACATGGCAATCTTGCATTCTGCTGCTGACTGCAAAGATTTAAAAACATTTTTTTAAATATCTTTATTTATTTATTGGAGAGAGACAGCCAGAAATTGAGAGGAGGATGGGAGATAGACAGGGAGAGAGACAGAGACACCTGCAGCATTACTTCACCACTCGCAAAGCTTTCCCCCTACAGGTGGGTATCGGGGGCTCAAACCCAGGTCCTTGTGCACTGTGATATGTGTGCTCAACCAGGTGCACCACCACCCAGTCCCGATTTTTTTTTTTTTTTTTTTTTAGTTGCCAACAGGTTATTGCTGGGGGTCAGTGTCTGCTTGATGAATCCACTACTCCCAGCAGCCATTCTATCTTTTTTTTTTTTTTTTCCCTCCAGGGTTATTGCTAGGGCTCGGTGCCTGCACCAGAAATCTACTGCTCCTGGAGGCTCCCTCCCCGTTTTTGTTGCCCTTGTTGCTTTATCATTGTGTGGCTATTATTATTGTTATTGATGTCGTCATTGTTGGATAGGACAGAGAGAAATGGAGAGAGGAGGGGAAGACAGAGAGAGGGAGAGAAAGACACCTGCAGATCTACTTCACCGCCTGTGAAGTGACCCCCTTGCAGGTGGGGAGCCGGGGCCTCGAACGGGGATCCTTACCCCGGTCCTTGCTCTTTGCGCCACCGGCGATTAACCCTCTATGCTACCACCCAACTCCCTTAAAAAAAATTTTTTTTAAGTCTTTATTGGGGGCCGGTGGTGGCGCACCTGGTTGAGCGCATGTATTACAAGGATGCAGGTTCGAGCCCCGGTCCCCACCTGCAGGGGGAAAGCTTTGTGAGTGGTGAAGCAGTGCTGCAGGTATTTCTCTGTCTCTCTCCTACTCTGTCACCCACTTCCCTCTTGATTTCTGGCTGTCCTTATTGAATGAATAAAGATTTAAAAAAGTCTTTATTATTGGATAGAGACAAAGAAACTGAGAAGGGAGGGGAGAGGGAGGGAGGCAGAGTCACCTGCAGCTGTGCTTCACCACTCTTGAAGGCCTGGAGAGTGTGGGCCAGCACCGTAGGACAGAGGCTGAACAGTGTCAGGGCTCATAGTGCAGGTGCTGTGAAGCCTTTTCACAGTGACTTGATCACAGCTGTGTGGGCACCTTCCAGCCTTTTCATCCCAGTTGTGGAATTTCTTCTCACCAAACTATGGAATTCTTTCCCCAAATCTTAGTGAATTATATTGTTCTAGTCCTTAACTTGTCTATATTTTTTAATATTTATTTATAAAATGGAAACACTGACAAGACCACAGGGTAAGAGGGGTACAATTCTACATAATTCCCACCACCAGAACTCCTATCCCATCCCCTCTTGATAGCTTTTCTATTTATCCCTCTGGGAGTATGGATGCAGGATCTTTATGGGGTGCAGAAGGTGGGAGGTCTGGCTTCTGTAATTGATTCCCCACTGAACATGGGTGTTGGCAGGTGGATCCACACTCCCAGCCTGCCTCTCTCTTTCCCCAGTGGGGAGGGGCTCTGGGGAAGTGGGGCTCCAGGACACATTGGTGGGGTCGTCTGCTCAGGGAAGTCAGGTTGGCATCTGGAACCTGGTGGCTGAAAAAGAGTTAAGATATAAATATAAAGCAGGACAAACCTTTGACTATCTGAACTATTTCTTAATAACTACAATTTAACTGTTTAACCAGAGCACTGCTCAGCTATGATTTATGCTGGTGGTAGGGATTAAATCTGGGACATTTGGTGCCTTGGGCATGAAAGGGCATTTTGCACAATTATTATGCTATCTCTCCAGCCCTAAATTTTCTTTAACTTGTTAATTAGGTAAGAGAGAGATGGAGAGGCAGGGGAGAGAGAGAGAAAGAGAGAGGGAAAGAGAGAGACACACACACACAGAGATACAGAGAAAGAGAAACCAGAGCATCCCTCTGGAATGCTCACTGTAAGGGATCGAACTTGGGGTGTGCTTGAGAGTCCAGTGCTGTATCTACTGTGCCACCTCCTAGGCCTCTTAATCCTCAGCTCCATGAAATTCTCTCCCCTTTTTGCATTTAGTTTTTACCTCTTTTGAATCTCCTAATTCTCTGGAAAGCCTTTCCCCCTCTACCCCGGGCTTCCTCTTCTGTTTTTCTCCCATATGGAGGAAAAATCCTGAAAATGATCATTTCCCCCACAATCTAACCCAGCTTATTTTACTTATTTCCTTCCTATTGCTGGGCTCTAGAGCTCTACATTGAGTTTTTCAGATTCAGAGACAGAGGGGCAGGGAGAGAGGGAGACACCACAGGCCTGAAGCTTCCCCAGCATGGTGAGGGTCAGGCTGGAATCTGGTTTTCCTGCATGACAAAGGAGTATATGGTGCAGGTGAGCTGCTTTGCAAGCCGCTGCCCCTCTTCACATTATCTTTGGTCACTTTTATATACTGCCCTGTCTTCATCTAAATACTGTTAGCTAGTTTTCTCACATCTTACTATTTTTTATTATTTTTACTTATTTATTATTGGATAGAGAGATTGAGAAGGGAGGGTGAAATAAAGAGGGAGAGAGATGTATGGGGGTATAGCATAATGGTTAGGCAAAAGAGACTTTCATGCCCGAGGCTCTCAAGTCCCAGGTTCAATCCCCCACACAGCAATAAGCCAGAGCTGAGCAGTGCTCTGGGAAAAAAAAAAGAGACAATACAGTATTTCCCCTGAATATTGTTTTTAAAAGACAGTTGGGAGGAGTATTAGCTTTCTAGTACAGTGCGACACATCACAGACTAAGTTCACTGTTGTGTAGTTTGAAAGGCGACAACACTTGAGTTTTCTGCTCAGACTCCAGCAGCTGATATCAAGGTGCTGCCCTAAGTTCTGGGGTAAAGTGCTGCTCACTCACTGGTTATCTGCAGATTCAGCTCCTCCTGATGAGGTGATGCAGGTGTCAGCTCCACGTTCTTGGCCACGTGGCATCTGCTGAGTTCGAGCCAGATGGGGCGTGTCACATTTCTCTGCTTCCCAGTTGGTACCAATTGTAAAAAAGCATCTGTCTTGCATCAGGTCAAGTGCACATGTCACCATGCACACGGACCTGGGCTTGAGCCCCTACTCCTTCCCTGCGAGGGGAACACTTCATGAGCAGTGAAACAGGTCTGCAGGTGTCTCTCTGCATCCCCACCCATCTCAGTTTCTCTGTCTTGTCAAAAATAGAAAAGAAAGGAAAAAAATGGCCACTGGAGGAGTGGTAGATTTGTAGTGCCAGCACTGAGCCCAGCAATAACTCTGGTGGCAAAATAAATAAATTCAGGATGTCAGATCAAGTCTGAGTTTTGGTTGAGCTAATTGTCTAACTACTGACATGAGATACTTCTGATGTTCCTTTTAGTGTGTGGGGTGTGGTATACATGTTACTCCCAATTGGACTTAAGATTCACGAAGCCTCCCACAGATAGCAAACTTTCCTCATGTTTCTCTCTGTTCTGCAGTTTCACCTCTTTTGGATTCTCCCATTGCTGAAGAAAAAACTGCCAAGAACAAGGAGAACATGGAAACAGAATTGCTAACTGTTAGGCCCCATGTAAGTTGGCCTTTGATTTCTTTTTTAAATTTTTATTATCTTTATTTCTTGGATAGAGAAAGCCAAAAATCAAGAGGGAAGGGGGCTATAGAAAGGGAGAGAGACAGACACCTACAGCCTTGCTTCACCACTCGCAAAGCTTTCCCCCTGCAGGTGGGGACCAGGGGCTTGAACCCGGGTCCTTGTGCACTGTAATGTATACGCTTAACCAGGTGTGCCACTACCTGGCCCTCGGCCTTTGGTTTCTAACTGGGAAACCTTTTTTGCTTAAATTCTGAAGTTCCTTTGCCTAAGAACTTAGGAGCTTCAGAAATAGTATCTCAGGGCACACTTATCTATGAGGTGATTGCTCTTATTTACTTGACTTGTAACTGTATTTTTTAATTTATTTTTTATTGAGAGGCATTGGGGAGATAGGGAGAGTAGGGAGAGAGGACAGAGAGACACCTGCAGCCCTGCTTCACTCACCACTTGTGAAGTTTTCCCCAAGCAGGTGAGGACCAGGGGCTTGAACCTGGGTCCTCGGGCATTATAATCTGAGCACTTAACCTGGTGCACTACCACCTGGCCCCATTGTAACTTACTTCCTCTCATATAGAAGAAACACAAGTTTAACAGTGTCAAGTGAGGTAGTTTTAGCAACTTGCTGAAAACTTCTTTCATATACACCAAGGCATGAGTGTCAAGTTTCCTCCCCCAAATGTGAGAGTACCTGTGCTGGTGGCCAGCCCCAGCAGGTCTCAGATCCCAAAGGAGGAGGGGCATTGGCGAAGAATGAAAGACGAGGGCGTTGATGCTGAATCAAGCTCAGACATCTCTGTCATCCTCAGGAAGAACTTTATTTTCATAGTCTCATAAGGCTTTGATCACGAATACAAAAATCACCAAGGCTTTGATTACTAACACAAAAATCACCCAGTAAGAAAAGTACAGGTAGGGGATATTTTCTGCTTCATGGAACATCACTTACATTCTGGGGGTATTTGTCTTCCTAGAAGTATCATCACAGTTTCTATGTCATTCTATTATTTCTGGACCTGTGTGCTAGATAGATGTCTCATTTACTAAGGTTAATATCTTTTTTTAAATTTTTAAAAAATTTATTCCCTTTCGTTGCCCTTGTTTTTATTGTTATAGTTATTGTTGTTGTTATTGATGTCATTGTTGGATAGGATAGAGAGAAACGGAGAGAGGAGGGGAAGACAGAGAGGGTAGAGAAAGATAAGACACCTGCAGACCTGCTTCACTGCCTGGGAAGCGACTCCCCTGCAGGTGGGGAGCTGGGGGCTCCAACCGGTATCCTTATGGCGGTCCTTGTGCTTTGCGCCACCTGCGCTTAACCCGCTGCACTACCACCCGACACCCTTAAGGTTAATATCTTACCTATTATGTATGTTTGTGTCATCCTCCTGCCCCTATGCACCAGACGCCAGACGCCATGGTTCGTAGAAAGTTCAAGCTTATTATGTTTCGGAGGGTCTTATAAACAAACTGAACAGCCCCATTTATAAAATCTGTTCCAGTGTTTGATCAAGGAATTTTGCTTTGTTCCTTACAGAGAAGGTACCAAGGTGGTGCTGACCTGGGCAGCCTCTCCATAAAGTTAAGCTCTCTAACTGGAACCCATCTTCCTTGTGTTCTATGTGACCTAGGCTCTCATGCAACCCCGAGGATGGCTCTGGTCCGTTTGGCACTGCAAATGGAACGAAAGGCCATACATTAGCGGTGGGCCAGGGAGAGACCATACTGGTTGTGCAGAGAGAATGATGCCTGAGACTCAAGGTCTTAGGTCCCAACCCTGCCCACTATGGCGGCCTCAAAGTGGCCCTTTGCAGAGGGAGGCCAGGTGGTCCAGGAGGGCAGGAACCTCAGCCTGCAGGCTGCGGGCAGTGTGGTTGCAGGTGGCATCGCCGGGCGAAAGGACGAGGAGTCGGCCAGGCCCGCGGCCACGCCCGCCGAACAGCCACGCCCCTTAGAGGGCCCGCCCATCGGACAGGCCCCACGAGGACGAGTCAGCCAGGCCCGCGGCCACGCCCACCGAACAGCCACGCCCCTTAGAGGGTCCGCCCATCGGACAGGCCCCACCCACAGGGTGCGGTCACCTCACCCAAAGAAAACCCTCTTCTTAAATATTAGGAACAGGGCCTATAGAATAACTTCTCTTGGGTAGTGTGCTACTGTGCCTTGGGTGTGACCCAGGTCCACGCTCAACCCCCACGGTCCTGAAGGGAGCTTCACTGTTGTGGTGTCTTCCCCTCCTCTGAAAAAGTTGACCCAGAGTCATGAAGCTCTGGCAACGCTAGAAGAAGAAGGCAGGTCTTTTGATACACTGTCAAGAGCTTGATTAGCCAGCTATGGTATGGCCAAAGGAAGTTTGTTTTGCTTTCTTCTATAAATTAATTTTTCCCATCTATGTGTCCATTAAATTAGTAAATATTCCAAGAGATAATTTTTAGTAGTACAGATAAGTGTCATCAGAGGGGCAAAATGTCGGGAAAATGAGTTAAGGTCCAGAATCTGAATTAGTATCCTGAGATATTATTATTATTATTATTATTATTATTAT
The DNA here is from genome assembly GCF_950295315.1 of Erinaceus europaeus. NCBI lineage: Eukaryota > Metazoa > Chordata > Mammalia > Eulipotyphla > Erinaceidae > Erinaceus > Erinaceus europaeus. The sequence continues at coordinate 192,052 of NC_080167.1, read as the reverse complement.
TATTATTTAGGGAGAGGGAGAGGGGAAAGGAAGAGACAGAAACACCATAGCACTGAAATTTACTTGGATGAGGTGAGTTCCAGGCTTGGACCTGAACCACACACATGGCAGAGTAGCACACTATCACAGTAAGCCATCTTGCTGTCCTCTGTTGCTAAATCTTGATATCTCAGAACAAAAAAGACAGAAATAACAATTATAATGATCATTAAAAATGGCATTACTGGGGGTCGGATGGTAGTGCAGCGAGTTGAGGGCAGGTGGTGCAAAGTGCAAAGACTGACATAAGGATCCCGGTTAGAGCCCCCAGCTCCCCACTTGCAGGGGAGTCACTTCATAGGCAGTGAAGCAAATCTGCAGGTGTCTATCTTTATCTCCCCCTCTGTCTTCCCCTCCTCTTTCCATTTCTTTCTGTCCTATCCAACAACAACGACATCAGTAACAACAATAATAACTACAACAATAAAGCAAGGGCAACAAAAGGGAATAAATAAATATTTAAAAAAAGACCATAGATAAGAGGGTTGTAATTCCACACAGTTCCCACCACCAGAACTCCATATCCCACCCTTTTCCCCTGATAGCTTTCCTATACTTTATCCCTCTGGGAGTATGGACCCAGGATCATTGTGGGATGCAGAAGGTGGAAGGTCTGGCTTCTGGAATTGCTTCACTGCTGAATATGGGCGTTGACAGGTGGATCCATACTCCCAGCCTGTCTCTCTCTTTCCCTAGTGGGGTGGGGATCTGGGGAATTGGAGCTCCAGGACAGATTGGTGGGTCTGTCTGCCCAGGGAAGTCAGGTTGGCATCATGATATCATCTGGAACCTGGTGGCTGAAAAAGAGTTAAGATATAAAGCCAAACAAATTGTTGACTAATCATGAACCTAAAGGCAAGAATATTGCAGATGAAGATTTGGGGGGGGGGTCTCCATTTTGTAAATGAGCTCCAGATCAAATTGATCAGTTAGCATCTATACACTTTTCCTTTTTCTTCTTCTTCTAGCGTTTGCCCTTCTTCCGTAGCCAGTCAACAGCGTCAGGTTGAGCCTGATGTCAAGTTTCGAGACCTCCTTTGAATCTGGAGAGGTGGCAGTCGTTGACTATGTGGGTCATAGTCTGTCTGGAGCCGCAGGGGCAATTCGGGTCATCTCTGGCTCCCCAGCGATGGAACATAGCGGTGCACTGGCCATGGCCTGTTCGATAGCGATTGAGGAGGGCCCAATCATAATGTGCTAGGTCAAAGCCGGGTTGACGCTCACAGGGGTCTGTGATGAGGTGTTTGTTCTTTACCTCAGCTGACTGCCAGCTCTGTTTCCAAGAGACTGGAACAGAGAAGTTCAGTGTAGGCGTAGGGGACCAGATTGGGTGACGAGACGTCAAGCGTTGGACAGGGTGGGCGAAGATATCCGCGTATATTGGCAGGTCCGGTCGAGCTTAGACGTGGGAAATGAACTTAGATGATGCCGCATCCCGACGAATATCTGGCGGGGCGATGTGGCTAAGAACTGGCAGCCATGGAACCGGGGTGGAACGGATGGTTCCAGAAATGATCCTCATGGAGGAATATAATTTGGAATCGACCAAGTGGACATGGGGGCTACGGAACCATACTGGGGCACAGTATTCTGCAGTGGAATAGCATAATGCCAGAGAGGATGATCGTAGTGTGGAAGCGCTCGCGCCCCATGAGGAGCTGGCCAGTCTTGCAATGATGTTATTCCTCGCGCCCACCTTTGCTGCAGTTTTTATGAGATGTTTGTGAAATGACAGAGTGCGATCGAGAGTAATGCCAACTTTTCCCATATTTGGGAGATAATCTCTTTCCTGATCCAGCTTTCTAGTCCTTTTTCCAACTATGACACCATCTCCCTAGGTAATAACTTGGGTCCACCTGCATATTAGATGCCAGGCTTAAGCAAAGACTAGCAAAGTCATGGAACCCTCAGAATATACCTAAAATAGATGATAATGTTTATATTTAACAATTATTTCTTTTTTAAATATTTATTTAATTTATTTATTCCCTTTTGTTGCCCTTGTTGTTAACAATTATTTCTAATCATGCTTTTTTGAAAAGAACTATCCGTTTCTTACACTGGGCCACTTTTTCACTCAGAGTAGAAGCCACACCAGGTAGCTTCCTCCACTTCTTTGACACTCCATGTGTGTCACCAGCACTTGGATGTAGGCCACGTTCTAGGCATGTACCTGTCCTACCTGCTGAGCTATCTCTCCACCGCCTTCTGAGTACTGTTTGCCTGACATGATTTCTGTTTCCTTTTTCATTCTCTTTCAAGGATAGAAAACCATATTTGAAAGATTCCATATAACTCATAGACTGTCTACACATACAGCTCACCATTCTCACTTTAGAAATGTTTTGGTTATTCAGAGCTTTCTTATTTCTTCCAGATTTAGAGACTACAGTTGAAATTAAGTCATTGATTTCTTGAAAGAGCATTTATAAAGATGAACAGCTCCTTGATGTTAAATTGGAAGAAATGGCAAAGGATGGCCATTGGTATTTGTCCTTAGAAGAAGTCTGGACATGTGGTGAATAGCTGGAAAATTTTCAGGAAAATCAAGAAAGACATTTGAGGCAAGTGGCATTCACCCAAAAGAAAGTACTTACACAGGAGAGAGTCTGTGAAAATGGGAAATGTGGGAGAAACTGTCTTTTATTGGAAACTGTCTTTTGTTGGAAAATCTTTTGTTCATAAATCCAGGCTTACCAGGCACCAGAGGACGCACACTGGTGAGAAGACTTATGAGTGCCTAGAATGTGGGAAATCTTTCAGACAGAGGAAATCTTTCAGACAGGGAAATCTTTTCAGACACATCTTATTCTGCACCGGAGAACTCATGTTAGAGTGAAACCCTATGAGTGTAATGAATGTGGGAAGTCATACAGCCAGCAATCTCACCTTATTGTGGATCACAGAACTCACACAGGACTGAAACCTTTTGAGTGTAAAGATTGTGGAAAATATTTCAGTTGAAGTTCTCACCTTTTCTCACACCAGAGAACTCATACTGGTGAGAAACCATATGAATGCCATGGTTGTGGAAAGTCCTTCAGCCAGAGTTCTGCACTCATTGTGCACCAGCATATCCATACAGGGGAGAAACCATATGAATGCTGTCAGTGTGGAAAAGCCTTCATTCGGAAGAACGATCTTATTAAGCATCAGAAACTCCATTCTGGGGAAGAGAACTACAAGTGTAATAGTGTGGAATTTTCTTCAGCCAGAATTCTCCATTTATAGTACATCAGATAGCTCATACTGGAGTGCAGTTCTTAACTTGTAACCAGTGTGGGACTGCTCTTGTTAATAGCCCTAACCTTGTCAGATTCCAGACAAATCCTATTTGAGAAAAGTAATTACTAATATAATTAATAGAATTTCCCATAGAGGGTAATTACTTTATTTGGCATTGGAAAACTCCTTTTGTAGAGTTGCATGGTTGAAATCTATGTGGAAATGCTTTAAATCCTACTCACACTCTGTTGTACTCTAGAGAATTGGTCTTCGTGTGGGGAAGACCTCACACATTTCACTTCAGTACAGGTTCTTGCAATTGTGATAGCCTTGAGGACATGTTGACCAAGACTGAAATGTTAAAATCTGATCAATATCTGATAAATAGGTGGTCTTCTGAGAGATGACACCTTTAAAAAAATAAGAAAAATAAACTTCAAAAAGATAAATAAGAGCTGTTGCTGAGAATTAAAAATCGATGTTATTGTGATAAAAGTTGGAAAGTAATATTTTGGTGAGTTAACATGCCATTTGTTAATTAATTGTCCTCTTCTGGGACAGGTAGTAATGTTTAATCTTTTGTGTCTGATATAAGCTACATTTTGGTTAACTTCAGGAGAATGTAGTTCAAAGCAGACCAGGAGCAACACATTACAGTACTGTGCTGCCCCCCCTCCATTTAAAACCTCTGAGAACTGGGAGACTCTTCAGGTAGGTTCTGTACTTTGCCATATGTGATGACCTGGTTTGAGTCCCCATGCAGAAGGGAAGCTTTATGAGTAGTGGAGCTATGCTGAGGTGTTTCTGTCTTTCTCCCTCTTTCCATTTCAGGGGTCAGGTATGTCCAACCTGTAGGCTGTAAATCATTTGGTCTGATCCTGCCAAAGCAGCCACAGTTGAAATTTGAAATTCAATATATTAGGTTTTTTTCCCCTTATTGTGGCTTTTAAGTACTAGTTTTTTGTTTATTGTTGTCACCAGGGTTACCACTGGGGCTTATTGTCTGCACGATGAATCCATTGCTCCCCAGTGGCCATTTTTCCTTCCCCCTCTTATTTGATTGAATAGAGAGAAATGGGGAGGGGGAGAGAAACTCCTGCAGCACTGTTTCACCACTCATCAAGCTTCTCCCCTTGAACTTGGGAACCAGGGCCTTGAACTAAGTATTAGTTTTTAAAGTTAATAATTGTATATGGCCTGAAAAGTATAAGTATCCAAATGTCTTTTGTCAGAGAAAATGTCCTTATCTTTGCTATATCTAGATTAAAAAAAACAACAATGGGAATGGTGGAATTGTGCAGGCAGAGAGCACCAGTGAGGTAGTTCTGGTGGTGAAAAGACATATATGGTGGACAAGAATCAAAGGAGTATAGATAGGTGAGCAAAATGTATTTACTAAAAGATAGGATTGTGACTTTTGTAGTCTTTCCAGTGTAAATATAATTATTTGAAGACATTTTAAATATTGAGAAAGAATATATAGTTTCTCCATTCTGCTGTAAAGAAAGATTGAGAACTACTTGGGGAGGGATCTGCATCTGACTGGAAGCAGGTGTGGGCCATACTTAGAGCAGGTATGTTCATGAAATTAATAACACTGCCCCTCACTACCTTTCTTCCATGGTAATATTTGCTTTGAAGAAAACTTAGTTTAGGGCATAAGCTTGAGCTAGACTACTAAGGTTAAAATCCTACCTCTGCCATTAACTTTCTAGGTGATCTTGGATATGCTATATTTCTCTTTCTTTTACCAGAACACTGCTCAGTTCTGGTTTATGGTGATGTGGGGGATTGAACCTGGGACTTTAGAGCCTTAGGCATGAGAGTCTTTTTGCATAATCATTATGCTATCTATCCCCCTCCCCCCATATGCTACTTCTCTGTGCCCAACTTTGTTGTGCCCTTCTGAGTGAGGAATAGTGGTATTTATGTGATAGGATGGTGGTTACTTTTTTTTTCTTTTTATTTCTTTATTGTGGAATTAATGTTTTATATTCAACAGTAAATACAATAGTTTGTATATGCATAACATTCCCCAGTTTCCCATATAACAATACAACCCCCACTAGGTCCTCTGTCATCTTTCTTGGACCTGTATTCTACCTACCCACCCACCCACTTCCACCCCAGAGTCTTTTACTTTGGTGTGATACGCCAATTCCATTTCAGGTTCTACTTGTTTTTTTTTTTTTTTTCTGATCTTGTTTTTCAACTTCTGCCTGAGAGTGAGATCATCCCTTATTCATCCTTCTGTTTCTGGCTTATTTCACTTAACATGAATTTTTCAAGGTCCATCCAAGATCGGCTGAAAATGGTTAAGTCACCATTTTTTACAGCTGAGTAGTAATTCCATTGTGTATATATACCACAACTTGCTCAGCCACTCATCTGTTGTTGGACACCTGGGCTGCCTCCAGGTTTTGGCTATTAGAAATTGTGCTGCCATGGGAGTCGGGCTGTAGCGCAGTGGGTTAAGCGCAGGTGGCACAAAGCACAAGGACTGGCATAAAGATCCCGGTTCGAATCCCGGCTCCCCATCTGCAGGGGAGTCGCTTCACAGGCGGTGAAGCAGGTCTGCAGGTGTCTATCTTTCTCTCCTCCTCTCTGTCTTGCCCTCCTCTCTCCATTTCTCTCTGTCCTATCCAACAACGACAACAACAATAACTACAACAATAAAAAACCAAGGGCAACAAAAGGGAATAAATAAATAAAATAAATAAAAAAAAGAAATTGTACTGCCAAGAACATATGTGTACACAGATCTTTTTGGATGGATGTGTTGGGTTCCTTAGGATATATCCCCAGGGGAAGAATTGCAGGGATCATAGGGAAGGTCCATTTCTAGCCTTCTGAGAGTTCTCCAGGCTGTTCTCCACAGAGGTTGGACCAATTGACATTCCCACCAGCAGTGCAGGAGGGTTCCTTTGACCCCACACCCTCTCCAGCATTTGCTGCTGTTATCTTTTCTGATGTATGACATTCTCACAGGAGTGAAGTTGTATCTAATTGTTGTCTTTGTTTGCATTTCTCTGACAATCAGAGACTTGGAGCATTTTTTTTCATGTGTTTCTTGGCCTTTTGGAATTCTTCTGTGGTGAATATTCTGTTCATGTCCTCCCCCAATTTTTGGATGCGGTTATTGTCTTGTTGTTGAGTTTGGCAAGCTCTTTATATATGTTGGTTATTAAACTCTTGTCTGATGTATGGCATGTAAAGATCTTCTCCCATTCTGTGAGGGGTCTCTTGGTTTGGGTAGTGGTTTCTTTTGCTGTACAGAAGCTTTTTAATTTGATGTAGTCCCATAGGTTTATACTTGCCTTAGTCTTCTTTGTAATGAACGCAGTGTAGGAGGTTTTTGAATTCTGGTCTCTTTCCAACTCATCTATTTCTCTTCTCGCCTTCTCTATCTCTAACTCTCACATGCTCTCACACACTCTGTCTTCACTCATTATTATTTTACTTATATTCTTATTTTACTGACAGCCCCAGATATACAAACAGAGTTACCAGAGCACTGCTGAGCTCTGGCTTGTTGTGTTGGCGATTTCACCTAGGCTACTGGAGCCTCAGTTTGTAAGTCTTTCTGACACAAGCCATATTCTGTCTCCTCATTTCCATGCCAGTATCACTCGGAGTTTATAATAAATATATACATACATATATATGTATATATACATATATATTTATATATCTGTCATTTTTAGAATGGTCGACCTATGTATTTGACCTTCATTCAGAATTACCACATTTATAACAGCCTAGTTTTTCAGAAGTAATTGGCCATATAGTTGGAGCAGGAGTCAATACAATTATAAATAATAGACCTTCCAGTAGCATTTCTAATCGTGTTTCTATCAGCATCCTTATTGTAATTATCATAGCCCAGATCTTCCCTCCTTTTTCTAGTGTAAGCTTCAATACGTATGTGTTTGTTTTCTTTCTCCGGAAATCTTAATGTCCCTGGACCCTGAAGTGTTAGGGAATTTTTGAAGCAGCCCTCTGTTTCTCAGCAGATGGTTTCTATGTTTCTGCTGTCATCAGGTCTTCTTGTGGTTTTTGTTTTTATTTATTTTTATTGTTTCAAGTCCTCCTAGATCATCCCCATTTATTTGCATATTTATTTATTTAGTCAGGTATCACATGTGGCGTCATTTCTTCTGCTTGAGAGATTTTCTCTTATAATTGAAGGGAACTTTTGACGCACAATACATTTCCTGGGGCAAATACTACACACATATGGTGAAGGCTTGGGTTGTCTGGGGTCTGTGGGCATTAGAGCTGCTGCGTGACAATCTCTACAACCCAGGTTTGAACCTGTCATGAATGAACACAGCCTAGGGGGGTTTTGACTTCTGGTCTCTTTCCAACTCTTCTATTTCTCTTCTCGCCTTCTCTGTCTCTGACTCTCACAGGCTCTCACTCACTCTGTCTGCACTCAGTAATATTTTCCTTATATCCTTATTTTATTGACAGGCCCAGATATACAAAGAGAGTTGCCAGAGCACTGCTGAGCTCTGGCTTGTTTGGTTGGCGATTTCACCTAGGCTACTGGAGCCTCAGCTTTGTAAGTCTCTCTGGCACATGCCATAGTCTGTCTCCTCATATCCATGGCAGTATCTCTCAGACTTTATAATAAAGATATACATCCATATACATATATAAATATACATATATATATATATATCTGTCATTTTTAGAATTGTCGACCTATGTCATTGATCTTAATCAGAATGAACACATTTATAACAGCTTCCTTTTTCCTTAATAATTGGCCACATAGTTGGAGCAGGATTCAATACAATTATAAATAATAGAACCTTCCAGTAGCATTTCTAATAGCATTTCTATCAGCATCCTTATTGTAATTATCATAGTACAGAACTTGCCTCCTTTCTCTAGTGTAAGCTTCAATACATATGAGTTTCTTTTCATTCTCCCGAAATCTTAATTCCCCTGGACTCTGAAGTGTCTCGGAATTTTTGAAGCAGCCCTCTGTTTCTCAGCAGATGGTTTCTATGTTTCTGCTGTAACCAGGTCTTCTTGTGCTTTTTATTTTATTTTTCATTTTTTCAAATTCTCCTAGATCATCCCCATTTATTTGCATATATATTTATTTATTTAGTCCTATATTACATGAGGGGTCGTTTCTTCTGCTTGATAGATTTTTCTCTTATAATTGAAGGGAAGGTTACACTCACAATACATTTCCTGTCGTAAATATTACATACATATGGTGAAGGCTGGGGTTGTCTGGGGTCTGTGGACAGGAGACTGCTGCCTAACAATCTCTACAACCCAGCTTTGAACCTGTCATGTATGAAAACAGTGTGGGAGGATTTTGACTTCTGGTCTCTTTCCAACTCTTCTATTTCTCTTCTTGCCTTCTCTGTCTCTGACTCTCACAGGCTCTCACTCACTCTGTCTGCACTCATTAATATTTTACTTATATATTATTTTATGGACAGGCCCAGATATACAAAGCGAGTCACCAGGGCACTGCTGAGCTCTGGCTTGTTTTGTTGGCAATTTCACCTAGGTAACTGGAGCCTCAGCTTTGTAAGTCTCCCTGGCACAAGCCATACTCTGTCTCCTCATAGCCATGCCAGTATCCCTCATAGTTTATAACAAAGATACACATACATATATGTACATATATATACATATATATATCAGTCATTTTTAGAATTGTTGACCTTGATATTTGATCTTAATGCAGAATTACCGCATTTATAACAGCTTCCTTATTCATAAATAATTGGTCACATAGTTGGAGCAGGATTCACTACAATTATAAATTATAAACCTTCCGGGAGCATTTCCAATAGCCTTTCTATCAGTATCCTGATTGTAATTATCATAGCACAGAACTTGCCTCCATTTTCTAGTGTAAGCTTCAAAACGTATGCGTTTCTTTTCATTCTCGGGAATTCCTAATTTGCTTGGACCCTGAAGTGTCAGGGAATTTTTGAAGCAGCCCTCTGTTTCTCAGCAGACGTTTTCTATATTTCTGCTGTCATCAGGTCTTCATGTGGTTTTTGTTTTTATTTATTTTTTTCAAATCCTCTTTGATCATCCCCATTTATTTGCATATTTATTTATTCATTTTGTCCGATATCACATGAGGGGTCATTTCTTCTGCCTGATAGATTTTCTCTAATAATCGAAGGGAACTTTTGACACACAATACATTTCCCTTTGCAGATACTACACACTACTACAACTACTACTGCACTGTTTTTGACAGTGACTTCCAATGCACAATGGATTAGTATTGCATGGCTCTAGAGAATGTTCACTATTTTACCTACAATGTTTTTAACCGCACAAATATTTATTCTGTTCTTTCTTGGGGGATGAATGGTTTATAGTCAACAGTCACATTTAATAGTGGGCACGGGGATAATTTTTCCCACTTTCCCTGTATTTCTGTACATCATTTGTAACTTTCTTATTGAGGAGAAGCAAACAGTCATAAATTGAGAGAGCAGGGCCCAAGCAGGAAGAGAGACAGAGAGACAGCTGCAGCTCTGATTTGTCACTAGCCCAGCTTTTCCCTAGCTGGGTAAGTGTGACCAGGGGCTCAAAACAGGGTCCTGGGATTCCACATAGTTCCCTGGCAGCTCCACCAGCTGTCTCTCCAACCCATGCTCCCTTCGTTGTCCATGTAACTATCGATCTGCTCTAGGCATTTCTCACCATCATATGCCAGAAACTTAACACTTCTCCCTTCCACCCATGAAACTTTGACCTTTTGCTAGGGTGCAAAACAGCAACTCCAATGCAAGTTATTTCAGGGAAAAGTGTGTGCGTCTCTGTGGGAGGGAGTGTGTGTGTAAGTGTGCATAAGTGTGTTTCAGTTATGATTACCGCTGTTGTTTCTTTATTCCTGACGCAGGGACTTAGGAACTGGGTTGTGTTATGACAAAGGAAGTTTCCACTGCACAGGTGGTTTTTCAAGTATGAATTGGCACATTGGATTGTGGACTCTGTTGTGCATTCTCCCAGGTGGTCCTCAGATGGGTTCTTTCCTTTGCTATTCCCATGCTGTGTGTAATTTTCTGGGTAGACTCAAAGAGGAGTGGCGTGGGGAGCTCAGCTGCATTCTGCTGTATGTCCACAAGGTGGCAGCAAAGCCCATAGTTGAGTGTAGTGATTCTGTGGAATGAGGAGAACTCTAGGATTTGTGTCCCGTGGACAGCAGGGTTGAAATTGACATAGAGTGCCCTAGACATCTGTTCTTTCCTGTGGGGTGGGGGGATCCCCCATTTGGCTTTGCAAGTGGAAGGGGTTTCTCTCTTTGTCTGGGATGACTCTACTGGGAGCTTGTGAATCCCTGTGCTCAGCTGCATTCTGCTGGGTGTCCACAAGAGGGCAGCACCAGGGCGGGACTAAGGCTCCATGGGGCAAGTGCCCTGAGGCACTGGGCTAGGAGAGTGGCGACAGTGTTTGTGGGTGTGCCCCAAGAGCATGGCCATCCTAGCGCAGGCAGGCAGTGTCCTAAGGACGGGCCCAGACAGGAGCTGTGGGGGTCGTGTTTGCAGAAACAGGGCCTTCAGAGGATGGCAGAAAGTCCCCGGGGGCGGGCCTCAGAGCCCATGCCCAATGAGCCTGAGGGGAGGGCCCAGTGGGTATTCATAGAGACAGCTGGCCAATCAGAGAGGAGGAACGTCACCCTCAGGGGCGTGAAGCAAGAGCTGGCCAATGAGAACAGAGGAGGAGTTGCGTGGGCGGGCCTCAGAGAGCAGCCCACCAATGAGAGCCTGGGTGCTGGCTCTGGGTGGGCGTACCCCTGGAGGTCAGCCAATCAGGGTCCAGCGGAAGTGCCTGGGGGGCGGGCCCTCGGGAGGCTGTCCAATGAGCGCCTGGGGCGGGTCTCGTGGGCGGAGCCCAGGAGGCTGGCCAATCATGGGGCAAGGGCGGTGACCTTCCTGGGCGTGCCTTAGGAACTGGCCTATCAGAGGGCGCCCCTCAGACAGCAGCCCGCCAATGGGAGCCAAGAGAAGGCTGGCTGGGGGCGTGTCCCTGGGACACCAGGCCAATCAGAGTCGAGCGGAAGTGGCTGGTGGGCGGGCCTTCCGGAGGCTGCCCAATCAGCGTGCTGCAGGGCCGTGTGGGCGGTGCTCAAGGCCGCTGGCCAATCACTGACTAGGGGCCCGGACCCTCCTGGGCGTGTCCAAGCACACTGGCCAATGAGATTGCTGGTGCGGTTCTGGGCGTGGCCTAGGCCTCTGGCCTATCAGAGCCTGGCTGGCGCCCTGTGGGCGGGCCTTCTGAAGAAATCCCGCCAATGGGAGCTCAGAGCTGGCCTTAAAAGGCTGGGCGTGCTTCCAGGAAATGCGAAGCGGGGTTCAGCCCAGGGCCCTGCCTTGCAGAAGCTGTCCAGTGCGCATGTGTATAACTCCGTTTGTGCCTGTGCCTCTGTGGATGTGTGTGTTTGTGTGTGTGTGTGTGTGTCTGAGGGAGGGAGAGAGAGAGAGAACAACAGAATCACTGTGGCACAGGTGATTTTGTGCAAAACACTTGGCACATTCTGATTTACAGCTCAATATTGACACCAGGGCAGCTCTCCTTGGCCCTTGGTCACTTTTCTTCTTTTCAGATGTAAAGACACTGAAGAGGGAGAGGTTTTTGCCCTGAGGCTTGCACTGGGAACTAGCAGCTGCCCTGTTTGTGTTGCCAGACTAGAAAACCTGTGGTGCCTGTCCATGTGGAGAGTCTCCTGGATGAGTTCCTTCTCGAGCCTTTTTCGCTGGGTCCCGTTGGACCTGCATATAGCTAATGATTTGGAGATTTTATTCCTTTGGACAATTCTTTTCCTGATGCAAAGTTTCTCTCAAGGATTTAGCAATCAATTGTGTGAATGTCACATCGAATCCATTGTAGAAAATGACTACATCAGTGTCTCTCTCTCTCTCTCTTTCTCTCTCTCTCTCTCTCTCTCTCTATATATATATATATGTATGTAACATGTAGAGGTCTGAAAATATTTTTTAGCTAGAGACCTGCACAGCTCTGGATTAGGGTAGCAATGTGGATACACCTGGCCCTTCTGAGCCACAGTCATGAGAGACATCTCACAGAGCCATATCATATATCACTCTACAAATCTCTCTCAGCACAAACTACCACTGCCAAATCATCTACTTCCCTCTTGCTCTTTTTGTCCACCGAGTCTTATCCCAAAACTGTAAATCAAAGAAGAAATAGACATAGTGCAGTTCCCTGCACACAGGACAGGCTGAGGCTGGACCAGGGAGATGCAATACGCCAGCCTGCATCTTGACTGGAGCATCACTATGACTACTTCGAATTTGGAGAGGCGAGGGCAGTTTTGGCGAGTGGGCTGCCGGCCAAGTGTTGCTTCTCAGAGTGGCTAAGACCTAGATGTTCTAAGTGTTACCTTTCCTCACAAACATAAAATAGCAATGCCACTTGTAAGAAGTATGCATGGGCATGGAGGGTTTGTCTTCAGTGCTCTGGCACTGATCAACACAGGGCCAGAATTTCAGTCCTTGTCTGTCTCTGTCATTCTGTCTCTCTGACTGTCTCTACGTGCCTTCTTCACTGGGCCCTTACTGGAAGTCAGGGCATGCATCGTGAACTCAGCCTTCCTGGTGTTGAAATTTTCCTTTCTTTGCCCTTTGGATTATTTAGTCTCCTGCACATGGTGTAGTACAGAGGGCAACTGCGGAGACAGCGTTGCTGCTGCAGGTTCCAGGCATATGTCCATCTCCAGCTGCAGCTGTCCAGGCCCTCTGTGCTTGACTCCCATTCTCCAGGGCCCTGAGGCTAACACTCAGCCTCAATGCAGCCCTCCTCACCTTCCTGCACAGCGTCCTTGTCCTTATTCCATGAGAGCCCAGGTCAAGGGAAGTGAAACTCGATCCCCCTGGCACACACACTGTGCTTTCCCTCTATTAAGCCGAATGTAAAGGATCTGTGGTACTGATGGCCACACCAGTGTCCAGATTTTCCATGCAAAACGGAAGCTTCCAGTGTTCAGTTAGAGGGTGTTTTGATGGCTGTGAAATGTCTTTTCCAAGTGCCTCATGGTGTTTCAAATCCCTTTGAAACCTGAAGTTCTTTCTTGTATCTAGGGAATATTTTCACCACTGGCCAGAATGGCCGCCCAACTAGGAGCACAGCTATCCCGGGGTCCGGAGGTCTGCCAGCCTGCTAGCTCTGGAGGGATTCCTGAGTATGTCCTCAGGGCCCAAGTGTAAAAGGTGTTTCCAATTGCCTTGATTAGCAGCAGCCAGGCCCTCAGGTGAGGGGCGGGGCTGTGATCTTGACTGGAAGCCCCTAATTTGGCCAATGGAGGCATCCATCTTTTTTTGTCTGTCCATAGCAAGGGCCCGGGGAGTTTGTGCTTCCTGCAAGCAGAGCGACATTGTATGGGACACTCATGCAAGCCTACTTCTGGGAATCTCTCTGAGTGTGATGTGTGGACACCAGGACACCATGATCAGGGATGTGAGGCCACAGGAGCAATTGCCTTAGCCGGACCCAAAGGGTAGGTGTAAGGGGCCGGGTTCATCCACTATCGTTTGGTTCAACACACTTCCCATCTATGTGGAAACACAGCCCTTTCTGGGTACTTTCTGGGCTTGTAATCTGCTGCCCTGAGCAGTGGACTGAGAGCCTGGAGGCTGAGTAGGCAGCCAAACGTGACTGGACAGGCTCATGCCCCTGAATTCTGAGGGGGTGCCCCAGCTTCCCCCACTGGCAGTGTTTGGATCATAGTGAGGCATGGCATTGAATCGGAACTCAGGAGAGTGAGACTTGAGAGTCCCTTTGCATATGCATTCTTGCTTAGCCACAATCTGGGCTAGCTGGCTTGCCCTGACCAGATAGGTTCTCTGTACATAAGTTGCAGGAGAGGCTGGCTCCCTTGCCACCCATGCTCTGAGACTACTACAGGTGATCTCTGAGCACACACAGACACACACAAACAGACACACACACACACACACACACACACACACACACACACATTACTGTCAGGTCTGGTAGTAGAGCATATGGTGAAGGCTGGGGCTGTCTGGGGTCTGTGGGCATGAGAGCTGCTGCCTTACAATCTCTACAAGCCAGGTTTGAACCTGTCATCAATGAACACAGTGTAGGAGGTTTTTGAATTCTGGTCTCTTTCCAACTCATCTATTTCTCTTCTCGCCTTCTCTATCTCTAACTCTCACATGCTCTCACACACTCTGTCTTCACTCATTAATATTTTACTTAGATTCTTATTTTACTGACAGGCCCAGATATACAAAGAGAGTTACCAGAGCACTGCTGAGCTCTGGCTTGTTGTGTTGGCCACTTCACCTAGGCTACTGGAGCCTCAGTTTGTAAGTCTTTCTGACACAAGCCATATTCTGTCTCCTCATTTCCATGCCAGTATCACTCAGAGTTTATAATAAAGATATACATACATGTATATATATATACATATATATTTATATATCTGTCATTTCGAAGGAATGTTCGACCTATGTATTTGACCTACTTTCAGAATTACCACATTTATAACAGCCTAGTTTTTCTGAAATAATTGGCCATATAGTTGGAGCAGGATTCAATACAATTATAAATAATAGAACCTTCCAGTAGCATTTCTAATCGTGTTTCTATTAGCATCCTTATTGTAATTATCATGGCCCAGATCTTCCCTCCTTTTTCTAGTGTAAGCTTCAATACGTATGTGTTTGTTTTCTTTCTCCGGAAATCTTAATGTCCCTGGACCCTGAAGTGTTAGGGAATTTTTGAAGCAGCCCTCTGTTTCTCAGCAGATGGTTTCTATGTTTCTGCTGTCATCAGGTCTTCTTGTGGTTTTTGTTTTTATTTATTTTTATTGTTTCAAGTCCTCCTAGATCATCCCCATTTATTTGCATATTTATTTATTTAGTCAGGTATCACATGTGGCGTCATTTCTTCTGCTTGAGAGATTTTCTCTTACAACTGAAGGGAACTTTTGATGCACAATACATTTCCTGGGGCAAATACTACACACATATGGTGAAGGCTTGGGTAGTCTGGGGTCTGTGGGCATTAGAGCTGCTGCGTGACAATCTCTACAACCCAGGTTTGAACCTGTCATGAATGAACACAGCCTAGGGGGTTTTTGACTTCTGGTCTCTTTCCAACTCTTCTATTTCTCTTCTCGCCATCTCTGTCTCTGACTCTCACAGGCTCTCTCTCACTCTGTCTGAACTCAGGAATATTTTACTTACATCCTTATTTTATTGACAGGCCCAGATATACAAAGAGAGTGGCCAGAGCACTGCTGAGCTCTGGCTGGTTTTGTTTGTGATTTCACCTAGGCTACTGGAGCCTCAGATTTGTAAGTCTCTCTGACTTAAGCCATATTCTGTCTCCTCATATCCATGGCAGTATCTCTCAGACTTTATAATAAAGATATACATCCATATACATATATAAATATACATATATATCTCTGTCATTTTTAGAATTGTCAACCTATGTAATTGATCTTAATCAGAATTAACACATTTACAACAGCTTCCTTTTTCCCTACTAATTGGCCACATAGTTGGAGCAGGATTCAATACAATTATAAATAATAGAACCTTCCAGTAGCATTTCTAATAGCTTTTCTATCAGCATCCTTACTTTAATTATCATAGTACAGAACTTGCCTCCTTTCTCTAGTGTAAGCTTCAATACATATGAGTTTCTTTTCATTCTCCCGAAATCTTAATTTCCCTGGACTCTGAAGGGTCTCGGAACTTTTGAAGCAGCCCTTGATTCTCAGCAGATGGTTTCTATGTTTCTGCTGTCATCAGGTCTTCTTGTGCTTTTTGTTTTTATTTTTCATTTGTTTCAAATCCTCCTAGATAACCCCCATTTATTTGCATATTTATTTATTTATTTGGTTCTATATTACATGAGGGGTCCTTTCTTCTGCTTGATAGATTTTTCTCTTATAATTGAAGGGAAGTTTACACTCACAATACATATCCTGTCGTAAGTACTACACACATATGGTGAAGGCTGGGGTTGTCTGGGGTCTGTGGACAGGAGACTGCTGCCTTACAATCTCTACAACCCAGGTTTGAACCTGGCATGTATGAACACAGAGTGGGAGCTTTTGGACTTCTGGTCTCTTTCCAACTCTTCTATTTCTCTTCTCTCCTTCTCTGTCTCTGACTCTCACAGGCTCTCACTCACTCTGTCTGAACTCATTAATATTTTACTTATATATTATTTGACGGACAGGCCCAGATATACAAAGCGAGTCACCATGGCCCGGCTGAGCTCTGGATTGTTTTGTTGGCGATTTCACCTAGGTTTCTGGAGACTCAGCTTTGTAAGTCTCTCTGGCACAAGCCATACTCTGTCTCCTCATAGCCATGCCAGTATCCCTCATAGTTGATAATAAAGATCCACATATATATATATGTACATATACATACATCTATATATATATCAGACATTTTTAGAATTGTTGACCTTTTATTTGATCTGAATGCAGCATTACCGCATTTAGAATAGCCTCCTTATTCATAAATAATTGGTCACATAGTTGGAGCAGGATTCACTACAATTATAAATTATAAACTTTCCAGGAGCATTTCCAATAGCCTTTCTATCAGTATCCTTATTGTAATTATCATAGCACAGAACTTGCCTCCATTTTCTAGTGTAAGCTTCAAATCGTATGCGTTTCTTTTCATTCTCAGAATTCGTAATTTGCCTGGACCCTGTGTGTCAGGGAATTTTTGAAGCAGCCCTCTATTTCTCAGCAGACGTTTTCTATATTTCTGCTGTCATCAGGTCTTCCTGTGGTCTTTGTTTTTTTTTTTATTTTTTTCAAATCCTCCTAGATCATTCCCATTTATTTGCATATTTATTTATTTATTTATTTCGTCCGATATCACATGAGGGGTCATTTCTTCTGCCTGATAGATTTTCTCTTATAATTGAAGGGAACTTTTGACACACAATACATTTCCTCTTGCAGATACTACACACTACTACAACTGCTACTGCACTGTTTTTGACAGTGACATCCAATGCACAATGGATTAGTATTGCATGGCTCTAGAGAATGTTCACTATTTAACCTACAATGTTTTTAACCTCACAAATATTTATTCTGTTCTTTCTTGGGGGATGAATGGTTTACAGTCAACAGTTCCATGTAATAGTGGGCATGGGGGGGTAATTTTTCCCACTATCCCTGTATTTCTGTACATCCTTTGTAACTTTCTTATTGAGGAGAAGCAAACAGTCATAAATTGAGAGAGCATGGCCCAAGCAGGAAGAGAGACAGAGAGACAGCTGCAGCTCTGATTTGTCACTAGCCCAGCTTTTCCCTAGCTGGGTAAGTGTGACCAGGGGCTCAAAACAGGGTCCTGGGATTCCACATAGTTCCCTGGCAGCTCCACCAGCTGTCCCTCCAACCCATGCTCCTTTCGTTGTCCATGTATCGATCTGCTCTAGGCATTTCTCACCTTCATATGCCAGAAACTTAACACTTCTCCCTTCCACCCATGAAACATTGACCTTTTGCTAGGGTGCAAAACAGCAACTCCAATCCAAGTTATTTTAGGGACAAGTGTGTACGTCTCTGTGGGAAGGTGTGTGTGTGTGTGTGTGTGTGTGTGTGTGTGTGTGTGTAAGTGTGCATAAGTGTGTTTCAGTTATGATTACCGCTGTTGTTTCTTTATTCCTGACGCAGGGACTTAGGAACTGGGTTGTGTTATGACAAAGGAAGTTTCCACTGCACAGGTGGTTTTTCAAGTATGAATTGGCACATTGGATTGTGGACTCTGTTGTGCATTCTCCCAGGTGGTCCTCAGATGGGTTCTTTCCTTTGCTATTCCCATGCTGTGTGTAATTTTCTGGGTAGACTCAAAGAGGAGTGGCGTGGGGAGCTCAGCTGCATTCTGCTGTATGTCCACAAGGTGGCGGCAAAGCCCATAGTTGAGTGTAGTGATTCTGTGGAATTAGGAGAACTCTAGGAATTGTGGCCCGTGGACAGCATGGTTGAAATTGACGTAGAGTGCCCTAGACATCTGTTCTTTCCTGTGGGGTGGGGGGATCCCCCATTTGGCTTTGCAAGTGGAAGGGGTTTCTCTCTTTGCCTGGGATGACTCTACTGGGAGCTTGTGAATCCCTGTGCTCAGCTGCATTCTGCTGGGTGTCCACAAGAGGGCAGCACCAGGGCGGGACTAAGGCTCCATGGGGCAAGTGCCCTGAGGCACTGGGCTAGGAGAGTGGCGACAGTGTTTGTGGGTGTGCCCCAAGAGCATGGCCAGCCTAGCGCAGGCAGGCAGTGTCCTAAGGACGGGCCCAGACAGGAGCTGTGGGGGTCGTGTTTGCAGAAACAGGGCCTTCAGAGGATGGCAGAAAGTCCCCGGGGGCGGGCCTCAGAGCCCATGCCCAATGAGCCTGAGGGGAGGGCCCAGTGGGTATTCATAGAGACAGCTGGCCAATCAGAGAGGAGGAACGTCACCCTCAGGGGCGTGAAGCAAGAGCTGGCCAATGAGAACAGAGGAGGAGTTGCGTGGGCGGGCCTCAGAGAGCAGCCCACCAATGAGAGCCTGGGTGCTGGCTCTGGGTGGGCGTACCCCTGGAGGTCAGCCAATCAGGGTCCAGCGGAAGTGCCTGGGGGGCGGGCCCTCGGGAGGCTGTCCAATGAGCGCCTGGGGCGGGTCTCGTGGGCGGAGCCCAGGAGGCTGGCCAATCATGGGGCAAGGGCGGTGACCTTCCTGGGCGTGCCTTAGGAACTGGCCTATCAGAGGGCGCCCCTCAGACAGCAGCCCGCCAATGGGAGCCAAGAGAAGGCTGGCTGGGGGCGTGTCCCTGGGACACCAGGCCAATCAGAGTCGAGCGGAAGTGGCTGGTGGGCGGGCCTTCCGGAGGCTGCCCAATCAGCGTGCTGCAGGGCCGTGTGGGCGGTGCTCAAGGCCGCTGGCCAATCACTGACTAGGGGCCCGGACCCTCCTGGGCGTGTCCAAGCACACTGGCCAATGAGATTGCTGGTGCGGTTCTGGGCGTGGCCTAGGCCTCTGGCCTATCAGAGCCTGGCTGGCACCCTGTGGGCGGGCCTTCTGAAGAAATCCCGCCAATGGGAGCTCAGAGCTGGCCTTAAAAGGCTGGGCGTGCTTCCAGGAAATGCGAAGCAGGGTTCAGCCCAGGGCCCTGCCTTGCAGAAGCTGTCCAGTGCGCATGTGTATAACTCCGTTTGTGCCTGTGCCTCTGTGGATGTGTGTGTTTGTGTGTGTGTGTGTGTGTCTGAGGGAGGGAGAGAGAGAGAGAACAACAGAATCACTGTGGCACAGGTGATTTTGTGCAAAACACTTGGCACATTCTGATTTACAGCTCAATATTGACACCAGGGCAGCTCTCCTTGGCCCTTGGTCACTTTTCTTCTTTTCAGATGTAAAGACACTGAAGAGGGAGAGGTTTTTGCCCTGAGGCTTGCACTGGGAACTAGCAGCTGCCCTGTTTGTGTTGCCAGACTAGGAAACCTGTGGTGCCTGTCCATGTGGAGAGTCTCCTGGATGAGTTCCTTCTCGAGCCTTTTTCGCTGGGTCCCGTTGGACCTGCATATAGCTAATGATTTGGAGATTTTATTCCTTTGGACAATTCTTTTCCTGATGCAAAGTTTCTCTCAAGGATTTAGCAATCAATTGTGTGAATGTCACATCGAATCCATTGTAGAAAATGACTACATCATTGTCTCTCTCTCTCTCTCTTTCTCTCTCTCTCTCTCTCTCTATATATATATATGTATGTAACATGTAGAGGTCTGAAAATATTTTTTAGCTAGAGACCTGCACAGCTCTGGATTAGGGTAGCAATGTGGATACACCTGGCCCTTCTGAGCCACAGTCATGAGAGACATCTCACAGAGCCATATCATATATCACTCTACAAATCTCTCTCAGCACAAACTACCACTGCCAAATCATCTACTTCCCTCTTGCTCTTTTTGTCCACCGAGTCTTATCCCAAAACTGTAAATCAAAGAAGAAATAGACATAGTGCAGTTCCCTGCACACAGGACAGGCTGAGGCTGGACCAGGGAGATGCAATACGCCAGCCTGCATCTTGACTGGAGCATCACTATGACTACTTCGAATTTGGAGAGGCGAGGGCAGTTTTGGCGAGTGGGCTGCCGGCTAAGTGTTGCTTCTCAGAGTGGCTAAGACCTAGATGTTCTAAGTGTTACCTTTCCTCACAAACATAAAATAGCAATGCCACTTGTAAGAAGTATGCATGGGCATGGAGGGTTTGTCTTCAGTGCTCTGGCACTGATCAACACAGGGCCAGAATTTCAGTCCTTGTCTGTCTCTGTCATTCTGTCTCTCTGACTGTCTCTACGTGCCTTCTTCACTGGGCCCTTACTGGAAGTCAGGGCATGCATCGTGAACTCAGCCTTCCTGGTGTTGAAATTTTCCTTTCTTTGCCCTTTGGATTATTTAGTCTCCTGCACATGGTGTAGTACAGAGGGGAACTGCGGAGACAGCGTTGCTGCTGCAGGTTCCAGGCATATGTCCATCTCCAGCTGCAGCTGTCCAGGCCCTCTGTGCTTGACTGCCATTCTCCAGGGCCCTGAGGCTAACACTCAGCCTCAATGCAGCCCTCCTCACCTTCCTGCACAGTGTCCTTGTCCTTATTCCATGAGAGCCCAGGTCAAGGGAAGTGAAACTCGATCCCCCTGGCACACACACTGTGCTTTCCCTCTATTAAGCCGAATGTAAAGGATCTGTGGTACTGATGGCCACACCAGTGTCCAGATTTTCCATGCAAAACGGAAGCTTCCAGTGTTCAGTTAGAGGGTGTTTTGATGGCTGTGAAATGTCTTTTCCAAGTGCCTCATGGTGTTTCAAATCCCTTTGAAACCTGAAGTTCTTTCTTGTATCTAGGGAATATTTTCACCACTGGCCAGAATGGCCGCCCAACTAGGAGCACAGCTATCCCGGGGTCCGGAGGTCTGCCAGCCTGCTAGCTCTGGAGGGATTCCTGAGTATGTCCTCAGGGCCCAAGTGTAAAAGGTGTTTCCAATTGCCTTGATTAGCAGCAGCCAGGCCCTCAGGTGAGGGGCGGGGCTGTGATCTTGACTGGAAGCCCCTAATTTGGCCAATGGAGGCATCCATCTTTTTTTGTCTGTCCATAGCAAGGGCCCGGGGAGTTTGTGCTTCCTGCAAGCAGAGCGACATTGTATGGGACACTCATGCAAGCCTACTTCTGGGAATCTCTCTGAGTGTGATGTGTGGACACCAGGACACCATGATCAGGGATGTGAGGCCACAGGAGCAATTGCCTTAGCCGGACCCAAAGGGTAGGTGTAAGGGGCCGGGTTCATCCACTATCGTTTGGTTCAACACACTTCCCATCTATGTGGAAACACAGCCCTTTCTGGGTACTTTCTGGGCTTGTAATCTGCTGCCCTGAGCAGTGGACTGAGAGCCTGGAGGCTGAGTAGGCAGCCAAACGTGACTGGACAGGCTCATGCCCCTGAATTCTGAGGGGGTGCCCCAGCTTCCCCCACTGGCAGTGTTTGGATCATAGTGAGGCATGGCATTGAATCGGAACTCAGGAGAGTGAGACATGAGAGTCCCTTTGCATATGCATTCTTGCTTAGCCACAATCTGGGCTAGCTGGCTTGCCCTGACCAGATAGGTTCTCTGTACATAAGTTGCAGGAGAGGCTGGCTCCCTTGCCACCCATGCTCTGAGACTACTACAGGTGATCTCTGAGCACACACAGACACACCCAAACAGACACACACACACACACACACACACACACACACACACACACACATTACTGTCAGGTCTGGTAGTAGAGCATATGGTGAAGGCTGGGGCTGTCTGGGGTCTGTGGGCATGAGAGCTGCTGCCTTACAATCTCTACAAGCCAGGTTTGAACCTGTCATCAATGAACACAGTGTAGGAGGTTTTTGAATTCTGGTCTCTTTCCAACTCATCTATTTCTCTTCTCGCCTTCTCTATCTCTAACTCTCACATGCTCTCACACACTCTGTCTTCACTCATTAATATTTTACTTAGATTCTTATTTTACTGACAGGCCCAGATATACAAAGAGAGTTACCAGAGCACTGCTGAGCTCTGGCTTGTTGTGTTGGCCACTTCACCTAGGCTACTGGAGCCTCAGTTTGTAAGTCTTTCTGACACAAGCCATATTCTGTCTCCTCATTTCCATGCCAGTATCACTCAGAGTTTATAATAAAGATATACATACATGTATATATATATACATATATATTTATATATCTGTCATTTCGAAGGAATGTTCGACCTATGTATTTGACCTACTTTCAGAATTACCACATTTATAACAGCCTAGTTTTTCTGAAATAATTGGCCATATAGTTGGAGCAGGATTCAATACAATTATAAATAATAGAACCTTCCAGTAGCATTTCTAATCGTGTTTCTATTAGCATCCTTATTGTAATTATCATGGCCCAGATCTTCCCTCCTTTTTCTAGTGTAAGCTTCAATACGTATGTGTTTGTTTTCTTTCTCCGGAAATCTTAATGTCCCTGGACCCTGAAGTGTTAGGGAATTTTTGAAGCAGCCCTCTGTTTCTCAGCAGATGGTTTCTATGTTTCTGCTGTCATCAGGTCTTCTTGTGGTTTTTGTTTTTATTTATTTTTATTGTTTCAAGTCCTCCTAGATCATCCCCATTTATTTGCATATTTATTTATTTAGTCAGGTATCACATGTGGCGTCATTTCTTCTGCTTGAGAGATTTTCTCTTATAACTGAAGGGAACTTTTGATGCACAATACATTTCCTGGGGCAAATACTACACACATATGGTGAAGGCTTGGGTAGTCTGGGGTCTGTGGGCATTAGAGCTGCTGCGTGACAATCTCTACAACCCAGGTTTGAACCTGTCATGAATGAACACAGCCTAGGGGGTTTTTGACTTCTGGTCTCTTTCCAACTCTTCTATTTCTCTTCTCGCCATCTCTGTCTCTGACTCTCACAGGCTCTCTCTCACTCTGTCTGAACTCAGGAATATTTTACTTACATCCTTATTTTATTGACAGGCCCAGATATACAAAGAGAGTGGCCAGAGCACTGCTGAGCTCTGGCTGGTTTTGTTTGTGATTTCACCTAGGCTACTGGAGCCTCAGATTTGTAAGTCTCTCTGACTTAAGCCATATTCTGTCTCCTCATATCCATGGCAGTATCTCTCAGACTTTATAATAAAGATATACATCCATATACATATATAAATATACATATATATCTCTGTCATTTTTAGAATTGTCAACCTATGTAATTGATCTTAATCAGAATTAACACATTTACAACAGCTTCCTTTTTCCCTACTAATTGGCCACATAGTTGGAGCAGGATTCAATACAATTATAAATAATAGAACCTTCCAGTAGCATTTCTAATAGCTTTTCTATCAGCATCCTTACTTTAATTATCATAGTACAGAACTTGCCTCCTTTCTCTAGTGTAAGCTTCAATACATATGAGTTTCTTTTCATTCTCCCGAAATCTTAATTTCCCTGGACTCTGAAGGGTCTCGGAACTTTTGAAGCAGCCCTTGATTCTCAGCAGATGGTTTCTATGTTTCTGCTGTCATCAGGTCTTCTTGTGCTTTTTGTTTTTATTTTTCATTTGTTTCAAATCCTCCTAGATAACCCCCATTTATTTGCATATTTATTTATTTATTTGGTTCTATATTACATGAGGGGTCCTTTCTTCTGCTTGATAGATTTTTCTCTTATAATTGAAGGGAAGTTTACACTCACAATACATATCCTGTCGTAAGTACTACACACATATGGTGAAGGCTGGGGTTGTCTGGGGTCTGTGGACAGGAGACTGCTGCCTTACAATCTCTACAACCCAGATTTGAACCTGGCATGTATGAACACAGAGTGGGAGCTTTTGGACTTCTGGTCTCTTTCCAACTCTTCTATTTCTCTTCTCTCCTTCTCTGTCTCTGACTCTCACAGGCTCTCACTCACTCTGTCTGCACTCATTAATATTTTACTTATATATTATTTGACGGACAGGCCCAGATATACAAAGCGAGTCACCATGGCCCGGCTGAGCTCTGGATTGTTTTGTTGGCGATTTCACCTAGGTTTCTGGAGACTCAGCTTTGTAAGTCTCTCTGGCACAAGCCATACTCTGTCTCCTCATAGCCATGCCAGTATCCCTCATAGTTGATAATAAAGATCCACATATATATATGTACATATACATACATCTATATATATATCAGACATTTTTAGAATTGTTGACCTTTTATTTGATCTGAATGCAGCATTACCGCATTTAGAATAGCCTCCTTATTCATAAATAATTGGTCACATAGTTGGAGCAGGATTCACTACAATTATAAATTATAAACTTTCCAGGAGCTTTTCCAATAGCCTTTCTATCAGTATCGTTATTGTAATTATCATAGCTCAGAACTTGCCTCCATTTTCTAGTGTAAGCTTCAAATCGTATGCATTTCTTTTCATTCTCGGAATTCGTAATTTGCCTGGACCCTGTGTGTCAGGGAATTTTTGAAGCAGCCCTCTATTTCTCAGCAGACGTTTTCTATATTTCTGCTGTAATCAGGTCTTCCTGTGGTCTTTGTTTTTATTTTTTATTTTTTTCAAATCCTCCTAGATCATTCCCATTTATTTGCATATTTATTTATTTATTTCGTCCCATATCACATGAGGGGTCATTTCTTCTGCCTGATAGATTTTCTCTTATAATTGAAGGGAACTTTTGACACACAATACATTTCCTCTTGCAGATACTACACACTACTACAACTGATACTGCACTGTTTTTGACAGTGACATCCAATGCACAATAGGTTAGTATTGCATGGCTCTAGAGAATGTTCACTATTTAACCTACAATGTTTTTAACCTCACAAATATTTATTCTGTTCTTTCTTGGGGGATGAATGGTTTACAGTCAACAGTTCCATGTAATAGTGGGCACGGGGTGGGGGGTAATTTTTCCCACTATCCCTGTATTTCTGTACATCCTTTGTAACTTTCTTATTGAGGAGAAGCAAACAGTCATAAATTGAGAGAGCAGGGCCCAAGCAGGAAGAGAGACAGAGAGACAGCTGCAGCTCTGATTTGTCACTAGCCCAGCTTTTCCCTAGCTGGGTAAGTGTGACCAGGGGCTCAAAACAGGGTCCTGGGATTCCACATAGTTCCCTGGCAGCTCCACCAGCTGTCCCTCCAACCCATGCTCCCTTCGTTGTCCATGTAACTATCGATCTGCTCTAGGCATTTCTCACCTTCATATGCCAGAAACTTAACACTTCTCCCTTCCACCCATGAAACATTGACCTTTTGCTAGGGTGCAAAACAGCAACTCCAATCCAAGTTATTTTAGGGACAAGTGTGTACGTCTCTGTGGGAAGGTGTGTGTGTGTGTGTGTGTGTGTGTGTGTGTGTAAGTGTGCATAAGTGTGTTTCAGTTATGATTACCGCTGTTGTTTCTTTATTCCTGACGCAGGGACTTAGGAACTGGGTTGTGTTATGACAAAGGAAGTTTCCACTGCACAGGTGGTTTTTCAAGTATGAATTGGCACATTGGATTGTGGACTCTGTTGTGCATTCTCCCAGGTGGTCCTCAGATGGGTTCTTTCCTTTGCTATTCCCATGCTGTGTGTAATTTTCTGGGTAGACTCAAAGAGGAGTGGCGTGGGGAGCTCAGCTGCATTCTGCTGTATGTCCACAAGGTGGCAGCAAAGCCCATAGTTGAGTGTAGTGATTCTGTGGAATGAGGAGAACTCTAGGATTTGTGTCCCGTGGACAGCAGGGTTGAAATTGACATAGAGTGCCCTAGACATCTGTTCTTTCCTGTGGGGTGGGGGGATCCCCCATTTGGCTTTGCAAGTGGAAGGGGTTTCTCTCTTTGTCTGGGATGACTCTACTGGGAGCTTGTGAATCCCTGTGCTCAGCTGCATTCTGCTGGGTGTCCACAAGAGGGCAGCACCAGGGCGGGACTAAGGCTCCATGGGGCAAGTGCCCTGAGGCACTGGGCTAGGAGAGTGGCGACAGTGTTTGTGGGTGTGCCCCAAGAGCATGGCCATCCTAGCGCAGGCAGGCAGTGTCCTAAGGATGGGCCCAGACAGGAGCTGTGGGGGTCGTGTTTGCAGAAACAGGGCCTTCAGAGGATGGCAGAAAGTCCCCGGGGGCGGGCCTCAGAGCCCATGCCCAATGAGCCTGAGGGGAGGGCCCAGTGGGTATTCATAGAGACAGCTGGCCAATCAGAGAGGAGGAACGTCACCCTCAGGGGCGTGAAGCAAGAGCTGGCCAATGAGAACAGAGGAGGAGTTGCGTGGGCGGGCCTCAGATAGCAGCCCACCAATGAGAGCCTGGGTGCTGGCTCTGGGTGGGCGTACCCCTGGAGGTCAGCCAATCAGGGTCCAGCGGAAGTGCCTGGGGGGCGGGCCCTCGGGAGGCTGTCCAATGAGCGCCTGGGGTGGGCCTCGTGGGCGGAGCCCAGGAGGCTGGCCAATCATGGGGCAAGGGCGGTGACCTTCCTGGGCGTGCCTTAGGAACTGGCCTAACAGAGGGCGCCCCTCAGACAGCAGCCCGCCAATGGGAGCCAAGTGAAGGCTGGCTGGGGGCGTGTCCCTGGGACACCAGGCCAATCAGAGTCGAGCGGAAGTGGCTGGTGGGCGGGCCTTCCGGAGGCTGCCCAATCAGCGTGCTGCAGGGCCGTGTGGGCGGTGCTCAAGGCCGCTGGCCAATCACTGACTAGGGGCCCGGACCCTCCTGGGCGTGTCCAAGCACACTGGCCAATGAGATTGCTGGTGCGGTTCTGGGCGTGGCCTAGGCCTCTGGCCTATCAGAGCCTGGCTGGCGCCCTGTGGGCGGGCCTTCTGAAGGAATCCCGCCAATGGGAGCTCAGAGCTGGCCTTAAAAGGCTGGGCGTGCTTCCAGGAAATGCGAAGCAGGGTTCAGCCCAGGGCCCTGCCTTGCAGAAGCTGTCCAGTGCGCATGTGTATAACTCCGTTTGTGCCTGTGCCTCTGTGGATGTGTGTGTTTGTGTGTGTGTGTGTGTGTCTGAGGGAGGGAGAGAGAGAGAGAACAACAGAATCACTGTGGCACAGGTGATTTTGTGCAAAACACTTGGCACATTCTGATTTACAGCTCAATATTGACACCAGGGCAGCTCTCCTTGGCCCTTGGTCACTTTTCTTCTTTTCAGATGTAAAGACACTGAAGAGGGAGAGGTTTTTGCCCTGAGGCTTGCACTGGGAACTAGCAGCTGCCCTGTTTGTGTTGCCAGACTAGGAAACCTGTGGTGCCTGTCCATGTGGAGAGTCTCCTGGATGAGTTCCTTCTCGAGCCTTTTTTGCTCGGTCCCGTTGGACCTGCATATAGCTAATGATTTGGAGATTTTATTCCTTTGGACAATTCTTTTCCTGATGCAAAGTTTCTCTCAAGGATTTAGCAATCAATTGTGTGAATGTCACATCGAATCCATTGTAGAAAATGACTACATCAGTGTCTCTCTCTCTCTCTCTTTCTCTCTCTCTCTCTCTCTCTCTATATATATATATATATATATGTATGTAACATGTAGAGGTCTGAAAATATTTTTTAGCTAGAGACCTGCACAGCTCTGGATTAGGGTAGCAATGTGGATACACCTGGCCCTTCTGAGCCACAGTCATGAGAGACATCTCACAGAGCCATATCATATATCACTCTACAAATCTCTCTCAGCACAAACTACCACTGCCAAATCATCTACTTCCCTCTTGCTCTTTTTGTCCACCGAGTCTTATCCCAAAACTGTAAATCAAAGAAGAAATAGACATAGTGCAGTTCCCTGCACACAGGACAGGCTGAGGCTGGACCAGGGAGATGCAATACGCCAGCCTGCATCTTGACTGGAGCATCACTATGACTACTTCGAATTTGGAGAGGCGAGGGCAGTTTTGGCGAGTGGGCTGCCGGCCAAGTGTTGCTTCTCAGAGTGGCTAAGACCTAGATGTTCTAAGTGTTACCTTTCCTCACAAACATAAAATAGCAATGCCACTTGTAAGAAGTATGCATGGGCATGGAGGGTTTGTCTTCAGTGCTCTGGCACTGATCAACACAGGGCCAGAATTTCAGTCCTTGTCTGTCTCTGTCATTCTGTCTCTCTGACTGTCTCTACGTGCCTTCTTCACTGGGCCCTTACTGGAAGTCAGTGCATGCATCGTGAACTCAGCCTTCCTGGTGTTGAAATTTTCCTTTCTTTGCCCTTTGGATTATTTAGTCTCCTGCACATGGTGTAGTACAGAGGGGAACTGCGGAGACAGCGTTGCTGCTGCAGGTTCCAGGCATATGTCCATCTCCAGTTGCAGCTGTCCAGGCCCTCTGTGCTTGACTGCCATTCTCCAGGGCCCTGAGGCTAACACTCACCTCAATGCAGCCCTCCTCACCTTCCTGCACAGCGTCCTTGTCCTTATTCCATGAGAGCCCAGGTCAAGAGAAGTGAAACTCGATCCCCCTGGCACACACACTGTGCTTTTCCTCTATTAAGCCGAATGTAAAGGATCTGTGGTACTGATGGCCACACCAGTGTCCAGATTTTCCATGCAAAACGGAAGCTTCCAGTGTTCAGAAAGAGGGTGTTTTGATGGCTGTGAAATGTCTTTTCCAAGTGCCTCATGGTGTTTCAAATCCCTTTGAAACCTGAAGTTCTTTCTTGTATCTAGGGAATATTTTCACCACTGGCCAGAAGGGCCGCCCAACTAGGAGCACAGCTATCCCGGGGTCAGGAGGTCTGCCAGCCTGCTAGCTCTGGAGGGATTCCTGAGTATGTCCTCAGGGCCCAAGTGTAAAAGGTGTTTCCAATTGCCTTGATTAGCAGCAGCCAGGCCCTCAGGTGAGGGGCGGGGCTGTGATCTTGACTGGAAGCCCCTAATTTGGCCAATGGAGGCATCCATCTTTTTTTGTCTGTCCATAGCAAGGGCCCGGGGAGTTTGTGCTTCCTGCAAGCAGAGCGACATTGTATGGGACACTCATGCAAGCCTACTTCTGGGAATCTCTCTGAGTGTGATGTGTGGACACCAGGACACCATGATCAGGGATGTGAGGCCACAGGAGCAATTGCCTTAGCCGGACCCAAAGGGTAGGTGTAAGGGGCCGGGTTCATCCACTATCGTTTGGTTCAACACACTTCCCATCTATGTGGAAACACAGCCCTTTCTGGGTACTTTCTGGGCTTGTAATCTGCTGCCCTGAGCAGTGGACTGAGAGCCTGGAGGCTGAGTAGGCAGCCAAACGTGACTGGACAGGCTCATGCCCCTGAATTCTGAGGGGGTGCCCCAGCTTCCCCCACTGGCAGTGTTTGGATCATAGTGAGGCATGGCATTGAATCGGAACTCAGGAGAGTGAGACATGAGAGTCCCTTTGCATATGCATTCTTGCTTAGCCACAATCTGGGCTAGGTGGCTTGCCCTGACCAGATAGATTCTCTGTACATAAGTTGCAGGAGAGGCTGGCTCCCTTGCCACCCATGCTCTGAGACTACTACAGGTGATCTCTGAGCACACACAGACACACACAAACAGACAGACACACACACTCACACACACACACACATTACTGTCAGGTTGGTAGTAGAGCCTATGGTGAAGGCTGGGGCTGTCTGGGGTCTGTGGGCATGAGAGCTGCTGCCTTACAATCTCTACAAGCCAGGTTTGAACCTGTCATCAATGAACACAGTGTAGGAGGTTTTTGAATTCTGGTCTCTTTCCAACTCATCTATTTCTCTTCTCGCCTTCTCTATCTCTAACTCTCACATGCTCTCACACACTCTGTCTTCACTCATTAATATTTTACTTAGATTCTTATTTTACTGACAGGCCCAGATAGACAAAGAGAGTTACCAGAGCACTGCTGAGCTCTGGCTTGTTGTGTTGACGATTTCACCTAGGCTACTGGAGCCTCAGTTTGTAAGTCTTTCTGACACAAGCCATATTCTGTCTCCTCATTTCCATGACAGTATCACTCAGAGTTCATAATAAAGATATACATACATGTATATATATACATATAGATTTATATATCTGTCATTTTTAGAATGTTCGACCTATGTATTTGACCTACTTTCAGAATTACCACATTTATAACAGCCTAGTTTTTCTGAAATAATTGGCCATATAGTTGGAGCAGGATTCAATACAATTATAAATAATAGAACCTTCCAGTAGCATTTCTAATCGTGTTTCTATTAGCATCCTTATTGTAATTATCATGGCCCAGATCTTCCCTCCTTTTTCTAGTGTAAGCTTCAATACGTATGTGTTTGTTTTCTTTCTCCGGAAATCTTAATGTCCCTGGACCCTGAAGTGTTAGGGAATTTTTGAAGCAGCCCTCTGTTTCTCAGCAGATGGTTTCTATGTTTCTGCTGTCATCAGGTCTTCTTGTGGTTTTTGTCTTTATTTATTTTTATTGTTTCAAGTCCTCCTAGATCATCCCCATTTATTTGCATATTTATTTATTTAGTCAGGTATCACATGTGGCATCATTTCTTCTGCTTGAGAGATTTTCTCTTATAACTGAAGGGAACTTTTGATGCACAATACATTTCCTGGGGCAAATACTACACACATATGGTGAAGGCTTGGGTTGCCTGGGGTCTGTGGGCATTAGAGCTGCTGCGTGACAATCTCTACAACCCAGGTTTGAACCTGTCATGAATGAACACAGCCTAGGGGGTTTTTGACTTCTGGTCTATTTCCAACTCTTCTATTTCTCTTCTCGCCATCTCTGTCTCTGACTCTCACAGGCTCTCTCTCACTCTGTCTGAACTCAGGAGTATTTTACTTATATCCTTATTTTATTGACAGGCCCAGATATAAAAAGAGAGTGGCCAGAGCACTGCTGAGCTCTGGCTGGTTTTGTTTGTGATTTCACCTAGGCTACTGGAGCCTCTGATTGGTAAGTCTCTCTGACTTAAGCCATATTCTGTCTCCTCATATCCATGGCAGTATCTCTCAGACTTTATAATAAAGATATACATCCATATACATATATAAATATACATATATATCTCTGTCATTTTTAGAATTGTCAACCTATGTAATTGATCTTAATCAGAATTCACACATTTACAACAGGTTCCTTTTTCCCTACTAATTGGCCACATAGTTGGAGCAGGATTCAATACAATTATAAATAATAGAACCTTCCAGTAGCATTTCTAATAGCATTTCTATCAGCATCCTTATTTTAATTATCATAGTACAGAACTTGCCTCCTTTCTCTAGTGTAAGCTTCAATACATATGAGTTTCTTTTCATTCTCCCGAAATCTTAATTTCCCTGGACTCTGAAGGGTCTCGGAACTTTTGAAGCAGCCCTTGATTCACAGCAGATGGTTTCTATGTTTCTGCTGTCATCAGGTCTTCTTGTGCTTTTTGTTTTTATTTTTCATTTGTTTCAAATCCTCCTAGATAACCCCCATTTACTTGCATATTTATTTATTTATTTATTTATTTGGTTCTATATTACATGAGGGGTCCATTCTTCTGCTTGATAGATTTTTCTCTTATAATTGAAGGGAAGTTTACACTCACAATACATATCCTGTCGTAAATACTACACACATATGGTGAAGGCTGGGGTTGTCTGGGGTCTGTGGACAGGAGACTGATGCCTTAGAATCTCGACAACCCAGGTTTGAACCTGTCATGTATGAACACAGAGTGGGAGCTTTTGGACTTCTGGTCTCTTTCCAACTCTTCTATTTCTCTTCTTGCCTTCTCTGTCTCTGACTCTCACAGGCTCTCACTCACTCTGTCTGCACTCATTAATATTTTACTTTTATATTATTTGACTGACAGGCCCAGATATACAAAGCGAGTCACCAGGGCCCGGCTGAGCTCTGGATTGTTTTGTTGGCGATTTCACCTAGGTTTCTGGAGCCTCAGCTTTGTAAGTCTCTCTGGCACAAGCCATACTCTGTCTCCTCATAGCCATGCCAGTATCCCTCATAGTTGATAATAAAGATACACATACATATATGTACATATACATACATATATATATATATCAGACATTTTTAGAATTGTTGACCTTTTTATTTGATCTGAATGCAGAATTACCGCATTTATAATAGCCTCCTTATTCATAAATAATTGGTCACATAGTTGGAGCAGGATTCACTACAATTATAAATTATAAACTTTCCAGGAGCATTTCCAATAGCCTTTCTATCAGTATCCTTATTGTAATTATCATAGCACAGAACTTGCCTCCATTTTCTAGTGTAAGCTTCAAATCGTATGCGTTTCTTTTCATTCACGGAATTCGTAATTTGCCTGGACCCTGTGTGTCAGGGAATTTTTGAAGCAGCCCTCTATTTCTCAGCAGACGTTTTCTATATTTCTGCTGTCATCAGGTCTTCCTGTGGTGTTTGTTTTTATTTTTTATTTTTTCAAATCCTCTTAGATCATTCCCATTTATTTGCATATTTATTTATTTATTTATTTCGTCCGATATCACATGAGGGGTCATTTCTTCTGCCTGATAGATTTTCTCTTATAGTTGAAGGGAACTTTTGACACACAATACATTTCCTTTTGCAGATACTACACGCTACTACAACTGCTACTGCACTGTTTTTGACAGTGACATCCAATGCACAATGGATTAGTATTGCATGGCTCTAGAGAATGTTCACTATTTAACCTACAATGTTTTTAACCTCACAAATATTTATTCTGTTCTTTCTTGGGGGATGAATGGTTTACAGTCAACAGTTCCATATAATAGTGGGCACGGGGAGGTAATTTTTCCCACTACCCCTGTATTTCTGTACATCCTTTGTAACTTTCTTATTGAGGAGAAGCAAACAGTCATAAATTGAGAGAGCAGGGCCCAAGCAGGAAGAGAGACAGAGAGACATCTGCAGCTCTGATTTGTCACTAGCCCAGCTTTTCCCTAGCTGGGTAAGTGTGACCAGGGGCTCAACACAGGGTCCTGGGATTCCACATAGTTCCCTGGCAGCTCCACCAGCTGTTCCTCCAACCCATGCTCCCTTCGTTGTCCATGTAACTATCGATCTGCTCTAGGCATTTCTCACCTTCATATGCCAGAAACTTAACACTTCTCCCTTCCACCCATGAAACTTTGACCTTTTGCTAGGGTGCAAAACAGCAACTCCAATCCAAGTTATTTTCGGGACAAGTGTGTACGTCTCTGTGGGAAGGTGTGTGTGTGTGTGTGTGTGTGTGTGTGTGAGTGTGCATAAGTGTGTTTCAGTTAAGATTACCGCTGTTGTTTCTTTATTCCTGACACAGGGACTTAGGAACTGGGTTGTGTTATGACAAAGGAAGTTTCCACTGCACAAGTGGTTTTTCAAGTATGAATTGGCACATTGGATTGTGGACTCTGTTGTGCATTCTCCCAGGTGGTCCTCAGATGGGTTCTTTCCTTTGCTATTCCCATGCTGTGTGTAATTTTCTGGGTAGACTCAAAGAGGAGTGGCATGGGGAGCTCAGCTGCATTCTGCTGTATGTCCACAAGGTGGCGGCAAAGACCATAGTTGAGTGTAGTGATTCTGTGGAATGAGGAGAACTCTCGGAATTGTGGCCCGTGGACAGCAGGGTTGAAATTGACGTAGAGTGCCCTAGACATCTGTTCTTTCCTGTGGGGTGGGGGGATCCCCCATTTGGCTTTGCAAGTGGAAGGGGTTTCTCTCTTTGCCTGGGATGACTCTACTGGGAGCTTGTGAATCCCTGTGCTCAGCTGCATTCTGCTGGGTGTCCACAAGAGGGCAGCACCAGGGCGGGACTAAGGCTCCATGGGGCAAGTGCCCTGAGGCACTGGGCTAGGAGAGTGGCGACAGTGTTTCTGGGTGTGCCCCAAGAGCATGGCCAGCCTAGCGCAGGCAGGCAGTGTCCTAAGGACGGGCCCAGACAGGAGCTGTGGGGGTCGTGTTTGCAGAAACAGGGCCTTCAGAGGATGGCAGAAAGTCCCCGGGGGCGGGCCTCAGAGCCCGTGCCCAATGAGCCTGAGGGGAGGGCCCAGTGGGTATTCATAGAGACAGCTGGCCAATCAGAGAGGAGGAACGTCACCCTCAGGGGCGTGAAGCAAGAGCTGGCCAATGAGAACAGAGGAGGAGTTGCGTGGGCGGGCCTCAGAGAGCAGCCCACCAATGAGAGCCTGGGTGCTGGCTCTGGGTGGGCGTACCCCTGGAGGTCAGCCAATCAGGGTCCAGCGGAAGTGCCTGGGGGGCGGGCCCTCGGGAGGCTGTCCAATGAGCGCCTGGGGCGGGCCTCGTGGGCGGAGCCCAGGAGGCTGGCTAATCATGGGGCAAGGGCGGTGACCTTCCTGGGCGTGCCTTAGGAACTGGCCTATCAGAGGGCGCCCCTCAGACAGCAGCCCGCCAATGGGAGCCAAGAGAAGGCTGGCTGGGGGCGTGTCCCTGGGACACCAGGCCAATCAGAGTCGAGCGGAAGTGGCTGGTGGGCGGGCCTTCCGGAGGCTGCCCAATCAGCGTGCTGCAGGGCCGTGTGGGCGGTGCTCAAGGCCGCTGGCCAATCACTGACTAGGGGCCCGGACCCTCCTGGGCGTGTCCAAGCACACTGGCCAATGAGATGGCGGGTGGGGTTCTGGGCGTGGCCTAGGCCTCTGGCCTATCAGCCTGGCTGGCGCCCTGTGGGCGGGCCTTCTGTAGGAATCCCGCCAATGGGAGCTCAGAGCTGGCCTTAAAAGGCTGGGCGTGCTTCCAGGAAATGCGAAGCAGGGTTCAGCCCAGGGCCCTGCCTTGCAGAAGCTGTCCAGTGCGCATGTGTATAACTCCGTTTGTGCCTGTGCCTCTGTGGATTTGTGTGTGTGTGTGTGTGTGTGTGTGTGTGTGTGTGTGTCTGAGGGAGGGAGAGAGAGAGAGAACAACAGAATCACTGTGGCACAGGTGATTTTGTGCAAAACACTTGGCACATTCTGATTTACAGCTCAATATTGACACCAGGGCAGCTCTCCTTGGTCCTTGGTCACTTTTCTTCTTTTCAGATGTAAAGACACTGAAGAGGGAGAAGTTTTTGCCCTGAGGCTTGCACTGGGAACTAGCAGCTGCCCTGTTTGTGTCGCCAGACTAGGAAACCTGTGGTGCCTGTCCATGTGGAGAGTCTCCTGGATGAGTTCCTTCTCGAGCCTTTTTCGCTCGGTCCCGTTGTAGCTGCATATAGCTAATGATTTGGAGATTTTATTCCTTTGGACAATTCTTTTCCTGATGCAAAGTTTCTCTCCAGGTTTTAGCAATCAATTGTGTGAATGTCACATCAAATCCTTTGTAGAAAATGACTACATCAGTGTCTCTCTCTCTCTTTCTCTCTCTCTCTCTCTCTATCTTTCTCTCTCTATATATATATGTATGTAACATGTAGAGGTCTGAAAATATTTTTTAGCTAGAGACCTGCACAGCTCTGGATTAGGGTAGCAATGTGGATACACCTGGCCCTTCTGAGCCACAGTCATGAGAGACATCTCACAGAGCCATATCATATATCACTCTACAAATCTCTCTCAGCACAAACTACCACTGCCAAATCATCTACTTCCATCTTGCTCTTTTTGTCCACCGAGTCTTATCCCAAAACTGTAAATCAAAGAAGAAATAGACATAGTGCAGTTCCCTGCACACAGGACAGGCTGAGGCTGGACCAGGGAGATGCAATACGCCAGCCTGCATCTTGGCTGGAGCATCACTATGACTACTTCGAATTTGGAGAGGCGAGGGCAGTTTTGGAGAGTGGGCTGCCGGCCAAGGGTTGCTTCTCAGAGTGGCTAAGACCTAGATGTTCTAAGTGTTACCTTTCCTCACAAACATAAAATAGCAATGCCACTTGTAAGAAGTATGCATGGGCATGGAGGGTTTGTCCTCAGTGCTCTGGCACTGATCAACACAGGGCCAGAATTTCAGTCCTTGTCTGTCTCTGTCATTCTGTCTCTCTGACTGTCTCTATGTGCCTTCTTCACTGGGCCCTTACTGGAAGTCAGTGCATGCATCGTGAACTCAGCCTTCCTGGTGTTGAAATTTTCCTTTCTTTGCCCTTTGGATTATTTAGTCTCCTGCACATGGTGTAGTACAGTGGGGAACTGCGGAGACAGCGTTGCTGCTGCAGGTTCCAGGCATATGTCCATCTCCAGCTGCTGCTGTCCAGGCCCTCTGTGCTTGACTGCCATTCTCCAGGGCCCTGAGGCTAACACTCAGCCTCAATGCAGCCCTCCTCACCTTCCTGCACAGCATCTTTGTCCTTATTCCATGAGAGCCCCGGTCAAGGGACGTGAAACTCGATCCCCCTGGCACACACACTGTGCTTTCCCTCTATTAAGCCAAATGGAAAGGATCTGTGGTACTGATGGCCACACCAGTGTCCAGATTTTCCATGCAAAACGGAAGCTTCCAGTGTTCAGAAAGAGGGTGTTTTGATGGCTGTGAAATGTCTTTTCCAAGTGCCTCATGGTGTTTCAAATCCCTTTGAAACCTGAAGTTCTTTCTTGTATCTAGGGAATATTTTCACCACTGGCCAGAAGGGCCGCCCAACTAGGAGCACAGCTATCCAGGGGTCAGGAGGTCTTCCAGCCTGCTAGCTCCTGGAGGGATTCCTGAGTATGTCCTCAGGGCCCAAGTGTAAAAGGTGTTTCCAATTGCCTTGATTAGCAGCAGCCAGGCCCTCAGGTGAGGGGCGGGGCTGTGATCTTGACTGGAAGCCCCTAATTTGGCCAATGGAGGCATCCATCTTTTTTTGTCTGTCCATAGCAAGGGCCCGGGGAGTTTGTGCTTCCTGCAAGCAGAGCGACATTGTATGGGACACTCATGCAAGCCTACTTCTGGGAATCTCTCTGAGTGTGATGTGTGGACACCAGGACACCATGATCAGGGATGTGAGGCCACAGGAGCAATTGCCTTAGCCGGACCCAAAGGGTAGGTGTAAGGGGCCGGGTTCATCCACTATTGTTTGGTTCAACACACTTCCCATCTATGTGGAAACACAGCCCTTTCTGGGTACTTTCTGGGCTTGTAATCTGCTGCCCTGAGCAGTGGACTGAGAGACTGGAGGCTGAGTAGGCAGCCAAACGTGACTGGACAGGCTCAAGCCCCTGAATTCTGAGGGGTGCCCCAGCTTCCCCCATTGGCAGTGTTTGGATCATAGTGAGGCATGGCATTGATTCGGAACTCAGGAGAGTGAGACATGAGAGTCCCTTTGCATATGCATTCTTGCTTAGCCACAATCTGGGCTAGCTGGCTTGCCCTGACCAGATAGGTTCTCTGTACATAAGTTGCAGGAGAGGCTGGCTCCTTTGCCACTCATGCTCTGAGACTACTACAGGTGATCTCTGAGCACACACAGACACACACAAACAGACAGACAGACACACACACACACACACACATTACTGTCAGGTTGGTAGTAGAGCCTATGGTGAAGGCTGGGGCTGTCTGGGGTCTGTGGGCATGAGAGCTGCTGCCTTACAATCTCTACAAGCCAGGTTTGAACCTGTCATCAATGAACACAGTGTAGGAGGTTTTTGAATTCTGGTCTCTTTCCAACTCATCTATTTCTCTTCTCGCCTTCTCTATCTCTAACTCTCACATGCTCTCACACACTCTGTCTTCACTCCTTAATATTTTACTTAGATTCTTATTTTACTGACA
Organism: Erinaceus europaeus; assembly: GCF_950295315.1. Taxonomy (NCBI): domain Eukaryota; kingdom Metazoa; phylum Chordata; class Mammalia; order Eulipotyphla; family Erinaceidae; genus Erinaceus; species Erinaceus europaeus. The sequence continues at coordinate 154,128 of NC_080167.1, read as the reverse complement.
GGCCCAGATAGACAAAGAGAGTTACCAGAGCACTGCTGAGCTCTGGCTTGTTGTGTTGGCGATTTCACCTAGGCTACTGGAGCCTCAGTTTGTAAGTCTTTCTGACACAAGCCATATTCTGTCTCCTCATTTCCATGCCAGTATCACTCAGAGTTTATAATAAAGATATACATACATGTATATATATACATATAGATTTATATATCTGTCATTTTTAGAATGTTCAACCTATGTATTTGACCTTCTTTCAGAATTACCACATTTATAACAGCCTAGTTTTTCTGAAATAATTGGCCATATAGTTGGAGCAGGATTCAATACAATTATAAATAATAGAACCTTCCAGTAGCATTTCTAATCGTGTTTCTATTAGCATCCTTATTGTAATTATCATGGCCCAGATCTTCCCTCCTTTTTCTAGTGTAAGCTTCAATACGTATGTGTTTGTTTTCTTTCTCCGGAAATCTTAATGTCCCTGGACCCTGAAGTGTTAGGGAATTTTTGAAGCAGCCCTCTGTTTCTCAGCAGATGGTTTCTATGTTTCTGCTGTCATCAGGTCTTCTTGTGGTTTTTGTCTTTATTTATTTTTATTGTTTCAAGTCCTCCTAGATCATCCCCATTTATTTGCATATTTATTTATTTAGTCAGGTATCACATGTGGCATCATTTCTTCTGCTTGAGAGATTTTCTCTTATAACTGAAGGGAACTTTTGATGCACAATACATTTCCTGGGGCAAATACTACACACATATGGTGAAGGCTTGGGTTGCCTGGGGTCTGTGGGCATTAGAGCTGCTGCGTGACAATCTCTACAACCCAGGTTTGAACCTGTCATGAATGAACACAGCCTAGGGGGTTTTTGACTTCTGGTCTATTTCCAACTCTTCTATTTCTCTTCTCGCCATCTCTGTCTCTGACTCTCACAGGCTCTCTCTCACTGTGTCTGAACTCAGGAGTATTTTACTTATATCCTTATTTTATTGACAGGCCCAGATATACAAAGAGAGTGGCCAGAGCACTGCTGAGCTCTGGCTGGTTTTGTTTGTGATTTCACCTAGGCTACTGGAGCCTCTGATTGGTAAGTCTCTCTGACTTAAGCCATATTCTGTCTCCTCATATCCATGGCAGTATCTCTCAGACTTTATAATAAAGATATACATCCATATACATATATAAATATACATATATATCTCTGTCATTTTTAGAATTGTCAACCTATGTAATTGATCTTAATCAGAATTCACACATTTACAACAGGTTCCTTTTTCCCTACTAATTGGCCACATAGGATTCAATACAATTATAAATAATAGAACCTTCCAGTAGCATTTCTAATAGCATTTCTATCAGCATCCTTATTTTAATTATCATAGTACAGAACTTGCCTCCTTTCTCTAGTGTAAGCTTCAATACATATGAGTTTCTTTTCATTCTCCCGAAATCTTAATTTCCCTGGACTCTGAAGGGTCTCAGAACTTTTGAAGCAGCCCTTGATTCACAGCAGATGGTTTCTATGTTTCTGCTGTCATCAGGTCTTCTTGTGCTTTTTGTTTTTATTTTTCATTTGTTTCAAATCCTCCTAGATAACCCCCATTTACTTGCATATTTATTTATTTATTTATTTATTTGGTTCTATATTACATGAGGGGTCCATTCTTCTGCTTGATAGATTTTTCTCTTATAATTGAAGGGAAGTTTACACTCACAATACATATCCTGTCGTAAATACTACACACATATGGTGAAGGCTGGGGTTGTCTGGGGTCTGTGGACAGGAGACTGATGCCTTAGAATCTCGACAACCCAGGTTTGAACCTGTCATGTATGAACACAGAGTGGGAGCTTTTGGACTTCTGGTCTCTTTCCAACTCTTCTATTTCTCTTCTTGCCTTCTCTGTCTCTGACTCTCACAGGCTCTCACTCACTCTGTCTGCACTCATTAATATTTTACTTTTATATTATTTGACTGACAGGCCCAGATATACAAAGCGAGTCACCAGGGCCCGGCTGAGCTCTGGATTGTTTTGTTGGCGATTTCACCTAGGTTTCTGGAGCCTCAGCTTTGTAAGTCTCTCTGGCACAAGCCATACTCTGTCTCCTCATAGCCATGCCAGTATCCCTCATAGTTGATAATAAAGATACACATACATATATGTACATATACATACATATATATATATCAGACATTTTTAGAATTGTTGACCTTTTTATTTGATCTGAATGCAGAATTACCGCATTTATAATAGCCTCCTTATTCATAAATAATTGGTCACATAGTTGGAGCAGGATTCACTACAATTATAAATTATAAACTTTCCAGGAGCATTTCCAATAGCCTTTCTATCAGTATCCTTATTGTAATTATCATAGCACAGAACTTGCCTCCATTTTCTAGTGTAAGCTTCAAATCGTATGCGTTTCTTTTCATTCACGGAATTCGTAATTTGCCTGGACCCTGTGTGTCAGGGAATTTTTGAAGCAGCCCTCTATTTCTCAGCAGACGTTTTCTATATTTCTGCTGTCATCAGGTCTTCCTGTGGTGTTTGTTTTTATTTTTTATTTTTTCAAATCCTCTTAGATCATTCCCATTTATTTGCATATTTATTTATTTATTTATTTCGTCCGATATCACATGAGGGGTCATTTCTTCTGCCTGATAGATTTTCTCTTATAATTGAAGGGAACTTTTGACACACAATACATTTCCTTTTGCAGATACTACACGCTACTACAACTGCTACTGCACTGTTTTTGACAGTGACATCCAATGCACAATGGATTAGTATTGCATGGCTCTAGAGAATGTTCACTATTTAACCTACAATGTTTTTAACCTCACAAATATTTATTCTGTTCTTTCTTGGGGGATGAATGGTTTACAGTCAACAGTTCCATATAATAGTGGGCACGGGGAGGTAATTTTTCCCACTACCCCTGTATTTCTGTACATCCTTTGTAACTTTCTTATTGAGGAGAAGCAAACAGTCATAAATTGAGAGAGCAGGGCCCAAGCAGGAAGAGAGACAGAGAGACATCTGCAGCTCTGATTTGTCACTAGCCCAGCTTTTCCCTAGCTGGGTAAGTGTGACCAGGGGCTCAACACAGGGTCCTGGGATTCCACATAGTTCCCTGGCAGCTCCACCAGCTGTTCCTCCAACCCATGCTCCCTTCGTTGTCCATGTAACTATCGATCTGCTCTAGGCATTTCTCACCTTCATATGCCAGAAACTTAACACTTCTCCCTTCCACCCATGAAACATTGACCTTTTGCTAGGGTGCAAAACAGCAACTCCAATCCAAGTTATTTTCGGGACAAGTGTGTACGTCTCTGTGGGAAGGTGTGTGTGTGTGTGTGTGTGTGTGTGTGTGTGAGTGTGCATAAGTGTGTTTCAGTTAAGATTACCGCTGTTGTTTCTTTATTCCTGACACAGGGACTTAGGAACTGGGTTGTGTTATGACAAAGGAAGTTTCCACTGCACAAGTGGTTTTTCAAGTATGAATTGGCACATTGGATTGTGGACTCTGTTGTGCATTCTCCCAGGTGGTCCTCAGATGGGTTCTTTCCTTGCTATTCCCATGCTGTGTGTAATTTTCTGGGTAGACTCAAAGAGGAGTGGCATGGGGAGCTCAGCTGCATTCTGCTGTATGTCCACAAGGTGGCGGCAAAGACCATAGTTGAGTGTAGTGATTCTGTGGAATGAGGAGAACTCTCGGAATTGTGGCCCGTGGACAGCAGGGTTGAAATTGACGTAGAGTGCCCTAGACATCTGTTCTTTCCTGTGGGGTGGGGGGATCCCCCATTTGGCTTTGCAAGTGGAAGGGGTTTCTCTCTTTGCCTGGGATGACTCTACTGGGAGCTTGTGAATCCCTGTGCTCAGCTGCATTCTGCTGGGTGTCCACAAGAGGGCAGCACCAGGGCGGGACTAAGGCTCCATGGGGCAAGTGCCCTGAGGCACTGGGCTAGGAGAGTGGCGACAGTGTTTCTGGGTGTGCCCCAAGAGCATGGCCAGCCTAGCGCAGGCAGGCAGTGTCCTAAGGACGGGCCCAGACAGGAGCTGTGGGGGTCGTGATTGCAGAAACAGGGCCTTCAGAGGATGGCAGAAAGTCCCCGGGGGCGGGCCTCAGAGCCCGTGCCCAATGAGCCTGAGGGGAGGGCCCAGTGGGTATTCATAGAGACAGCTGGCCAATCAGAGAGGAGGAACGTCACCCTCAGGGGCGTGAAGCAAGAGCTGGCCAATGAGAACAGAGGAGGAGTTGCGTGGGCGGGCCTCAGAGAGCAGCCCACCAATGAGAGCCTGGGTGCTGGCTCTGGGTGGGCGTACCCCTGGAGGTCAGCCAATCAGGGTCCAGCGGAAGTGCCTGGGGGGCGGGCCCTCGGGAGGCTGTCCAATGAGCGCCTGGGGCGGGACTCGTGGGCGGAGCCCAGGAGGCTGGCCAATCATGGGGCAAGGGCGGTGACCTTCCTGGGCGTGCCTTAGGAACTGGCCTATCAGAGGGCGCCCCTCAGACAGCAGCCCGCCAATGGGAGCCAAGAGAAGGCTGGCTGGGGGCGTGTCCCTGGGACACCAGGCCAATCAGAGTCGAGCGGAAGTGGCTGGTGGGCGGGCCTTCCGGAGGCTGCCCAATCAGCGTGCTGCAGGGCCGTGTGGGCGGTGCTCAAGGCCGCTGGCCAATCACTGACTAGGGGCCCGGACCCTCCTGGGCGTGTCCAAGCACACTGGCCAATGTGATGGCGGGTGGGGTTCTGGGCGTGGCCTAGGCCTCTGGCCTATCAGAGCCTGGCTGGCACCCTGTGGGCGGGCCTTCTGAAGGAATCCCGCCAATGGGAGCTCAGAGCTGGCCTTAAAAGGCTGGGCGTGCTTCCAGGAAATGCGAAGCAGGGTTCAGCCCAGGGCCCTGCCTTGCAGAAGCTGTCCAGTGCGCATGTGTATAACTGCGTTTGTGCCTGTGCCTCTGTGGATTTGTGTGTGTGTGTGTGTGTGTGTGTGTGTGTCTGAGGGAGGGAGAGAGAGAGAGAACAACAGAATCACTGTGGCACAGGTGATTTTGTGCAAAACACTTGGCACATTCTGATTTACAGCTCAATATTGACACCAGGGCAGCTCTCCTTGGCCCTTGGTCACTTTTCTTCTTTTCAGATGTAAAGACACTGAAGAGGGAGAAGTTTTTGCCCTGAGGCTTGCACTGGGAACTAGCAGCTGCCCTGTTTGTGTCGCCAGACTAGGAAACCTGTGGTGCCTGTCCATGTGGAGAGTCTCCTGGATGAGTTCCTTCTCGAGCCTTTTTCGCTCGGTCCCGTTGTAGCTGCATATAGCTAATGATTTGGAGATTTTATTCCTTTGGACAATTCTTTTCCTGATGCAAAGTTTCTCTCCAGGTTTTAGCAATCAATTGTGTGAATGTCACATCGAATCCTTTGTAGAAAATGACTACATCAGTGTCTCTCTCTCTCTTTCTCTCTCTCTATCTCTCTCTCTATATATATATGTATGTAACATGTAGAGGTCTGAAAATATATTTTAGCTAGAGACCTGCACAGCTCTGGATTAGGGTAGCAATGTGGATACACCTGGCCCTTCTGAGCCACAGTCATGAGAGACATCTCACACAGCCATATCGTATATCACTCTACAAATCTCTCTCAGCACAAACTACCACTGCCAAATCATCTACTTCCCTCTTGCTCTTTTTGTCCACCGAGTCTTATCCCAAAACTGTAAATCAAAGAAGAAATAGACATAGTGCAGTTCCCTGCACACAGGACAGGCTGAGGCTGGACCAGGGAGATGCAATACGCCAGCCTGCATCTTGGCTGGAGCATCACTATGACTACTTCGAATTTGGAGAGGCGAGGGCAGTTTTGGAGAGTGGGCTGCCGGCCAAGGGTTGCTTCTCAGAGTGGCTAAGACCTAGATGTTCTAAGTGTTACCTTTCCTCACAAACATAAAATAGCAATGCCACTTGTAAGAAGTATGCATGGGCATGGAGGGTTTGTCTTCAGTGCTCTGGCACTGATCAACACAGGGCCAGAATTTCAGTCCTTGTCTGTCTCTGTCATTCTGTCTCTCTGACTGTCTCTACGTGCCTTCTTCACTGGGCCCTTACTGGAAGTCAGTGCATGCATCGTGATCTCAGCCTTCCTGGTGTTGAAATTTTCCTTTCTTTGCCCTTTGGATTATTTAGTCTCCTGCACATGGTGTAGTACAGAGGGGAACTGCGGAGACAGCGTTGCTGCTGCAGGTTCCAGGCATATGTCCATCTCCAGCTGCAGCTGTCCAGGCCCTCTGTGCTTGACTGCCATTCTCCAGGGCCCTGAGGCTGACACTCAGCCTCAATGCAGCCCTCCTCACCTTCCTGCACAGCATCCTTGTCCTTATTCCATGAGAGCCCCGGTGAAGGGAAGTGAAACTCGATCCCCCTGGCACACACACTGTGCTTTCCCTCTATTAAGCCAAATGGAAAGGATCTGTGGTACTGATGGCCACACCAGTGTCCAGATTTCCCATGCAAAACGGAAGCTTCCAGTGTTCAGAAAGAGGGTGTTTTGATGGCTGTGAAATGTCTTTTCCAAGTGCCTCATGGTGTTTCAAATCCCTTTGAAACCTGAAGTTCTTTCTTGTATCTAGGGAATATTTTCACCACTGGCCAGAAGGGCCGCCCAACTAGGAGCACAGCTATCCAGGGGTCAGGAGGTCTTCCAGCCTGCTAGCTCCTGGAGGGATTCCTGAGTATGTCCTCAGGGCCCAAGTGTAAAAGGTGTTTCCAATTGCCTTGATTAGCAGCAGCCAGGCCCTCAGGTGAGGGGCGGGGCTGTGATCTTGACTGGAAGCCCCTAATTTGGCCTATGGAGGCATCCATCTTTTTTTGTCTGTCCATAGGAAGGGCCCGGGGAGTTTGTGCTTCCTGCAAGCAGAGCGACATTGTATGGGACACTCATGCAAGCCTACTTCTAGGAATCTCTCTGAGTGTGATGTGTGGACACCAGGACACCATGATCAGGGATGTGAGGCCACAGGAGCAATTGCCTTAGCCGGACCCAAAGGGTAGGTGTAAGGGGCCGGGTTCATCCACTATTGTTTGGTTCAATACACTTCCCATCTATGTGGAAACACAGCCCTTTCTGGGTACTTTCTGGGCTTGTAATCTGCTGCCCTGAGCAGTGGACTGAGAGCCTGGAGGCTGAGTAGGCAGCCAAACGTGACTGGACAGGCTCAAACCCCTGAATTCTGAGGGGGGCCCCAGCTTCCCCCATTGGCAGTGTTTGCATCATAGTGAGGCATGGCATTGATTCGGAACTCAGGAGAGTGAGACATGAGAGTCCCTTTGCATATGCATTCTTGCTTAGCCACAATCTGGGCTAGCTGGCTTGCCCTGACCAGATAGGTTCTCTGTACATAAGTTGCAGGAGAGGCTGGCTCCCTTGCCACCCATGCTCTGAGACTACTACAGGTGATCTCTGAGCACACACAGACACACACAAACAGACACACACACACACACACACACACACACACACACACACATTACTGTCAGGTTGGTAGTAGAGCCTATGGTGAAGGCTGGGGCTGTCTGGGGTCTGTGGGCATGAGAGCTGCTGCCTTACAATCTCTACAAGCCAGGTTTGAACCTGTCATCAATGAACACAGTGTAGGAGGTTTTTGAATTCTGGTCTCTTTCCAACTCATCTATTTCTCTTCTCGCCTTCTCTATCTCTAACTCTCACATGCTCTCACACACTCTGTCTTCACTCATTAATATTTTACTTAGATTCTTATTTTACTGACAGGCCCAGATAGACAAAGAGAGTTACCAGAGCACTGCTGAGCTCTGGCTTGTTGTGTTGGCGATTTCACCTAGGCTACTGGAGCCTCAGTTTGTAAGTCTTTCTGACATAAGCCATATTCTGTCTCCTCATTTCCATGCCAGTATCACTCAGAGTTTATAATAAAGATATACATACATGTATATATATATACATATAGATTTATATATCTGTCATTTTTAGAATGTTCGACCTATGTATTTGACCTTCTTTCAGAATTACCACATTTATAACAGCCTAGTTTTTCTGAAATAATTGGCCATATAGTTGGAGCAGGATTCAATACAATTATAAATAATAGAACCTTCCAGTAGCATTTCTAATCGTGTTTCTATTAGCATCCTTATTGTAATTATCATGGCCCAGATCTTCCCTCCTTTTTCTAGTGTAAGCTTCAATACGTATGTGTTTGTTTTCTTTCTCTGGAAATCTTAATGTCCCTGGACCCTGAAGTGTTAGGGAATTTTTGAAGCAGCCCTCTGTTTCTCAGCAGATGGTTTCTATGTTTCTGCTGTCATCAGGTCTTCTTGTGGTTTTTGTCTTTATTTATTTTTATTGTTTCAAGTCCTCCTAGATCATCCCCATTTATTTGCATATTTATTTATTTAGTCAGGTATCACATGTGGCGTCATTTCTTCTGCTTGAGAGATTTTCTCTTATAACTGAAGGGAACTTTTGATGCACAATACATTTCCTGGGGCAAATACTACACACATATGGTGAAGGCTTGGGTTGTCTGGGGTCTGTGGGCATTAGAGCTGCTGCGTGACAATCTCTACAACCCAGGTTTGAACCTGTCATGAATGAACACAGCCTAGGGGTTTTTTGACTTCTGGTCTATTTCCAACTCTTCTATTTCTCTTCTCGCCATCTCTGTCTCTGACTCTCACAGGCTCTCTCTCACTCTGTCTGAACTCAGGAATATTTTACTTATATCCTTATTTTATTGACAGGCCCAGATATACAAAGAGAGTGGCCAGAGCACTGCTGAGCTCTGGCTGGTTTTGTTTGTGATTTCACCTAGGCTACTGGAGCCTCTGATTGGTAAGTCTCTCTGACTTAAGCCATATTCTGTCTCCTCATATCCATGGCAGTATCTCTCAGACTTTATAATAAAGATATACATCCATATACATATATAAATATACATATATATCTCTGTCATTTTTAGAATTGTCAACCTATGTAATTGATCTTAATCAGAATTCACACATTTACAACAGGTTCCTTTTTCCCTACTAATTGGCCACATAGGATTCAATACAATTATAAATAATAGAACCTTCCAGTAGCATTTCTAATAGTATTTCTATCAGCATCCTTATTTTAATTATCATAGTACAGAACTTGCCTCCTTTCTCTAGTGTAAGCTTCAATACATATGAGTTTCTTTTCATTCTCCCGAAATCTTAATTTCCCTGGACTCTGAAGGGTCTCGGAACTTTTGAAGCAGCCCTTGATTCACAGCAGATGGTTTCTATGTTTCTGCTGTCATCAGGTCTTCTTGTGATTTTTGTTTTTATTTTTCATTTGTTTCAAATCCTCCTAGATAACCCCCATTTACTTGCATATTTATTTATTTATTTATTTATTTATTTATTTGGTTCTATATTACATGAGGGGTCCATTCTTCTGCTTGATAGATTTTTCTCTTATAATTGAAGGGAAGTTTACACTCACAATACATATCCTGTCGTAAATACTACACACATATGGTGAAGGCTGGGGTTGTCTGGGGTCTGTGGACAGGAGACTGATGCCTTAGAATCTCGACAACCCAGGTTTGAACCTGTCATGTATGAACACAGAGTGGGAGCTTTTGGACTTCTGGTCTCTTTCCAACTCTTCTATTTCTCTTCTTGCCTTCTCTGTCTCTGACTCTCACAGGCTCTCACTCACTCTGTCTGCACTCATTAATATTTTACTTTTATATTATTTGACTGACAGGCCCAGATATACAAAGCGAGTCACCAGGGCCCGGCTGAGCTCTGGATTGTTTTGTTGGCGATTTCACCTAGGTTTCTGGAGCCTCAGCTTTGTAAGTCTCTCTGGCACAAGCCATACTCTGTCTCCTCATAGCCATGCCAGTATCCCTCATAGTTGATAATAAAGATACACATACATATATGTACATATACATACATATATATATATATATATCAGACATTTTTAGAATTGTTGACCTTTTTATTTGATCTGAATGCAGAATTACCGCATTTATAATAGCCTCCTTATTCATAAATAATTGGTCACATAGTTGGAGCAGGATTCACTACAATTATAAATTATAAACTTTCCAGGAGCATTTCCAATAGCCTTTCTATCAGTATCCTTATTGTAATTATCATAGCACAGAACTTGCCTCCATTTTCTAGTGTAAGCTTCAAATCGTATGCGTTTCTTTTCATTCTCGGAATTCGTAATTTGCCTGGACCCTGTGTGTCAGGGAATTTTTGAAGCAGCCCTCTATTTCTCAGCAGACGTTTTCTATATTTCTGCTGTCATCAGGTCTTCCTGTGGTGTTTGTTTTTATTTTTTTATTTTTTTTCAAATCCTCTTAGATCATTCCCATTTATCTGCATATTTATTTATTTATTTATTTATTTCGTCCGATATCACATGAGGGGTCATTTCTTCTGCCTGATAGATTTTCTCTTATAATTGAAGGGAACTTTTGACACACAATACATTTCCTTTTGCAGATACTACACACTACTACAACTGCTACTGCACTGTTTTTGACAGTGACCTCCAATGCACAATGGATTAGTATTGCATGGCTCTAGAGAATGTTCACTATTTAACCTACAATGTCTTTAACCTCACAAATATTTATTCTGTTCTTTCTTGGGGGATGAATGGTTTACAGTCAACAGTTCCATGTAATAGTGGGCACGGGGGGGTAATTTTTCCCACTACCCCTGTATTTCTGTACATCCTTTGTAACTTTCTTATTGAGGAGAAGCAAACAGTCATAAATTGAGAGAGCAGGGCCCAAGCAGGAAGAGAGACAGAGAGACATCTGCAGCTCTGATTTGTCACTAGCCCAGCTTTTCCCTAGCTGGGTAAGTGTGACCAGGGGCTCAAAACAGGGTCTTGGGATTCCACATAGTTCCCTGGCAGCTCCACCAGCTGTTCCTCCAACCCATGCTCCCTTCGTTGTCCATGTAACTATCGATATGCTCTAGGCATTTCTCACCTTCATATGCCAGAAACTTAACACTTCTCCCTTCCACCCATGAAACTTTGACCTTTTGCTAGGGTGCAAAACAGCAACTCCAATCCAAGTTATTTTCGGGACAAGTGTGTACGTCTCTGTGGGAAGGTGTGTGTGTGTGTGTGTGTGTGTGTGTGTGTGTGAGTGTGCATAAGTGTGTTTCAGTTAAGATTACCGCTGTTGTTTCTTTATTCCTGACACAGGGACTTAGGAACTGGGTTGTGTTATGACAAAGGAAGTTTCCACTGCACAAGTGGTTTTTCAAGTATGAATTGGCACATTGGATTGTGGACTCTGTTGTGCATTCTCCCAGGTGGTCCTCAGATGGGTTCATTCCTTTGCTGTTCCCATGCTGTGTGTAATTTTCTGGGTGGACTCAAAGAGGAGTGGCATGGGGAGCTCAGCTGCATTCTGCTGTATGTCCACAAGGTGGCGGCAAAGACCATAGTTGAGTGTAGTGATTCTGTGGAATGAGGAGAACTCTCGGAATTGTGGCCCGTGGACAGCAGGGTTGAAATTGACGTAGAGTGCCCTAGACATCTGTTCTTTCCTGTGGGGTGGGGGGATCCCCCATTTGGCTTTGCAAGTGGAAGGGGTTTCTCTCTTTGCCTGGGATGACTCTACTGGGAGCTTGTGAATCCCTGTGCTCAGCTGCATTCTGCTGGGTGTCCACAAGAGGGCAGCACCAGGTCGGGACTAAGGCTCCATGGGGCAAGTGCCCTGAGGCACTGGGCTAGGAGAGTGGCGACAGTGTTTCTGGGTGTGCCCCAAGAGCATGGCCAGCCTAGCGCAGGCAGGCAGTGTCCTAAGGACGGGCCCAGACAGGAGCTGTGGGGGTCGTGTTTGCAGAAACAGGGCCTTCAGAGGATGGCAGAAAGTCCCCGGGGGCAGGCCTCAGAGCCCGTGCCCAATGAGCCTGAGGGGAGGGCCCAGTGGGTATTCATAGAGACAGCTGGCCAATCAGAGAGGAGGAACGTCACCCTCAGGGGCGTGAAGCAAGAGCTGGCCAATGAGAACAGAGGAGGAGTTGCGTGGGCGGGCCTCAGAGAGCAGCCCACCAATGAGAGCCTGGGTGCTGGCTCTGGGTGGGCGTACCCCTGGAGGTCAGCCAATCAGGGTCCAGCGGAAGTGCCTGGGGGGCGGGCCCTCGGGAGGCTGTCCAATGAGCGCCTGGGGCGGGCCTCATGGGCGGAGCCCAGGAGGCTGGCCAATCATGGGGCAAGGGCGGTGACCTTCCTGGGCGTGCCTTAGGAACTGGCCTATCAGAGGGCGCCCCTCAGACAGCAGCCCGCCAATGGGAGCCAAGAGAAGGCTGGCTGGGGGCGTGTCCCTGGGACACCAGGCCAATCAGAGTCGAGCGGAAGTGGCTGGTGGGCGGGCCTTCCGGAGGCTGCCCAATCAGCGTGCTGCAGGGCCGTGTGGGCGGTGCTCAAGGCCGCTGGCCAATCACTGACTAGGGGCCCGGACCCTCCTGGGCGTGTCCAAGCACACTGGCCAATGAGATTGCTGGTGGGGTTCTGGGCGTGGCCTAGGCCTCTGGCCTATCAGAGCCTGGCTGGCGCCCTGTGGGCGGGCCTTCTGTAGGAATCCCGCCAATGGGAGCTCAGAGCTGGCCTTAAAAGGCTGGGCGTGCTTCCAGGAAATGCGAAGCAGGGTTCAGCCCAGGGCCCTGCCTTGCAGAAGCTGTCCAGTGCGCATGTGTATAACTGCGTTTGTGCCTGTGCCTCTGTGGATTTGTGTGTGTGTGTGTGTGTGTGTGTGTCTGAGGGAGGGAGAGAGAGAGAGAACAACAGAATCACTGTGGCACAGGTGATTTTGTGCAAAACACTTGGCACATTCTGATTTACAGCTCAATATTGACACCAGGGCAGCTCTCCTTGGCCCTTGGTCACTTTTCTTCTTTTCAGATGTAAAGACACTGAAGAGGGAGAAGTTTTTGCCCTGAGGCTTGCACTGGGAACTAGCAGCTGCCCTGTTTGTGTCGCCAGACTAGGAAACCTGTGGTGCCTGTCCATGTGGAGAGTCTCCTGGATGAGTTCCTTCTCGAGCCTTTTTCGCTCGGTCCCGTTGTAGCTGCATATAGCTAATGATTTGGAGATTTTATTCCTTTGGACAATTCTTTTCCTGATGCAAAGTTTCTCTCCAGGTTTTAGCAATCAATTGTGTGAATGTCACATCGAATCCTTTGTAGAAAATGACTACATCAGTGTCTCTCTCTCTCTTTCTCTCTCTCTATCTCTCTCTCTATATATATATGTATGTAACATGTAGAGGTCTGAAAATATATTTTAGCTAGAGACCTGCACAGCTCTGGATTAGGGTAGCAATGTGGATACACCTGGCCCTTCTGAGCCACAGTCATGAGAGACATCTCACAGAGCCATATCATATATCACTCTACAAATCTCTCTCAGCACAAACTACCACTGCCAAATCATCTACTTCCCTCTTGCTCTTTTTGTCCACCGAGTCTTATCCCAAAACTGTAAATCAAAGAAGAAATAGACATAGTGCAGTTCCCTGCACACAGGACAGGCTGAGGCTGGACCAGGGAGATGCAATACGCCAGCCTGCATCTTGGCTGGAGCATCACTATGACTACTTCGAATTTGGAGAGGCGAGGGCAGTTTTGGAGAGTGGGCTGCCGGCCAAGGGTTGCTTCTCAGAGTGGCTAAGACCTAGATGTTCTAAGTGTTACCTTTCCTCACAAACATAAAATAGCAATGCCACTTGTAAGAAGTATGCATGGGCATGGAGGGTTTGTCTTCAGTGCTCTGGCACTGATCAACACAGGGCCAGAATTTCAGTCCTTGTCTGTCTCTGTCATTCTGTCTCTCTGACTGTCTCTACAGTCAGGGGCGGGGCTGTGATCTTGACTGGAAGCCCCTAATTTGGCCAATGGAGGCATCCATCTTTCTTTGTCTGTCCATAGCAAGGGCCCGGGGAGTTTGTGCTTCCTGCAAGCAGAGCGACATTGTATGGGACACTCATGCAAGCCTCCTTCTGGGAATCTCTCTGAGTGTGATGTGTGGACACCAGGACACCATGATCAGGGATGTGAGGCCACAGGAGCAATTGCCTTAGCCGGACCCAAAGGGTAGGTGTAAGGGGCCGGGTTCATCCACTATTGTTTGGTTCAACACACTTCCCATCTATGTGGAAACACAGCCCTTTCTGGGTACTTTCTGGGCTTGTAATCTGCTGCCCTGAGCAGTGGACTGAGAGCCTGGAGGCTGAGTAGGCAGCCAAACGTGACTGGACAGGCTCAAGCCCCTGAATTCTGAGGGGTGCCCCAGCTTCCCCCATTGGCAGTGTTTGGATCATAGTGAGGCATGGCATTGATTCGGAACTCAGGAGAGTGAGACATGAGAGTCCCTTTGCATATGCATTCTTGCTTAGCCACAATCTGGGCTAGCTGGCTTGCCCTGACCAGATAGGTTCTCTGTACATAAGTTGCAGGAGAGGCTGGCTCCCTTGCCACCCATGCTCTGAGACTACTACAGGTGATCTCTGAGCACACACAGACACACACAAACAGACAGACAGACACACACACACACACACACACACACATTACTGTCAGGTTGGTAGTAGAGCCTATGGTGAAGGCTGGGGCTGTCTGGGGTCTGTGGGCATGAGAGCTGCTGCCTTACAATCTCTACAAGCCAGGTTTGAACCTGTCATCAATGAACACAGTGTAGGAGGTTTTTGAATTCTGGTCTCTTTCCAACTCATCTATTTCTCTTCTCGCCTTCTCTATCTCTAACTCTCACATGCTCTCACACACTCTGTCTTCACTCCTTAATATTTTACTTAGATTCTTATTTTACTGACAGGCCCAGATAGACAAAGAGAGTTACCAGAGCACTGCTGAGCTCTGGCTTGTTGTGTTGGCGATTTCACCTAGGCTACTGGAGCCTCAGTTTGTAAGTCTTTCTGACACAAGCCATATTCTGTCTCCTCATTTCCATGCCAGTATCACTCAGAGTTTATAATAAAGATATACATACATGTATATATATATACATATAGATTTATATATCTGTCATTTTTAGAATGTTCGACCTATGTATTTGACCTTCTTTCAGAATTACCACATTTATAACAGCCTAGTTTTTCTGAAATAATTGGCCATATAGTTGGAGCAGGATTCAATACAATTATAAATAATAGAACCTTCCAGTAGCATTTCTAATCGTGTTTCTATTAGCATCCTTATTGTAATTATCATGGCCCAGATCTTCCCTCCTTTTTCTAGTGTAAGCTTCAATACGTATGTGTTTGTTTTCTTTCTCTGGAAATCTTAATGTCCCTGGACCCTGAAGTGTTAGGGAATTTTTGAAGCAGCCCTCTGTTTCTCAGCAGATGGTTTCTATGTTTCTGCTGTCATCAGGTCTTCTTGTGGTTTTTGTCTTTATTTATTTTTTTTTATTGTTTCAAGTCCTCCTAGATCATCCCCATTTATTTGCATGTTTATTTATTTACTCAGGTATCACATGTGGCATCATTTCTTCTGCTTGAGAGATTTTCTCTTATAACTGAAGGGAACTTTTGATGCACAATACATTTCCTGGGGCAAATACTACACACATATGGTGAAGGCTTGGGTTGTCTGGGGTCTGTGGGCATTAGAGCTGCTGCGTGACAATCTCTACAACCCAGGTTTGAACCTGTCATGAATGAACACAGCCTAGGGGGTTTTTGACTTCTGGTCTATTTCCAACTCTTCTATTTCTCTTCTCGCCATCTCTGTCTCTGACTCTCACAGGCTCTCTCTCACTCTGTCTGAACTCAGGAATATTTTACTTATATCCTTATTTTATTGACAGGCCCAGATATACAAAGAGAGTGGCCAGAGCACTGCTGAGCTCTGGCTGGTTTTGTTTGTGATTTCACCTAGGCTACTGGAGCCTCTGATTGGTAAGTCTCTCTGACTTAAGCCATATTCTGTCTCCTCATATCCATGGCAGTATCTCTCAGACTTTATAATAAAGATATACATCCATATACATATATAAATATACATATATATCTCTGTCATTTTTAGAATTGTCAACCTATGTAATTGATCTTAATCAGAATTCACACATTTACAACAGGTTCCTTTTTCCCTACTAATTGGCCACATAGGATTCAATACAATTATAAATAATAGAACCTTCCAGTAGCATTTCTAATAGCATTTCTATCAGCATCCTTATTTTAATTATCATAGTACAGAACTTGCCTCCTTTCTCTAGTGTAAGCTTCAATACATATGAGTTTCTTTTCATTCTCCCGAAATCTTAATTTCCCTGGACTCTGAAGGGTCTCGGAACTTTTGAAGCAGCCCTTGATTCACAGCAGATGGTTTCTATGTTTCTGCTGTCATCAGGTCTTCTTGTGCTTTTTGTTTTTATTTTTCATTTGTTTCAAATCCTCCTAGATAACCCCCATTTACTTGCATATTTATTTATTTATTTATTTATTTATTTGGTTCTATATTACATGAGGGGTCCATTCTTCTGCTTGATAGATTTTTCTCTTATAATTGAAGGGAAGTTTACACTCACAATACATATCCTGTCGTAAATACTACACACATATGGTGAAGGCTGGGGTTGTCTGGGGTCTGTGGACAGGAGACTGATGCCTTACAATCTCGACAACCCAGGTTTGAACCTGTCATGTATGAACACAGAGTGGGAGCTTTTGGACTTCTGGTCTCTTTCCAACTCTTCTATTTCTCTTCTTGCCTTCTCTGTCTCTGACTCTCACAGGCTCTCACTCACTCTGTCTGCACTCATTAATATTTTACTTTTATATTATTTGACTGACAGGCCCAGATATACAAAGCGAGTCACCAGGGCCCGGCTGAGCTCTGGATTGTTTTGTTGGCGATTTCACCTAGGTTTCTGGAGCCTCAGCTTTGTAAGTCTCTCTGGCACAAGCCATACTCTGTCTCCTCATAGCCATGCCAGTATCCCTCATAGTTGATAATAAAGATACACATACATATATGTACATATACATACATACATATATATATATATATATATCAGACATTTTTAGAATTGTTGACCTTTTTATTTGATCTGAATGCAGAATTACCACATTTATAATAGCCTCCTTATTCATAAATAATTTGTCACATAGTTGGAGCAGGATTCACTACAATTATAAATTATAAACTTTCCAGGAGCATTTCCAATAGCCTTTCTATCAGTATCCTTATTGTAATTATCATAGCACAGAACTTGCCTCCATTTTCTAGTGTAAGCTTCAAATCGTATGCGTTTCTTTTCATTCTCGGAATTCGTAATTTGCCTGGACCCTGTGTGTCAGGGAATTTTTGAAGCAGCCCTCTATTTCTCAGCAGACGTTTTCTATATTTCTGCTGTCATCAGGTCTTCCTGTGGTGTTTGTTTTTATTTTTTTATTTTTTTTCAAATCCTCTTAGATCATTCCCATTTATTTCCATATTTATTTATTTATTTATTTCGTCCGATATCACATGAGGGGTCATTTCTTCTGCCTGATAGATTTTCTCTTATAATTGAAGGGAACTTTTGACACACAATACATTTCCTTTTGCAGATACTACACACTACTACAACTGCTACTGCACTGTTTTTGACAGTGACCTCCAATGCACAATGGATTAGTATTGCATGGCTCTAGAGAATGTTCACTATTTAACCTACAATGTTTTTAACCTCACAAATATTTATTCTGTTCTTTCTTGGGGGATGAATGGTTTACAGTCAACAGTTCCATGTAATAGTGGGCACGGGGGGGGTAATTTTTCCCACTACCCCTGTATTTCTGTACATCCTTTGTAACTTTCTTATTGAGGAGAAGCAAACAGTCATAAATTGAGAGAGCAGGGCCCAAGCAGGAAGAGAGACAGAGAGACATCTGCAGCTCTGATTTGTCACTAGCCCAGCTTTTCCCTAGCTGGGTAAGTGTGACCAGGGGCTCAAAACAGGGTCTTGGGATTCCACATAGTTCCCTGGCAGCTCCACCAGCTGTCCCTCCAACCCATGCTCCCTTCGTTGTCCATGTAACTATCGATATGCTCTAGGCATTTCTCACCTTCATATGCCAGAAACTTAACACTTCTCCCTTCCACCCATGAAACTTTGACCTTTTGCTAGGGTGCAAAACAGCAACTCCAATCCAAGTTATTTTCGGGACAAGTGTGTACGTCTCTGTGGGAAGGTGTGTGTGTGTGTGTGTGTGTGTGTGTGTGTGCGTGTGTGTAAGTGTGCATAAGTGTGTTTCAGTTATGATTACCGCTGTTGTTTCTTTATTCCTGACGCAGGGACTTAGGAACTGGGTTGTGTTATGACAAAGGAAGTTTCCACTGCACAAGTGGTTTTTCAAGTATGAATTGGCACATTGGATTGTGGACTCTGTTGTGCATTCTCCCAGGTGGTCCTCAGATGGGTTCTTTCCTTTGCTATTCCCATGCTGTGTGTAATTTTCTGGGTAGACTCAAAGAGGAGTGGCATGGGGAGCTCAGCTGCATTCTGCTGTATGTCCACAAGGTGGCGGCAAAGACCATAGTTGAGTGTAGTGATTCTGTGGAATGAGGAGAACTCTCGGAATTGTGGCCCGTGGACAGCAGGGTTGAAATTGACGTAGAGTGCCCTAGACATCTGTTCTTTCCTGTGGGGTGGGGGGATCCCCCATTTGGCTTTGCAAGTGGAAGGGGTTTCTCTCTTTGCCTGGGATGACTCTACTGGGAGCTTGTGAATCCCTGTGCTCAGCTGCATTCTGCTGGGTGTCCACAAGAGGGCAGCACCAGGGCGGGACTAAGGCTCCATGGGGCAAGTGCCCTGAGGCACTGGGCTAGGAGAGTGGCGACAGTGTTTCTGGGTGTGCCCCAAGAGCATGGCCAGCCTAGCGCAGGCAGGCAGTGTCCTAAGGACGGGCCCAGACAGGAGCTGTGGGGGTCGTGTTTGCAGAAACAGGGCCTTCAGAGGATGGCAGAAAGTCCCTGGGGGCGGGCCTCAGAGCCCGTGCCCAATGAGCCTGAGGGGAGGGCCCAGTGGGTATTCATAGAGACAGCTGGCCAATCAGAGAGGAGGAACGTCAGCCTCAGGGGCGTGAAGCAAGAGCTGGCCAATGAGAACAGAGGAGGAGTTGCGTGGGCGGGCCTCAGAGAGCAGCCCACCAATGAGAGCCTGGGTGCTGGCTCTGGGTGGGCGTACCCCTGGAGGTCAGCCAATCAGGGTCCAGCGGAAGTGCCTGGGGGGCGGGCCCTCGGGAGGCTGTCCAATGAGCGCCTGGGGCGGGCCTCGTGGGCGGAGCCCAGGAGGCTGGCCAATCATGGGGCAAGGGCGGTGACCTTCCTGGGCGTGCCTTAGGAACTGGCCTATCAGAGGGCGCCCCTCAGACAGCAGCCCGCCAATGGGAGCCAAGAGAAGGCTGGCTGGGGGCGTGTCCCTGGGACACCAGGCCAATCAGAGTCGAGCGGAAGTGGCTGGTGGGCGGGCCTTCCGGAGGCTGCCCAATCAGCGTGCTGCAGGGCCGTGTGGGCGGTGCTCAAGGCCGCTGGCCAATCACTGACTAGGGGCCCGGACCCTCCTGGGCGTGTCCAAGCACACTGGCCAATGAGGTTGCTGGTGGGGTTCTGGGCGTGGCCTAGGCCTCTGGCCTATCAGAGCCTGGCTGGCGCCCTGTGGGCGGGCCTTCTGTAGGAATCCCGCCAATGGGAGCTCAGAGCTGGCCTTAAAAGGCTGGGCGTGCTTCCAGGAAATGCGAAGCAGGGTTCAGCCCAGGGCCCTGCCTTGCAGAAGCTGTCCAGTGCGCATGTGTATAACTCCGTTTGTGCCTGTGCCTCTGTGGATTTGTGTGTGTGTGTGTGTGTGTGTGTGTGTGTGTGTCTGAGGGAGGGAGAGAGAGAGAGAACAACAGAATCACTGTGGCACAGGTGATTTTGTGCAAAACACTTGGCACATTCTGATTTACAGCTCAATATTGACACCAGGGCAGCTCTCCTTGGCCCTTGGTCACTTTTCTTCTTTTCAGATGTAAAGACACTGAAGAGGGAGAAGTTTTTGCCCTGAGGCTTGCACTGGGAACTAGCAGCTGCCCTGTTTGTGTTGCCAGACTAGGAAACCTGTGGTGCCTGTCCATGTGGAGAGTCTCCTGGATGAGTTCCTTCTCGAGCCTTTTTCGCTCGGTCCCGTTGGAGCTGCATATAGCTAATGATTTGGAGATTTTATTCCTTTGGACAATTCTTTTCCTGATGCAAAGTTTCTCTCCAGGTTTTAGCAATCAATTGTGTGAATGTCACATCGAATCCTTTGTAGAAAATGACTACATCAGTGTCTCTCTCTCTCTTTCTCTCTCTCTCTCTATCTCTCTCTCTCTATATATATATGTATGTAACATGTAGAGGTCTGAAAATATTTTTTAGCTAGAGACCTGCACAGCTCTGGATTAGGGTAGCAATGTGGATACACCTGGCCCTTCTGAGCCACAGTCATGAGAGACATCTCACAGAGCCATATCGTATATCACTCTACAAATCTCTCTCAGCACAAACTACCACTGCCAAATCATCTACTTCCCTCTTGCTCTTTTTGTCCACCGAGTCTTATCCC
Organism: Erinaceus europaeus; assembly: GCF_950295315.1. Classification (NCBI taxonomy): domain Eukaryota; kingdom Metazoa; phylum Chordata; class Mammalia; order Eulipotyphla; family Erinaceidae; genus Erinaceus; species Erinaceus europaeus. Next base: position 133,495 of record NC_080167.1, on the reverse strand, counting down.
AAAACTGTAAATCAAAGAAGAAATAGACATAGTGCAGTTCCCTGCACACAGGACAGGCTGAGGCTGGACCAGGGAGATGCAATACGCCAGCCTGCATCTTGGCTGGAGCATCACTATGACTACTTCGAATTTGGAGAGGCGAGGGCAGTTTTGGAGAGTGGGCTGCCGGCCAAGGGTTGCTTCTCAGAGTGGCTAAGACCTAGATGTTCTAAGTGTTACCTTTCCTCACAAACATAAAATAGCAATGCCACTTGTAAGAAGTATGCATGGGCATGGAGGGTTTGTCTTCAGTGCTCTGGCACTGATCAACACAGGGCCAGAATTTCAGTCCTTGTCTGTCTCTGTCATTCTGTCTCTCTGACTGTCTCTACGTGCCTTCTTCACTGGGCCCTTACTGGAAGTCAGTGCATGCATCGTGAACTCAGCCTTCCTGGTGTTGAAATTTTCCTTTCTTTGCCCTTTGGATTATTTAGTCTCCTGCACATGGTGTAGTACAGAGGGGAACTGCGGAGACAGCGTTGCTGCTGCAGGTTCCAGGCATATGTCCATCTCCAGCTGCAGCTGTCCAGGCCCTCTGTGCTTGACTGCCATTCTCCAGGGCCCTGAGGCTGACACTCAGCCTCAATGCAGCCCTCCTCACCTTCCTGCACAGCATCCTTGTCCTTATTCCATGAGAGCCCCGGTCAAGGGAAGTGAAACTCGATCCCCCTGGCACACACACTGTGCTTTCCCTCTATTAAGCCAAATGGAAAGGATCTGTGGTACTGATGGCCACACCAGTGTCCAGATTTCCCATGCAAAACGGAAGCTTCCAGTGTTCAGAAAGAGGGTGTTTTGATGGCTGTGAAATGTCTTTTCCAAGTGCCTCATGGTGTTTCAAATCCCTTTGAAACCTGAAGTTCTTTCTTGTATCTCGGGAATATTTTCACCACTGGCCAGAAGGGCCGCCCAACTAGGAGCACAGCTATCCAGGGGTCAGGAAGTCTTCCAGCCTGCTAGCTCCTGGAGGGATTCCTGAGTATGTCCTCAGGGCCCAAGTGTAAAAGGTGTTTCCAATTGCCTTGATTAGCAGCAGCCAGGCCCTCAGGTGAGGGGCGGGGCTGTGATCTTGACTGGAAGCCCCTAATTTGGCCTATGGAGGCATCCATCTTTCTTTGTCTGTCCATAGCAAGGGCCCGGGGAGTTTGTGCTTCCTGCAAGCAGAGCGACATTGTATGGGACACTCATGCAAGCCTACTTCTAGGAATCTCTCTGAGTGTGATGTGTGGACACCAGGACACCATGATCAGGGATGTGAGGCCACAGGAGCAATTGCCTTAGCTGGACCCAAAGGGTAGGTGTAAGGGGCCGGGTTCATCCACTATTGTTTGGTTCAACACACTTCCCATCTATGTGGAAACACAGCCCTTTCTGGGTACTTTCTGGGCTTGTAATCTGCTGCCCTGAGCAGTGGACTGAGAGCCTGGAGGCTGAGTAGGCAGCCAAACGTGACTGGACAGGCTCAAACCCCTGAATTCTGAGGGGGGCCCCAGCTTCCCCCATTGGCAGTGTTTGGATCATAGTGAGGCATGGCATTGATTCGGAACTCAGGAGAGTGAGACATGAGAGTCCCTTTGCATATGCATTCTTGCTTAGCCACAATCTGGGCTAGCTGGCTTGCCCTGACCAGATAGGTTCTCTGTACATAAGTTGCAGGAGAGGCTGGCTCCCTTGCCACCCATGCTCTGAGACTACTACAGGTGATCTCTGAGCACACACAGACACACACAAACAGACAGACACACACACACACACACACACACACACACACACATTACTGTCAGGTTGGTAGTAGAGCCTATGGTGAAGGCTGGGGCTGTCTGGGGTCTGTGGGCATGAGAGCTGCTGCCTTACAATCTCTACAAGCCAGGTTTGAACCTGTCATCAATGAACACAGTGTAGGAGGTTTTTGAATTCTGGTCTCTTTCCAACTCATCTATTTCTCTTCTCGCCTTCTCTATCTCTAACTCTCACATGCTCTCACACACTCTGTCTTCACTCATTAATATTTTACTTAGATTCTTATTTTACTGACAGGCCCAGATAGACAAAGAGAGTTACCAGAGCACTGCTGAGCTCTGGCTTGTTGTGTGGGCGATTTCACCTAGGCTACTGGAGCCTCAGTTTGTAAGTCTTTCTGACACAAGCCTTATTCTGTCTCCTCATTTCCATGCCAGTATCACTCAGAGTTTATAATAAAGATATACATACATGTATATATGTACATATAGATTTATATATCTGTCATTTTTAGAATGTTCGACCTATGTATTTGACCTTCTTTCAGAATTACCACATTTATAACAGCCTAGTTTTTCTGAAATAATTGGCCATATAGTTGGAGCAGGATTCAATACAATTATAAATAATAGAACCTTCCAGTAGCATTTCTAATCGTGTTTCTATTAGCATCCTTATTGTAATTATCATGGCCCAGATCTTCCCTCCTTTTTCTAGTGTAAGCTTCAATACGTATGTGTTTGTTTTCTTTCTCTGGAAATCTTAATGTCCCTGGACCCTGAAGTGTTAGGGAATTTTTGAAGCAGCCCTCTGTTTCTCAGCAGATGGTTTCTATGTTTCTGCTGTCATCAGGTCTTCTTGTGGTTTTTGTCTTTATTTATTTTTATTGTTTCAAGTCCTCCTAGATCATCCCCATTTATTTGCATATTTATTTATTTACTCAGGTATCACATGTGGCATCATTTCTTCTGCTTGAGAGATTTTCTCTTATAACTGAAGGGAACTTTTGATGCACAATACATTTCCTGGGGCAAATACTACACACATAAGGTGAAGGCTTGGGTTGTCTGGGGTCTGTGGGCATTAGAGCTGCTGCGTGACAATCTCTACAACCCAGGTTTGAACCTGTCATGAATGAACACAGCCTAGGGGGTTTTTGACTTCTGGTCTATTTCCAACTCTTCTATTTCTCTTCTCGCCATCTCTGTCTCTGACTCTCACAGGCTCTCTCTCACTCTGTCTGAACTCAGGAATATTTTACTTATATCCTTATTTTATTGACAGGCCCAGATATACAAAGAGAGTGGCCAGAGCACTGCTGAGCTCTGGCTGGTTTTGTCTGTGATTTCACCTAGGCTACTGGAGCCTCTGATTGGTAAGTCTCTCTGACTTAAGCCATATTCTGTCTCCTCATATCCATGGCAGTATCTCTCAGACTTTATAATAAAGATATACATCCATATACATATATAAATATACATATATATCTCTGTCATTTTTAGAATTGTCAACCTATGTAATTGATCTTAATCAGAATTCACACATTTACAACAGGTTCCTTTTTCCCTACTAATTGGCCACATAGGATTCAATACAATTATAAATAATAGAACCTTCCAGTAGCATTTCTAATAGCATTTCTATCAGCATCCTTATTTTAATTATCATAGTACAGAACTTGCCTCCTTTCTCTAGTGTAAGCTTCAATACATATGAGTTTCTTTTCATTCTCCCGAAATCTTAATTTCCCTGGACTCTGAAGGGTCTCAGAACTTTTGAAGCAGCCCTTGATTCACAGCAGATGGTTTCTATGTTTCTGCTGTCATCAGGTCTTCTTGTGCTTTTTGTTTTTATTTTTCATTTGTTTCAAATCCTCCTAGATAACCCCCATTTACTTGCATATTTATTTATTTATTTATTTATTTATTTGGTTCTATATTACATGAGGGGTCCATTCTTCTGCTTGATAGATTTTTCTCTTATAATTGAAGGGAAGTTTACACTCACAATACATATCCTGTCGTAAATACTACACACATATGGTGAAGGCTGGGGTTGTCTGGGGTCTGTGGACAGGAGACTGATGCCTTACAATCTCGACAACCCAGGTTTGAACCTGTCATGTATGAACACAGAGTGGGAGCTTTTGGACTTCTGGTCTCTTTCCAACTCTTCTATTTCTCTTCTTGCCTTCTCTGTCTCTGACTCTCACAGGCTCTCACTCACTCTGTCTGCACTCATTAATATTTTACTTTTATATTATTTGACTGACAGGCCCAGATATACAAAGCGAGTCACCAGGGCCCGGCTGAGCTCTGGATTGTTTTGTTGGCGATTTCACCTAGGTTTCTGGAGCCTCAGCTTTGTAAGTCTCTCTGGCACAAGCCATACTCTGTCTCCTCATAGCCATGCCAGTATCCCTCATAGTTGATAATAAAGATACACATACATATATGTACATATACATACATATATATATATATATATATCAGACATTTTTAGAATTGTTGACCTTTTTATTTGATCTGAATGCAGAATTACCGCATTTATAATAGCCTCCTTATTCATAAATAATTGGTCACATAGTTGGAGCAGGATTCACTACAATTATAAATTATAAACTTTCCAGGAGCATTTCCAATAGCCTTTCTATCAGTATCCTTATTGTAATTATCATAGCACAGAACTTGCCTCCATTTTCTAGTGTAAGCTTCAAATCGTATGCGTTTCTTTTCATTCTCGGAATTCGTAATTTGCCTGGACCCTGTGTGTCAGGGAATTTTTGAAGCAGCCCTCTATTTCTCAGCAGACGTTTTCTATATTTCTGCTGTCATCAGGTCTTCCTGTGGTGTTTGTTTTTATTTTTTTATTTTTTTTCACATCCTCTTAGATCATTCCCATTTATCTGCATATTTATTTATTTATTTATTTATTTATTTCGTCCGATATCACATGAGGGGTCATTTCTTCTGCCTGATAGATTTTCTCTTATAATTGAAGGGAACTTTTGACACACAATACATTTCCTTTTGCAGATACTACACACTACTACAACTGCTACTGCACTGTTTTTGACAGTGACCTCCAATGCACAATGGATTAGTATTGCATGGCTCTAGAGAATGTTCACTATTTAACCTACAATGTCTTTAACCTCACAAATATTTATTCTGTTCTTTCTTGGGGGATGAATGGTTTACAGTCAACAGTTCCATGTAATAGTGGGCACGGGGGGGTAATTTTTCCCACTACCCCTGTATTTCTGTACATCCTTTGTAACTTTCTTATTGAGGAGAAGCAAACAGTCATAAATTGAGAGAGCAGGGCCCAAGCAGGAAGAGAGACAGAGAGACATCTGCAGCTCTGATTTGTCACTAGCCCAGCTTTTCCCTAGCTGGGTAAGTGTGACCAGGGGCTCAAAACAGGGTCTTGGGATTCCACATAGTTCCCTGGCAGCTCCACCAGCTGTCCCTCCAACCCATGCTCCCTTCGTTGTCCATGTAACTATCGATATGCTCTAGGCATTTCTCACCTTCATATGCCAGAAACTTAACACTTCTCCCTTCCACCCATGAAACTTTGACCTTTTGCTAGGGTGCAAAACAGCAACTCCAATCCAAGTTATTTTCGGGACAAGTGTGTACGTCTCTGTGGGAAGGTGTGTGTGTGTGTGTGTGTGTGTGTGTGTGAGTGTGCATAAGTGTGTTTCAGTTAAGATTACCGCTGTTGTTTCTTTATTCCTGACACAGGGACTTAGGAACTGGGTTGTGTTATGACAAAGGAAGTTTCCACTGCACAAGTGGTTTTTCAAGTATGAATTGGCACATTGGATTGTGGACTCTGTTGTGCATTCTCCCAGGTGGTCCTCAGATGGGTTCTTTCCTTTGCTATTCCCATGCTGTGTGTAATTTTCTGGGTAGACTCAAAGAGGAGTGGCATGGGGAGCTCAGCTGCATTCTGCTGTATGTCCACAAGGTGGCGGCAAAGACCATAGTTGAGTGTAGTGATTCTGTGGAATGAGGAGAACTCTCGGAATTGTGGCCCGTGGACAGCAGGGTTGAAATTGACGTAGAGTGCCCTAGACATCTGTTCTTTCCTGTGGGGTGGGGGGATCCCCCATTTGGCTTTGCAAGTGGAAGGGGTTTCTCTCTTTGCCTGGGATGACTCTACTGGGAGCTTGTGAATCCCTGTGCTCAGCTGCATTCTGCTGGGTGTCCACAAGAGGGCAGCACCAGGGCGGGACTAAGGCTCCATGGGGCAAGTGCCCTGAGGCACTGGGCTAGGAGAGTGGCGACAGTGTTTCTGGGTGTGCCCCAAGAGCATGGCCAGCCTAGCGCAGGCAGGCAGTGTCCTAAGGACGGGCCCAGACAGGAGCTGTGGGGGTCGTGTTTGCAGAAACAGGGCCTTCAGAGGATGGCAGAAAGTCCCTGGGGGCGGGCCTCAGAGCCCGTGCCCAATGAGCCTGAGGGGAGGGCCCAGTGGGTATTCATAGAGACAGCTGGCCAATCAGAGAGGAGGAACGTCACCCTCAGGGGCGTGAAGCAAGAGCTGGCCAATGAGAACAGAGGAGGAGTTGCGTGGGCGGGCCTCAGAGAGCAGCCCACCAATGAGAGCCTGGGTGCTGGCTCTGGGTGGGCGTACCCCTGGAGGTCAGCCAATCAGGGTCCAGCGGAAGTGCCTGGGGGGCGGGCCCTCGGGAGGCTGTCCAATGAGCGCCTGGGGCGGGCCTCGTGGGCGGAGCCCAGGAGGCTGGCCAATCATGGGGCAAGGGCGGTGACCTTCCTGGGCGTGCCTTAGGAACTGGCCTATCAGAGGGCGCCCCTCAGACAGCAGCCCGCCAATGGGAGCCAAGAGAAGGCTGGCTGGGGGCGTGTCCCTGGGACACCAGGCCAATCAGAGTCGAGCGGAAGTGGCTGGTGGGCGGGCCTTCCGGAGGCTGCCCAATCAGCGTGCTGCAGGGCCGTGTGGGCGGTGCTCAAGGCCGCTGGCCAATCACTGACTAGGGGCCCGGACCCTCCTGGGCGTGTCCAAGCACACTGGCCAATGAGGTTGCTGGTGGGGTTCTGGGCGTGGCCTAGGCCTCTGGCCTATCAGAGCCTGGCTGGCGCCCTGTGGGCGGGCCTTCTGTAGGAATCCCGCCAATGGGAGCTCAGAGCTGGCCTTAAAAGGCTGGGCGTGCTTCCAGGAAATGCGAAGCAGGGTTCAGCCCAGGGCCCTGCCTTGCAGAAGCTGTCCAGTGCGCATGTGTATAACTGCGTTTGTGCCTGTGCCTCTGTGGATTTGTGTGTGTGTGTGTGTGTGTGTGTGTCTGAGGGAGGGAGAGAGAGAGAGAACAACAGAATCACTGTGGCACAGGTGATTTTGTGCAAAACACTTGGCACATTCTGATTTACAGCTCAATATTGACACCAGGGCAGCTCTCCTTGGCCCTTGGTCACTTTTCTTCTTTTCAGATGTAAAGACACTGAAGAGGGAGAAGTTTTTGCCCTGAGGCTTGCACTGGGAACTAGCAGCTGCCCTGTTTGTGTCGCCAGACTAGGAAACCTGTGGTGCCTGTCCATGTGGAGAGTCTCCTGGATGAGTTCCTTCTCGAGCCTTTTTCGCTCGGTCCCGTTGGAGCTGCATATAGCTAATGATTTGGAGATTTTATTCCTTTGGACAATTCTTTTCCTGATGCAAAGTTTCTCTCCAGGTTTTAGCAATCAATTGTGTGAATGTCACATCGAATCCTTTGTAGAAAATGACTACATCAGTGTCTCTCTCTCTCTTTCTCTCTCTCTCTCTATCTCTCTCTCTCTATATATATATGTATGTAACATGTAGAGGTCTGAAAATATTTTTTAGCTAGAGACCTGCACAGCTCTGGATTAGGGTAGCAATGTGGATACACCTGGCCCTTCTGAGCCACAGTCATGAGAGACCTCTCACAGAGCCATATCGTATATCACTCTACAAATCTCTCTCAGCACAAACTACCACTGCCAAATCATCTACTTCCCTCTTGCTCTTTTTGTCCACCGAGTCTTATCCCAAAACTGTAAATCAAAGAAGAAATAGACATAGTGCAGTTCCCTGCACACAGGACAGGCTGAGGCTGGACCAGGGAGATGCAATACGCCAGCCTGCATCTTGGCTGGAGCATCACTATGACTACTTCGAATTTGGAGAGGCGAGGGCAGTTTTGGAGAGTGGGCTGCCGGCCAAGGGTTGCTTCTCAGAGTGGCTAAGACCTAGATGTTCTAAGTGTTACCTTTCCTCACAAACATAAAATAGCAATGCCACTTGTAAGAAGTATGCATGGGCATGGAGGGTTTGTCTTCAGTGCTCTGGCACTGATCAACACAGGGCCAGAATTTCAGTCCTTGTCTGTCTCTGTCATTCTGTCTCTCTGACTGTCTCTACAGTCAGGGGCGGGGCTGTGATCTTGACTGGAAGCCCCTAATTTGGCCAATGGAGGCATCCATCTTTCTTTGTCTGTCCATAGCAAGGGCCCGGGGAGTTTGTGCTTCCTGCAAGCAGAGCGACATTGTATGGGACACTCATGCAAGCCTCCTTCTGGGAATCTCTCTGAGTGTGATGTGTGGACACCAGGACACCATGATCAGGGATGTGAGGCCACAGGAGCAATTGCCTTAGCCGGACCCAAAGGGTAGGTGTAAGGGGCCGGGTTCATCCACTATTGTTTGGTTCAACACACTTCCCATCTATGTGGAAACACAGCCCTTTCTGGGTACTTTCTGGGCTTGTAATCTGCTGCCCTGAGCAGTGGACTGAGAGCCTGGAGGCTGAGTAGGCAGCCAAACGTGACTGGACAGGCTCAAGCCCCTGAATTCTGAGGGGTGCCCCAGCTTCCCCCATTGGCAGTGTTTGGATCATAGTGAGGCATGGCATTGATTCGGAACTCAGGAGAGTGAGACATGAGAGTCCCTTTGCATATGCATTCTTGCTTAGCCACAATCTGGGCTAGCTGGCTTGCCCTGACCAGATAGGTTCTCTGTACATAAGTTGCAGGAGAGGCTGGCTCCCTTGCCACCCATGCTCTGAGACTACTACAGGTGATCTCTGAGCACACACAGACACACACAAACAGACAGACAGACAGACACACACACACACACACACACACATTACTGTCAGGTTGGTAGTAGAGCCTATGGTGAAGGCTGGGGCTGTCTGGGGTCTGTGGGCATGAGAGCTGCTGCCTTACAATCTCTACAAGCCAGGTTTGAACCTGTCATCAATGAACACAGTGTAGGAGGTTTTTGAATTCTGGTCTCTTTCCAACTCATCTATTTCTCTTCTCGCCTTCTCTATCTCTAACTCTCACATGCTCTCACACACTCTGTCTTCACTCCTTAATATTTTACTTAGATTCTTATTTTACTGACAGGCCCAGATAGACAAAGAGAGTTACCAGAGCACTGCTGAGCTCTGGCTTGTTGTGTTGGCGATTTCACCTAGGCTACTGGAGCCTCAGTTTGTAAGTCTTTCTGACACAAGCCATATTCTGTCTCCTCATTTCCATGCCAGTATCACTCAGAGTTTATAATAAAGATATACATACATGTATATATATATACATATAGATTTATATATCTGTCATTTTTAGAATGTTCGACCTATGTATTTGACCTTCTTTCAGAATTACCACATTTATAACAGCCTAGTTTTTCTGAAATAATTGGCCATATAGTTGGAGCAGGATTCAATACAATTATAAATAATAGAACCTTCCAGTAGCATTTCTAATCGTGTTTCTATTAGCATCCTTATTGTAATTATCATGGCCCAGATCTTCCCTCCTTTTTCTAGTGTAAGCTTCAATACGTATGTGTTTGTTTTCTTTCTCCGGAAATCTTAATGTCCCTGGACCCTGAAGTGTTAGGGAATTTTTGAAGCAGCCCTCTGTTTCTCAGCAGATGGTTTCTATGTTTCTGCTGTCATCAGGTCTTCTTGTGGTTTTTGTCTTTATTTATTTTTTTTATTGTTTCAAGTCCTCCTAGATCATCCCCATTTATTTGCATATTTATTTATTTACTCAGGTATCACATGTGGCATCATTTCTTCTGCTTGAGAGATTTTCTCTTATAACTGAAGGGAACTTTTGATGCACAATACATTTCCTGGGGCAAATACTACACACATATGGTGAAGGCTTGGGTTGTCTGGGGTCTGTGGGCATTAGAGCTGCTGCGTGACAATCTCTACAACCCAGGTTTGAACCTGTCATGAATGAACACAGCCTAGGGGGTTTTTGACTTCTGGTCTATTTCCAACTCTTCTATTTCTCTTCTCGCCATCTCTGTCTCTGACTCTCACAGGCTCTCTCTCACTCTGTCTGAACTCAGGAATATTTTACTTATATCCTTATTTTATTGACAGGCCCAGATATACAAAGAGAGTGGCCAGAGCACTGCTGAGCTCTGGCTGGTTTTGTTTGTGATTTCACCTAGGCTACTGGAGCCTCTGATTGGTAAGTCTCTCTGACTTAAGCCATATTCTGTCTCCTCATATCCATGGCAGTATCTCTCAGACTTTATAATAAAGATATACATCCATATACATATATAAATATACATATATATCTCTGTCATTTTTAGAATTGTCAACCTATGTAATTGATCTTAATCAGAATTCACACATTTACAACAGGTTCCTTTTTCCCTACTAATTGGCCACATAGGATTCAATACAATTATAAATAATAGAACCTTCCAGTAGCATTTCTAATAGCATTTCTATCAGCATCCTTATTTTAATTATCATAGTACAGAACTTGCCTCCTTTCTCTAGTGTAAGCTTCAATACATATGAGTTTCTTTTCATTCTCCCGAAATCTTAATTTCCCTGGACTCTGAAGGGTCTCAGAACTTTTGAAGCAGCCCTTGATTCACAGCAGATGGTTTCTATGTTTCTGCTGTCATCAGGTCTTCTTGTGCTTTTTGTTTTTATTTTTCATTTGTTTCAAATCCTCCTAGATAACCCCCATTTACTTGCATATTTATTTATTTATTTATTTGGTTCTATATTACATGAGGGGTCCATTCTTCTGCTTGATAGATTTTTCTCTTATAATTGAAGGGAAGTTTACACTCACAATACATATCCTGTCATAAATACTACACACATATGGTGAAGGCTGGGGTTGTCTGGGGTCTGTGGACAGGAGACTGATGCCTTACAATCTCGACAACCCAGGTTTGAACCTGTCATGTATGAACACAGAGTGGGAGCTTTTGGACTTCTGGTCTCTTTCCAACTCTTCTATTTCTCTTCTTGCCTTCTCTGTCTCTGACTCTCACAGGCTCTCACTCACTCTGTCTGCACTCATTAATATTTTACTTTTATATTATTTGACTGACAGGCCCAGATATACAAAGCGAGTCACCAGGGCCCGGCTGAGCTCTGGATTGTTTTGTTGGCGATTTCACCTAGGTTTCTGGAGCCTCAGCTTTGTAAGTCTCTCTGGCACAAGCCATACTCTGTCTCCTCATAGCCATGCCAGTATCCCTCATAGTTGATAATAAAGATACACATACATATATGTACATATACATACATATATATATATATATCAGACATTTTTAGAATTGTTGACCTTTTTATTTGATCTGAATGCAGAATTACCGCATTTATAATAGCCTCCTTATTCATAAATAATTGGTCACATAGTTGGAGCAGGATTCACTACAATTATAAATTATAAACTTTCCAGGAGCATTTCCAATAGCCTTTCTATCAGTATCCTTATTGTAATTATCATAGCACAGAACTTGCCTCCATTTTCTAGTGTAAGCTTCAAATCGTATGCGTTTCTTTTCATTCTCGGAATTCGTAATTTGCCTGGACCCTGTGTGTCAGGGAATTTTTGAAGCAGCCCTCTATTTCTCAGCAGACGTTTTCTATATTTCTGCTGTCATCAGGTCTTCCTGTGGTGTTTGTTTTTATTTTTTATTTTTTTCAAATCCTCTTAGATCATTCCCATTTATTTGCATATTTATTTATTTATTTATTTCGTCCGATATCACATGAGGGGTCATTTATTCTGCCTGATAGATTTTCTCTTATAATTGAAGGGAACTTTTGACACACAATACATTTCCTTTTGCAGATACTACACACTACTACAACTGCTACTGCACTGTTTTTGACAGTGACATCCAATGCACAATGGATTAGTATTGCATGGCTCTAGAGAATGTTCACTATTTAACCTACAATGTTTTTAACCTCACAAATATTTATTCTGTTCTTTCTTGGGGGATGAATGGTTTACAGTCAACAGTTCCATATAGTAGTGGGCACGGGGGTGGGGGGGTAATTTTTCCCACTACCCCTGTATTTCTGTACATCCTTTGTAACTTTCTTATTGAGGAGAAGCAAACAGTCATAAATTGAGAGAGCAGGGCCCAAGCAGGAAGAGAGACAGAGAGACATCTGCAGCTCTGATTTGTCACTAGCCCAGCTTTTCCCTAGCTGGGTAAGTGTGACCAGGGGCTCAAAACAGGGTCCTGGGATTCCACATAGTTCCCTGGCAGCTCCACCAGCTGTTCCTCCAACCCATGCTCCCTTCGTTGTCCATGTAACTATCGATCTGCTCTAGGCATTTCTCACCTTCATATGCCAGAAACTTAACACTTCTCCCTTCCACCCATGAAACTTTGACCTTTTGCTAGGGTGCAAAACAGCAACTCCAATCCAAGTTATTTTCGGGACAAGTGTGTACGTCTCTGTGGGAAGGTGTGTCTGTGTGTGTGTGTGTGTGTGTGTGTGTGTAGGTGTGCATAAGTGTGTTTCAGTTAAGATTACCGCTGTTGTTTCTTTATTCCTGACACAGGGACTTAGGAACTGGGTTGTGTTATGACAAAGGAAGTTTCCACTGCACAAGTGGTTTTTCAAGTATGAATTGGCACATTGGATTGTGGACTCTGTTGTGCATTCTCCCAGGTGGTCCTCAGATGGGTTCTTTCCTTTGCTATTCCCATGCTGTGTGTAATTTTCTGGGTAGACTCAAAGAGGAGTGGCATGGGGAGCTCAGCTGCATTCTGCTGTATGTCCACAAGGTGGCGGCAAAGACCATAGTTGAGTGTAGTGATTCTGTGGAATGAGGAGAACTCTAGGAATTGTGGCCCGTGGACAGCAGGGTAGAAATTGACGTAGAGTGCCCTAGACATCTGTTCTTTCCTGTGGGGTGGGGGGATCCCCCATTTGGCTTTGCAAGTGGAAGGGGTTTCTCTCTTTGCCTGGGATGACTCTACTGGGAGCTTGTGAATCCCTGTGCTCAGCTGCATTCTGCTGGGTGTCCACAAGAGGGCAGCACCAGGGCGGGACTAAGGCTCCATGGGGCAAGTGCCCTGAGGCACTGGGCTAGGAGAGTGGCGACAGTGTTCCTGGGTGTGCCCCAGAGCATGGCCAGCCTAGCGCAGGCAGGCAGTGTCCTAAGGACGGGCCCAGACAGGAGCTGTGGGTGTCGTGTTTGCAGAAACAGGGCCTTCAGAGGATGGCAGAAAGTCCCCGGGGGCGGGCCTCAGAGCCCGTGCCCAATGAGCCTGAGGGGAGGGCCCAGTGGGTATTCATAGAGACAGCTGGCCAATCAGAGAGGAGGAACGTCACCCTCAGGGGCGTGAAGCAAGAGCTGGCCAATGAGAACAGAGGAGGAGTTGCGTGGGCGGGCTTCAGAGAGCAGCCCACCAATGAGAGCCTGGGTGCTGGCTCTGGGTGGGCGTACCCCTGGAGGTCAGCCAATCAGGGTCCAGCGGAAGTGCCTGGGGGGCGGGCCCTCGGGAGGCTGTCCAATGAGCGCCTGGGGCGGGCCTCGTGGGCGGAGCCCAGGAGGCTGGCCAATCATGGGGCAAGGGCGGTGACCTTCCTGGGCGTGCCTTAGGAACTGGCCTATCAGAGGGCGCCCCTCAGACAGCAGCCCGCCAATGGGAGCCAAGAGAAGGCTGGCTGGGGGCGTGTCCCTGGGACACCAGGCCAATCAGAGTCGAGCGGAAGTGGCTGGTGGGCGGGCCTTCCGGAGGCTGCCCAATCAGCGTGCTGCAGGGCCGTGTGGGCGGTGCTCAAGGCCGCTGGCCAATCACTGACTAGGGGCCCGGACCCTCCTGGGCGTGTCCAAGCACACTGGCCAATGAGATTGCTGGTGGGGTTCTGGGCGTGGTCTAGGCCTCTGGCCTATCAGAGCCTGGCTTGCGCCCTGTGGGCGGGCCTTCTGTAGGAATCCCGCCAATGGGAGCTCAGAGCTGGCCTTAAAAGGCTGGGCGTGCTTCCAGGAAATGCGAAGCAGGGTTCAGCCCAGGGCCCTGCCTTGCAGAAGCTGTCCAGTGCGCATGTGTATAACTCCGTTTGTGCCTGTGCCTCTGTGGATTTGTGTGTGTGTGTGTGTGTGTGTGTGTGTGTGTGTCTGAGGGAGGGAGAGAGAGAGAGAACAACAGAATCACTGTGGCACAGGTGATTTTGTGCAAAACACTTGGCACATTCTGATTTACAGCTCAATATTGACACCAGGGCAGCTCTCCTTGGCCATTGGTCACTTTTCTTCTTTTCAGATGTAAAGACACTGAAGAGGGAGAGGTTTTTGCCCTGAGGCTTGCACTGGGAACTAGCAGCTGCCCTGTTTGTGTCGCCAGACTAGGAAACCTGTGGTGCCTGTCCATGTGGAGAGTCTCCTGGATGAGTTCCTTCTCGAGCCTTTTTCGCTCGGTCCCGTTGGAGCTGCATATAGCTAATGATTTGGAGATTTTATTCCTTTGGACAATTCTTTTCCTGATGCAAAGTTTCTCTCCAGGTTTTAGCAATCAATTGTGTGAATGTCACATCGAATCCTTTGTAGAAAATGACTACATCAGTGTCTCTCTCTCTCTTTCTCTCTCTCTCTCTATCTCTGTCTCTATATATATATATATGTATGTAACATGTAGAGGTCTGAAAATATTTTTTAGCTAGAGACCTGCACAGCTCTGGATTAGGGTAGCAATGTGGATACACCTGGCCCTTCTGAGCCACAGTCATGAGAGACATCTCACAGAGCCATATCGTATATCACTCTACAAATCTCTCTCAGCACAAACTACCACTGCCAAATCATCTACTTCCCTCTTGCTCTTTTTGTCCACCGAGTCTTATCCCAAAACTGTAAATCAAAGAAGAAATAGACATAGTGCAGTTCCCTGCACACAGGACAGGCTGAGGCTGGACCAGGGAGATGCAATACGCCAGCCTGCATCTTGGCTGGAGCATCACTATGACTACTTCGAATTTGGAGAGGCGAGGGCAGTTTTGGAGAGTGGGCTGCCGGCCAAGGGTTGCTTCTCAGAGTGGCTAAGACCTAGATGTTCTAAGTGTTACCTTTCCTCACAAACATAAAATAGCAATGCCACTTGTAAGAAGTATGGGCATGGAGGGTTTGTCTTCAGTGCTCTGGCACTGATCAACACAGGGCCAGAATTTCAGTCCTTGTCTGTCTCTGTCATTCTGTCTCTCTGACTGTCTCTACGTGCCTTCTTCACTGGGCCCTTACTGGAAGTCAGTGCATGCATCGTGAACTCAGCCTTCCTGGTGTTGAAATTTTCCTTTCTTTGCCCTTTGGATTATTTAGTCTCCTGCACATGGTGTAGTACAGAGGGGAACTGCGGAGACAGCGTTGCTGCTGCAGGTTCCAGGCATATGTCCATCTCCAGCTGCAGCTGTCCAGGCCCTCTGTGCTTGACTGCCATTCTCCAGGGCCCTGAGGCTGACACTCAGCCTCAATGCAGCCCTCCTCACCTTCCTGCACAGCATCCTTGTCCTTATTCCATGAGAGCCCCGGTCAAGGGAAGTGAAACTCTATCCCCCTGGCACACACACTGTGCTTTCCCTCTATTAAGCCAAATGGAAAGGATCTGTGGTACTGATGGCCACACCAGTGTCCAGATTTCCCATGCAAAACGGAAGCTTCCAGTGTTCAGAAAGAGGGTGTTTTGATGGCTGTGAAATGTCTTTTCCAAGTGCCTCATGGTGTTTCAAATCCCTTTGAAACCTGAAGTTCTTTCTTGTATCTCGGGAATATTTTCACCACTGGCCAGAAGGGCCGCCCAACTAGGAGCACAGCTATCCAGGGGTCAGGAGGTCTTCCAGCCTGCTAGCTCCTGGAGGGATTCCTGAGTATGTCCTCAGGGCCCAAGTGTAAAAGGTGTTTCCAATTGCCTTGATTAGCAGCAGCCAGGCCCTCAGGTGAGGGGCGGGGCTGTGATCTTGACTGGAAGCCCCTAATTTGGCCAATGGAGGCATCCATCTTTTTTTGTCTGTCCATAGCAAGGGCCCGGGGAGTTTGTGCTTCCTGCAAGCAGAGCGACATTGTATGGGACACTCATGCAAGCCTACTTCTGGGAATCTCTCTGAGTGTGATGTGTGGACCCCAGGACACCATGATCAGGGATGTGAGGCCACAGGAGCAATTGCCTTAGCCGGACCCAAAGGGTAGGTGTAAGGAGCCGGGTTCATCCACTATTGTTTGGTTCAACACACTTCCCATCTAAGTGGAAACACAGCCATTTCTGGGTACTTTCTGGGCTTGTAATCTGCTGCCCTGAGCAGTGGACTGAGAGCCTGGAGGCTGAGTAGGCAGCCAAACGTGACTGGACAGGCTCAAGCCCCTGAATTCTGAGGGGTGCCCCAGCTTCCCCCATTGGCAGTGTTTGGATCATAGTGAGGCATGGCATTGATTCGGAACTCAGGAGAGTGAGACATGAGAGTCCCTTTGCATATGCATTCTTGCTTAGCCACAATCTGGGCTAGCTGGCTTGCCCTGACCAGATAGGTTCTCTGTACATAAGTTGCAGGAGAGGCTGGCTCCCTTGCCACCCATGCTCTGAGACTACTACAGGTGATCTCTGAGCACACACAGACACACACAAACAGACACACACACACACACACACACACACACACACACACACACACATTACTGTCAGGTTGGTAGTAGAGCCTATGGTGAAGGCTGGGGCTGTCTGGGGTCTGTGGGCATGAGAGCTGCTGCCTTACAATCTCTACAAGCCAGGTTTGAACCTGTCATCAATGAACACAGTGTAGGATGTTTTTGAATTCTGGTCTCTTTCCAACTCATCTATTTCTCTTCTCGCCTTCTCTATCTCTAACTCTCACATGCTCTCACACACTCTTTCTTCACTCCTTAATATTTTACTTAGATTCTTATTTTACTGACAGGCCCAGATAGACAAAGAGAGTTACCAGAGCACTGCTGAGCTCTGGCTTGTTGTGTTGGCGATTTCACCTAGGATACTGGAACCTCAGTTTGTAAGTCTTTCTGACACAAGCCATATTCTGTCTCCTCATTTCCATGCCAGTATCACTCAAGAGTTTATAATAAAGATATACATACATGTATATATGTACATATAGATTTATATATCTGTCATTTTTAGAATGTTCGACCTATGTATTTGACCTTCTTTCAGAATTACCACATTTATAACAGCCTAGTTTTTCTGAAATAATTGGCCATATAGTTGGAGCAGGATTCAATACAATTATAAATAATAGAACCTTCCAGTAGCATTTCTAATCGTGTTTCTATTAGCATCCTTATTGTAATTATCATGGCCCAGATCTTCCCTCCTTTTTCTAGTGTAAGCTTCAATACGTATGTGTTTGTTTTCTTTCTCCAGAAATCTTAATGTCCCTGGACCCTGAAGTGTTAGGGAATTTTTGAAGCAGCCCTCTGTTTCTCAGCAGATGGTTTCTATGTTTCTGCTGTCATCAGGTCTTCTTGTGGTTTTTGTCTTTATTTATTTTTATTGTTTCAAGTCCTCCTAGACCATCCCCATTTATTTGCATATTTATTTATTTAGTCAGGTATCACATGTGGCATCATTTCTTCTGCTTGAGAGATTTTCTCTTATAACTGAAGGGAACTTTTGATGCACAATACATTTCCTGGGGCAAATACTACACACATATGGTGAAGGCTTGGGTTGTCTGGGGTCTGTGGGCATTAGAGCTGCTGCGTGACAATCTCTACAACCCAGGTTTGAACCTGTCATGAATGAACACAGCCTAGGGGTTTTTTGACTTCTGGTCTATTTCCAACTCTTCTATTTCTCTTCTCTCCATCTCTGTCTCTGACTCTCACAGGCTCTCTCTCACTCTGTCTGAACTCAGGAATATTTTACTTATATCCTTATTTTATTGACAGGCCCAGATATACAAAGAGAGTGGCCAGAGCACTGCTGAGCTCTGGCTGGTTTTGTTTGTGATTTCACCTAGGCTACTGGAGCCTCAGATTGGTAAGTCTCTCTGACTTAAGCCATATTCTGTCTCCTCATATCCAAGGCAGTATCTCTCAGACTTTATAATAAAGATATACATCCATATACATATATAAATATACATATATATCTCTGTCATTTTTAGAATTGTCAACCTATGTAATTGATCTTAATCAGAATTCACACATTTACAACAGGTTCCTTTTTCCCTACTAATTGGCCACATAGTTGGAGCAGGATTCAATACAATTATAAATAATAGAACCTTCCAGTAGCATTTCTAATAGCATTTCTATCAGCATCCTTATTTTAATTATCATAGTACAGAACTTGCCTCCTTTCTCTAGTGTAAGCTTCAATAAATATGAGTTTCTTTTCATTCTCCCGAAATCTTAATTTCCCTGTTCTCTGAAGGGTCTCAGAACTTTTGAAGCAGCCCTTGATTCACAGCAGATGGTTTCTATGTTTCTGCTGTCATCAGGTCTTCTTGTGCTTTTTGTTTTTATTTTTCATTTGTTTCAAATCCTCCTAGATAACCCCCATTTACTTGCATATTTATTTATTTATTTGGTTCTATATTACATGAGGGGTCCATTCTTCTGCTTGATAGATTTTTCTCTTATAATTGAAGGGAAGTTTACACTCACAATACATATCCTGTCGTAAATACTACACACATATGGTGAAGGCTGGGGTTGTCTGGGGTCTGTGGACAGGAGACTGATGCCTTACAATCTCGACAACCCAGGTTTGAACCTGTCATGTATGAACACAGAGTGGGAGCTTTTGGACTTCTGGTCTCTTTCCAACTCTTCTATTTCTCTTCTTGCCTTCTCTGTCTCTGACTCTCACAGGCTCTCACTCACTCTGTCTGCACTCATTAATATTTTACTTTTATATTATTTGACTGACAGGCCCAGATATACAAAGCGAGTCACCAGGGCCCGGCTGAGCTCTGGATTGTTTTGTTGGCGATTTCACCTAGGTTTCTGGAGCCTCAGCTTTGTAAGTCTCTCTGGCACAAGCCATACTCTGTCTCCTCATAGCCATGCCAGTATCCCTCATAGTTGATAATAAAGATACACATACATATATGTACATATACATACATATATATATATATATATATCAGACATTTTTAGAATTGTTGACCTTTTTATTTGATCTGAATGCAGAATTACCGCATTTATAATAGCCTCCTTATTCATAAATAATTGGTCACATAGTTGGAGCAGGATTCACTACAATTATAAATTATAAACTTTCCAGGAGCATTTCCAATAGCCTTTCTATCAGTATCCTTATTGTAATTATCATAGCACAGAACTTGCCTCCATTTTCTAGTGTAAGCGTCAAATTGTATGCGTTTCTTTTCATTCTCGGAATTCGTAATTTGCCTGGACCCTGTGTGTCAGGGAATTTTTGAAGCAGCCCTCTATTTCTCAGCAGACGTTTTCTATATTTCTGCTGTCATCAGGTCTTCCTGTGGTGTTTGTTTTTATTTTTTTATTTTTTTTCAAATCCTCTTAGATCATTCCCATTTATTTCCATATTTATTTATTTATTTATTTCGTCCGATATCACATGAGGGGTCATTTCTTCTGCCTGATAGATTTTCTCTTATAATTGAAGGGAACTTTTGACACACAATACATTTCCTTTTGCAGATACTACACACTACTACAACTGCTACTGCACTGTTTTTGACAGTGACCTCCAATGCACAATGGATTAGTATTGCATGGCTCTAGAGAATGTTCACTATTTAACCTACAATGTTTTTAACCTCACAAATATTTATTCTGTTCTTTCTTGGGGGATGAATGGTTTACAGTCAACAGTTCCATGTAATAGTGGGCACGGGGGGGGGTAATTTTTCCCACTACCCCTGTATTTCTGTACATCCTTTGTAACTTTCTTATTGAGGAGAAGCAAACAGTCATAAATTGAGAGAGCAGGGCCCAAGCAGGAAGAGAGACAGAGAGACATCTGCAGCTCTGATTTGTCACTAGCCCAGCTTTTCCCTAGCTGGGTAAGTGTGACCAGGGGCTCAAAACAGGGTCTTGGGATTCCACATAGTTCCCTGGCAGCTCCACCAGCTGTCCCTCCAACCCATGCTCCCTTCGTTGTCCATGTAACTATCGATATGCTCTAGGCATTTCTCACCTTCATATGCCAGAAACTTAACACTTCTCCCTTCCACCCATGAAACTTTGACCTTTTGCTAGGGTGCAAAACAGCAACTCCAATCCAAGTTATTTTCGGGACAAGTGTGTACGTCTCTGTGGGAAGGTGTGTCTGTGTGTGTGTGTGTGTGTGTGTGTAAGTGTGCATAAGTGTGTTTCAGTTATGATTACCGCAGTTGTTTCTTTATTCCTGACGCAGGGACTTAGGAACTGGGTTGTGTTATGACAAAGGAAGTTTCCACTGCACAAGTGGTTTTTCAAGTATGAATTGGCACATTGGATTGTGGACTCTGTTGTGCATTCTCCCAGGTGGTCCTCAGATGGGTTCTTTCCTTTGCTATTCCCATGCTGTGTGTAATTTTCTGGGTAGACTCAAAGAGGAGTGGCATGGGGAGCTCAGCTGCATTCTGCTGTATGTCCACAAGGTGGCGGCAAAGACCATAGTTGAGTGTAGTGATTCTGTGGAATGAGGAGAACTCTAGGAATTGTGGCCCGTGGACAGCAGGGTTGAAATTGACGTAGAGTGCCCTAGACATCTGTTCTTTCCTGTGGGGTGGGGGGATCCCCCATTTGGCTTTGCAAGTGGAAGGGGTTTCTCTCTTTGCCTGGGATGACTCTACTGGGAGCTTGTGAATCCCTGTGCTCAGCTGCATTCTGCTGGGTGTCCACAAGAGGGCAGCACCAGGGCGGGACTAAGGCTCCATGGGGCAAGTGCCCTGAGGCACTGGGCTAGGAGAGTGGCGACAGTGTTTCTGAGTGTGCCCCAAGAGCATGGCCAGCCTAGCGCAGGCAGGCAGTGTCCTAAGGACGGGCCCAGACAGGAGCTGTGGGGGTCGTGTTTGCAGAAACAGGGCCTTCAGAGGATGGCAGAAAGTCCCCGGGGGCGGGCCTCAGAGCCCGTGCCCAATGAGCCTGAGGGGAGGGCCCAGTGGGTATTCATAGAGACAGCTGGCCAATCAGAGAGGAGGAACGTCACCCTCAGGGGCGTGAAGCAAGAGCTGGCCAATGAGAACAGAGGAGGAGTTGCGTGGGCGGGCCTCAGAGAGCAGCCCACCAATGAGAGCCTGGGTGCTGGCTCTGGGTGGGCGTACCCCTGGAGGTCAGCCAATCAGGGTCCAGCGGAAGTGCCTGGGGGGCGGGCCCTCGGGAGGCTGTCCAATGAGCGCCTGGGGCGGGCCTCGTGGGCGGAGCCCAGGAGGCTGGCCAATCATGGGGCAAGGGCGGTGACCTTCCTGGGCGTGCCTTAGGAACTGGCCTATCAGAGGGCGCCCCTCAGACAGCAGCCCGCCAATGGGAGCCAAGAGAAGGCTGGCTGGGGGCGTGTCCCTGGGACACCAGGCCAATCAGAGTCGAGCGGAAGTGGCTGGTGGGCGGGCCTTCCGGAGGCTGCCCAATCAGCGTGCTGCAGGGCCGTGTGGGCGGTGCTCAAGGCCGCTGGCCAATCACTGACTAGGGGCCCGGACCCTCCTGGGCGTGTCCAAGCACACTGGCCAATGAGGTTGCTGGTGGGGTTCTGGGCGTGGCCTAGGCCTCTGGCCTATCAGAGCCTGGCTGGCGCCCTGTGGGCGGGCCTTCTGTAGGAATCCCGCCAATGGGAGCTCAGAGCTGGCCTTAAAAGGCTGGGCGTGCTTCCAGGAAATGCGAAGCAGGGTTCAGCCCAGGGCCCTGCCTTGCAGAAGCTGTCCAGTGCGCATGTGTATAACTCCGTTTGTGCCTGTGCCTCTGTGGATTTGTGTGTGTGTGTGTGTGTGTGTGTGTGTGTGTGTGTGTCTGAGGGAGGGAGAGAGAGAGAGAACAACAGAATCACTGTGGCACAGGTGATTTTGTGCAAAACACTTGGCACATTCTGATTTACAGCTCAATATTGACACCAGGGCAGCTCTCCTTGGCCCTTGGTCACTTTTCTTCTTTTCAGATGTAAAGACACTGAAGAGGGAGAAGTTTTTGCCCTGAGGCTTGCACTGGGAACTAGCAGCTGCCCTGTTTGTGTCGCCAGACTAGGAAACCTGTGGTGCCTGTCCATGTGGAGAGTCTCCTGGATGAGTTCCTTCTCGAGCCTTTTTCGCTCGGTCCCGTTGGAGCTGCATATAGCTAATGATTTGGAGATTTTATTCCTTTGGACAATTCTTTTCCTGATGCAAAGTTTCTCTCCAGGTTTTAGCAATCAATTGTGTGAATGTCACATCGAATCCTTTGTAGAAAATGACTACATCAGTGTCTCTCTCTTTCTCTCTCTCTCTCTCTCTCTATATATATATATATATATATATATGTATGTAACATGTAGAGGTCTGAAAATATTTTTTAGCTAGAGACCTGCACAGCTCTGGATTAGGGTAGCAATGTGGATACACCTGGCCCTTCTGAGCCACAGTCATGAGAGACATCTCACAGAGCCATATCGTATATCACTCTACAAATCTCTCTCAGCACAAACTACCACTGCCAAATCATCTACTTCCCTCTTGCTCTTTTTGTCCACCGAGTCTTATCCCAAAACTGTAAATCAAAGAAGAAATAGACATAGTGCAGTTCCCTGCACACAGGACAGGCTGAGGCTGGACCAGGGAGATGCAATACGCCAGCCTGCATCTTGGCTGGAGCATCACTATGACTACTTCGAATTTGGAGAGGCGAGGGCAGTTTTGGAGAGTGGGCTGCCGGCCAAGGGTTGCTTCTCAGAGTGGCTAAGACCTAGATGTTCTAAGTGTTACCTTTCCTCACAAACATAAAATAGCAATGCCACTTGTAAGAAGTATGCATGGGCATGGAGGGTTTGTCTTCAGTGCTCTGGCACTGATCAACACAGGGCCAGAATTTCAGTCCTTGTCTGTCTCTGTCATTCTGTCTCTCTGACTGTCTCTACAGTCAGGGGCGGGGCTGTGATCTTGACTGGAAGCCCCTAATTTGGCCAATGGAGGCATCCATCTTTCTTTGTCTGTCCATAGCAAGGGCCCGGGGAGTTTGTGCTTCCTGCAAGCAGAGCGACATTGTATGGGACACTCATGCAAGCCTCCTTCTGGGAATCTCTCTGAGTGTGATGTGTGGACACCAGGACACCATGATCAGGGATGTGAGGCCACAGGAGCAATTGCCTTAGCCGGACCCAAAGGGTAGGTGTAAGGGGCCGGGTTCATCCACTATTGTTTGGTTCAACACACTTCCCATCTATGTGGAAACACAGCCCTTTCTGGGTACTTTCTGGGCTTGTAATCTGCTGCCCTGAGCAGTGGACTGAGAGCCTGGAGGCTGAGTAGGCAGCCAAACGTGACTGGACAGGCTCAAGCCCCTGAATTCTGAGGGGTGCCCCAGCTTCCCCCATTGGCAGTGTTTGGATCATAGTGAGGCATGGCATTGATTCGGAACTCAGGAGAGTGAGACATGAGAGTCCCTTTGCATATGCATTCTTGCTTAGCCACAATCTGGGCTAGCTGGCTTGCCCTGACCAGATAGGTTCTCTGTACATAAGTTGCAGGAGAGGCTGGCTCCCTTGCCACCCATGCTCTGAGACTACTACAGGTGATCTCTGAGCACACACAGACACACACAAACAGACAGACAGACACACACACACACACACACACACACATTACTGTCAGGTTGGTAGTAGAGCCTATGGTGAAGGCTGGGGCTGTCTGGGGTCTGTGGGCATGAGAGCTGCTGCCTTACAATCTCTACAAGCCAGGTTTGAACCTGTCATCAATGAACACAGTGTAGGAGGTTTTTGAATTCTGGTCTCTTTCCAACTCATCTATTTCTCTTCTCGCCTTCTCTATCTCTAACTCTCACATGCTCTCACACACTCTGTCTTCACTCCTTAATATTTTACTTAGATTCTTATTTTACTGACAGGCCCAGATAGACAAAGAGAGTTACCAGAGCACTGCTGAGCTCTGGCTTGTTGTGTTGGCGATTTCACCTAGGCTACTGGAGCCTCAGTTTGTAAGTCTTTCTGACACAAGCCATATTCTGTCTCCTCATTTCCATGCCAGTATCACTCAGAGTTTATAATAAAGATATACATACATGTATATATATATACATATAGATTTATATATCTGTCATTTTTAGAATGTTCGACCTATGTATTTGACCTTCTTTCAGAATTACCACATTTATAACAGCCTAGTTTTTCTGAAATAATTGGCCATATAGTTGGAGCAGGATTCAATACAATTATAAATAATAGAACCTTCCAGTAGCATTTCTAATCGTGTTTCTATTAGCATCCTTATTGTAATTATCATGGCCCAGATCTTCCCTCCTTTTTCTAGTGTAAGCTTCAATACGTATGTGTTTGTTTTCTTTCTCTGGAAATCTTAATGTCCCTGGACCCTGAAGTGTTAGGGAATTTTTGAAGCAGCCCTCTGTTTCTCAGCAGATGGTTTCTATGTTTCTGCTGTCATCAGGTCTTCTTGTGGTTTTTGTCTTTATTTATTTTTTTTTATTGTTTCAAGTCCTCCTAGATCATCCCCATTTATTTGCATATTTATTTATTTACTCAGGTATCACATGTGGCATCATTTCTTCTGCTTGAGAGATTTTCTCTTATAACTGAAGGGAACTTTTGATGCACAATACATTTCCTGGGGCAAATACTACACACATATGGTGAAGGCTTGGGTTGTCTGGGGTCTGTGGGCATTAGAGCTGCTGCGTGACAATCTCTACAACCCAGGTTTGAACCTGTCATGAATGAACACAGCCTAGGGGGTTTTTGACTTCTGGTCTATTTCCAACTCTTCTATTTCTCTTCTCGCCATCTCTGTCTCTGACTCTCACAGGCTCTCTCTCACTCTGTCTGAACTCAGGAATATTTTACTTATATCCTTATTTTATTGACAGGCCCAGATATACAAAGAGAGTGGCCAGAGCACTGCTGAGCTCTGGCTGGTTTTGTTTGTGATTTCAACTAGGCTACTGGAGCCTCTGATTGGTAAGTCTCTCTGACTTAAGCCATATTCTGTCTCCTCATATCCATGGCAGTATCTCTCAGACTTTATAATAAAGATATACATCCATATACATATAAAAATATACATATATATCTCTGTCAATTTTAGAATTGTCAACCTATGTAATTGATCTTAATCAGAATTCACACATTTACAACAGGTTCCTTTTTCCCTACTAATTGGCCACATAGGATTCAATACAATTATAAATAATAGAACCTTCCAGTAGCATTTCTAATAGCATTTCTATCAGCATCCTTATTTTAATTATCATAGTACAGAACTTGCCTCCTTTCTCTAGTGTAAGCTTCAATACATATGAGTTTCTTTTCATTCTCCCGAAATCTTAATTTCCCTGGACTCTGAAGGGTCTCAGAACTTTTGAAGCAGCCCTTGATTCACAGCAGATGGTTTCTATGTTTCTGCTGTCATCAGGTCTTCTTGTGCTTTTTGTTTTTATTTTTCATTTGTTTCAAATCCTCCTAGATAACCCCCATTTACTTGCATATTTATTTATTTATTTATTTATTTATTTGGTTCTATATTACATGAGGGGTCCATTCTTCTGCTTGATAGATTTTTCTCTTATAATTGAAGGGAAGTTTACACTCACAATACATATCCTGTCGTAAATACTACACACATATGGTGAAGGCTGGGGTTGTCTGGGGTCTGTGGACAGGAGACTGATGCCTTACAATCTCGACAACCCAGGTTTGAACCTGTCATGTATGAACACAGAGTGGGAGCTTTTGGACTTCTGGTCTCTTTCCAACTCTTCTATTTCTCTTCTTGCCTTCTCTGTCTCTGACTCTCACAGGCTCTCACTCACTCTGTCTGCACTCATTAATATTTTACTTTTATATTATTTGACTGACAGGCCCAGATATACAAAGCGAGTCACCAGGGCCCGGCTGAGCTCTGGATTGTTTTGTTGGCGATTTCACCTAGGTTTCTGGAGCCTCAGCTTTGTAAGTCTCTCTGGCACAAGCCATACTCTGTCTCCTCATAGCCATGCCAGTATCCCTCATAGTTGATAATAAAGATACACATACATATATGTACATATACATACATACATATATATATATATATATCAGACATTTTTAGAATTGTTGACCTTTTTATTTGATCTGAATGCAGAATTACCGCATTTATAATAGCCTCCTTATTCATAAATAATTGGTCACATAGTTGGAGCAGGATTCACTACAATTATAAATTATAAACTTTCCAGGAGCATTTCCAATAGCCTTTCTATCAGTATCCTTATTGTAATTATCATAGCACAGAACTTGCCTCCATTTTCTAGTGTAAGCGTCAAATTGTATGCGTTTCTTTTCATTCTCGGAATTCGTAATTTGCCTGGACCCTGTGTGTCAGGGAATTTTTGAAGCAGCCCTCTATTTCTCAGCAGACGTTTTCTATATTTCTGCTGTCATCAGGTCTTCCTGTGGTGTTTGTTTTTATTTTTTTATTTTTTTTCAAATCCTCTTAGATCATTCCCATTTATTTCCATATTTATTTATTTATTTATTTCGTCCGATATCACATGAGGGGTCATTTCTTCTGCCTGATAGATTTTCTCTTATAATTGAAGGGAACTTTTGACACACAATACATTTCCTTTTGCAGATACTACACACTACTACAACTGCTACTGCACTGTTTTTGACAGTGACCTCCAATGCACAATGGATTAGTATTGCATGGCTCTAGAGAATGTTCACTATTTAACCTACAATGTCTTTAACCTCACAAATATTTATTCTGTTCTTTCTTGGGGGATGAATGGTTTACAGTCAACAGTTCCATGTAATAGTGGGCACGGGGGGGGTAATTTTTCCCACTACCCCTGTATTTCTGTACATCCTTTGTAACTTTCTTATTGAGGAGAAGCAAACAGTCATAAATTGAGAGAGCAGGGCCCAAGCAGGAAGAGAGACAGAGAGACATCTGCAGCTCTGATTTGTCACTAGCCCAGCTTTTCCCTAGCTGGGTAAGTGTGACCAGGGGCTCAAAACAGGGTCTTGGGATTCCACATAGTTCCCTGGCAGCTCCACCAGCTGTCCCTCCAACCCATGCTCCCTTCGTTGTCCATGTAACTATCGATATGCTCTAGGCATTTCTCACCTTCATATGCCAGAAACTTAACACTTCTCCCTTCCACCCATGAAACTTTGACCTTTTGCTAGGGTGCAAAACAGCAACTCCAATCCAAGTTATTTTCGGGACAAGTGTGTACGTCTCTGTGGGAAGGTGTGTCTGTGTGTGTGTGTGTGTGTGTGTGTAAGTGTGCATAAGTGTGTTTCAGTTATGATTACCGCAGTTGTTTCTTTATTCCTGACGCAGGGACTTAGGAACTGGGTTGTGTTATGACAAAGGAAGTTTCCACTGCACAAGTGGTTTTTCAAGTATGAATTGGCACATTGGATTGTGGACTCTGTTGTGCATTCTCCCAGGTGGTCCTCAGATGGGTTCTTTCCTTTGCTATTCCCATGCTGTGTGTAATTTTCTGGGTAGACTCAAAGAGGAGTGGCATGGGGAGCTCAGCTGCATTCTGCTGTATGTCCACAAGGTGGCGGCAAAGACCATAGTTGAGTGTAGTGATTCTGTGGAATGAGGAGAACTCTAGGAATTGTGGCCCGTGGACAGCAGGGTTGAAATTGACGTAGAGTCCCCTAGACATCTGTTCTTTCCTGTGGGGTGGGGGGATCCCCCATTTGGCTTTGCAAGTGGAAGGGGTTTCTCTCTTTGCCTGGGATGACTCTACTGGGAGCTTGTGAATCCCTGTGCTCAGCTGCATTCTGCTGGGTGTCCACAAGAGGGCAGCACCAGGGCGGGACTAAGGCTCCATGGGGCAAGTGCCCTGAGGCACTGGGCTAGGAGAGTGGCGACAGTGTTTCTGGGTGTGCCCCAAGAGCATGGCCAGCCTAGCGCAGGCAGGCAGTGTCCTAAGGACGGGCCCAGACAGGAGCTGTGGGGGTCGTGTTTGCAGAAACAGGGCCTTCAGAGGATGGCAGAAAGTCCCCGGGGGCGGGCCTCAGAGCCCGTGCCCAATGAGCCTGAGGGGAGGGCCCAGTGGGTATTCATAGAGACAGCTGGCCAATCAGAGAGGAGGAACGTCACCCTCAGGGGCGTGAAGCAAGAGCTGGCCAATGAGAACAGAGGAGGAGTTGCGTGGGCGGGCCTCAGAGAGCAGCCCACCAATGAGAGCCTGGGTGCTGGCTCTGGGTGGGCGTACCCCTGGAGGTCAGCCAATCAGGGTCCAGCGGAAGTGCCTGGGGGGCGGGCCCTCGGGAGGCTGTCCAATGAGCGCCTGGGGCGGGCCTCGTGGGCGGAGCCCAGGAGGCTGGCCAATCATGGGGCAAGGTCGGTGACCTTCCTGGGCGTGCCTTAGGAACTGGCCTATCAGAGGGCGCCCCTCAGACAGCAGCCCGCCAATGGGAGCCAAGAGAAGGCTGGCTGGGGGCGTGTCCCTGGGACACCAGGCCAATCAGAGTCGAGCGGAAGTGGCTGGTGGGCGGGCCTTCCGGAGGCTGCCCAATCAGCGTGCTGCAGGGCCGTGTGGGCGGTGCTCAAGGCCGCTGGCCAATCACTGACTAGGGGCCCGGACCCTCCTGGGCGTGTCCAAGCACACTGGCCAATGAGGTTGCTGGTGGGGTTCTGGGCGTGGCCTAGGCCTCTGGCCTATCAGAGCCTGGCTGGCGCCCTGTGGGCGGGCCTTCTGTAGGAATCCCGCCAATGGGAGCTCAGAGCTGGCCTTAAAAGGCTGGGCGTGCTTCCAGGAAATGCGAAGCAGGGTTCAGCCCAGGGCCCTGCCTTGCAGAAGCTGTCCAGTGCGCATGTGTATAACTCCGTTTGTGCCTGTGCCTCTGTGGATTTGTGTGTGTGTGTGTGTGTGTGTGTGTGTGTGTCTGAGGGAGGGAGAGAGAGAGAGAACAACAGAATCACTGTGGCACAGGTGATTTTGTGCAAAACACTTGGCACATTCTGATTTACAGCTCAATATTGACACCAGGGCAGCTCTCCTTGGCCCTTGGTCACTTTTCTTCTTTTCAGATGTAAAGACACTGAAGAGGGAGAAGTTTTTGCCCTGAGGCTTGCACTGGGAACTAGCAGCTGCCCTGTTTGTGTCGCCAGACTAGGAAACCTGTGGTGCCTGTCCATGTGGAGAGTCTCCTGGATGAGTTCCTTCTCGAGCCTTTTTCGCTCGGTCCCGTTGGAGCTGCATATAGCTAATGATTTGGAGATTTTATTCCTTTGGACAATTCTTTTCCTGATGCAAAGTTTCTCTCCAGGTTTTAGCAATCAATTGTGTGAATGTCACATCGAATCCTTTGTAGAAAATGACTACATCAGTGTCTCTCTCTCTCTTTCTCTCTCTCTCTCTATCTCTCTCTCTCTATATATATATGTATGTAACATGTAGAGGTCTGAAAATATTTTTTAGCTAGAGACCTGCACAGCTCTGGATTAGGGTAGCAATGTGGATACACCTGGCCCTTCTGAGCCACAGTCATGAGAGACCTCTCACAGAGCCATATCGTATATCACTCTACAAATCTCTCTCAGCACAAACTACCACTGCCAAATCATCTACTTCCCTCTTGCTCTTTTTGTCCACCGAGTCTTATCCCAAAACTGTAAATCAAAGAAGAAATAGACATAGTGCAGTTCCCTGCACACAGGACAGGCTGAGGCTGGACCAGGGAGATGCAATACGCCAGCCTGCATCTTGGCTGGAGCATCACTATGACTACTTCGAATTTGGAGAGGCGAGGGCAGTTTTGGAGAGTGGGCTGCCGGCCAAGGGTTGCTTCTCAGAGTGGCTAAGACCTAGATGTTCTAAGTGTTACCTTTCCTCACAAACATAAAATAGCAATGCCACTTGTAAGAAGTATGCATGGGCATGGAGGGTTTGTCTTCAGTGCTCTGGCACTGATCAACACAGGGCCAGAATTTCAGTCCTTGTCTGTCTCTGTCATTCTGTCTCTCTGACTGTCTCTACAGTCAGGGGCGGGGCTGTGATCTTGACTGGAAGCCCCTAATTTGGCCAATGGAGGCATCCATCTTTCTTTGTCTGTCCATAGCAAGGGCCCGGGGAGTTTGTGCTTCCTGCAAGCAGAGCGACATTGTATGGGACACTCATGCAAGCCTCCTTCTGGGAATCTCTCTGAGTGTGATGTGTGGACACCAGGACACCATGATCAGGGATGTGAGGCCACAGGAGCAATTGCCTTAGCCGGACCCAAAGGGTAGGTGTAAGGGGCCGGGTTCATCCACTATTGTTTGGTTCAACACACTTCCCATCTATGTGGAAACACAGCCCTTTCTGGGTACTTTCTGGGCTTGTAATCTGCTGCCCTGAGCAGTGGACTGAGAGCCTGGAGGCTGAGTAGGCAGCCAAACGTGACTGGACAGGCTCAAGCCCCTGAATTCTGAGGGGTGCCCCAGCTTCCCCCATTGGCAGTGTTTGGATCATAGTGAGGCATGGCATTGATTCGGAACTCAGGAGAGTGAGACATGAGAGTCCCTTTGCATATGCATTCTTGCTTAGCCACAATCTGGGCTAGCTGGCTTGCCCTGACCAGATAGGTTCTCTGTACATAAGTTGCAGGAGAGGCTGGCTCCCTTGCCACCCATGCTCTGAGACTACTACAGGTGATCTCTGAGCACACACAGACACACACAAACAGACAGACAGACACACACACACACACACACACACACACACATTACTGTCAGGTTGGTAGTAGAGCCTATGGTGAAGGCTGGGGCTGTCTGGGGTCTGTGGGCATGAGAGCTGCTGCCTTACAATCTCTACAAGCCAGGTTTGAACCTGTCATCAATGAACACAGTGTAGGAGGTTTTTGAATTCTGGTCTCTTTCCAACTCATCTATTTCTCTTCTCGCCTTCTCTATCTCTAACTCTCACATGCTCTCACACACTCTGTCTTCACTCCTTAATATTTTACTTAGATTCTTATTTTACTGACAGGCCCAGATAGACAAAGAGAGTTACCAGAGCACTGCTGAGCTCTGGCTTGTTGTGTTGGCGATTTCACCTAGGCTACTGGAGCCTCAGTTTGTAAGTCTTTCTGACACAAGCCATATTCTGTCTCCTCATTTCCATGCCAGTATCACTCAGAGTTTATAATAAAGATATACATACATGTATATATATATATACATATAGATTTATATATCTGTCATTTTTAGAATGTTCGACCTATGTATTTGACCTTCTTTCAGAATTACCACATTTATAACAGCCTAGTTTTTCTGAAATAATTGGCCATATAGTTGGAGCAGGATTCAATACAATTATAAATAATAAAACCTTCCAGTAGCATTTCTAATCGTGTTTCTATTAGCATCCTTATTGTAATTATCATGGCCCAGATCTTCCCTCCTTTTTCTAGTGTAAGCTTCAATACGTATGTGTTTGTTTTCTTTCTCTGGAAATCTTAATGTCCCTGGACCCTGAAGTGTTAGGGAATTTTTGAATCAGCCCTCTGTTTCTCAGCAGATGGTTTCTATGTTTCTGCTGTCATCAGGTCTTCTTGTGGTTTTTGTCTTTATTTATTTTTTTTTATTGTTTCAAGTCCTCCTAGATCATCCCCATTTATTTGCATATTTATTTATTTACTCAGGTATCACATGTGGCATCATTTCTTCTGCTTGAGAGATTTTCTCTTATAACTGAAGGGAACTTTTGATGCACAATACATTTCCTGGGGCAAATACTACACACATAAGGTGAAGGCTTGGGTTGTCTGGGGTCTGTGGGCATTAGAGCTGCTGCGTGACAATCTCTACAACCCAGGTTTGAACCTGTCATGAATGAACACAGCCTAGGGGGTTTTTGACTTCTGGTCTATTTCCAACTCTTCTATTTCTCTTCTCGCCATCTCTGTCTCTGACTCTCACAGGCTCTCTCTCACTCTGTCTGAACTCAGGAATATTTTACTTATATCCTTATTTTATTGACAGGCCCAGATATACAAAGAGAGTGGCCAGAGCACTGCTGAGCTCTGGCTGGTTTTGTTTGTGATTTCAACTAGGCTACTGGAGCCTCTGATTGGTAAGTCTCTCTGACTTAAGCCATATTCTGTCTCCTCATATCCATGGCAGTATCTCTCAGACTTTATAATAAAGATATACATCCATATACATATATAAATATACATATATATCTCTGTCATTTTTAGAATTGTCAACCTATGTAATTGATCTTAATCAGAATTCACACATTTACAACAGGTTCCTTTTTCCCTACTAATTGGCCACATAGGATTCAATACAATTATAAATAATAGAACCTTCCAGTAGCATTTCTAATAGCATTTCTATCAGCATCCTTATTTTAATTATCATAGTACAGAACTTGCCTCCTTTCTCTAGTGTAAGCTTCAATACATATGAGTTTCTTTTCATTCTCCCGAAATCTTAATTTCCCTGGACTCTGAAGGGTCTCAGAACTTTTGAAGCAGCCCTTGATTCACAGCAGATGGTTTCTATGTTTCTGCTGTCATCAGGTCTTCTTGTGCTTTTTGTTTTTATTTTTCATTTGTTTCAAATCCTCCTAGATAACCCCCATTTACTTGCATATTTATTTATTTATTTATTTATTTATTTGGTTCTATATTACATGAGGGGTCCATTCTTCTGCTTGATAGATTTTTCTCTTATAATTGAAGGGAAGTTTACACTCACAATACATATCCTGTCATAAATACTACACACATATGGTGAAGGCTGGGGTTGTCTGGGGTCTGTGGACAGGAGACTGATGCCTTACAATCTCGACAACCCAGGTTTGAACCTGTCATGTATGAACACAGAGTGGGAGCTTTTGGACTTCTGGTCTCTTTCCAACTCTTCTATTTCTCTTCTTGCCTTCTCTGTCTCTGACTCTCACAGGCTCTCACTCACTCTGTCTGCACTCATTAATATTTTACTTTTATATTATTTGACTGACAGGCCCAGATATACAAAGCGAGTCACCAGGGCCCGGCTGAGCTCTGGATTGTTTTGTTGGCGATTTCACCTAGGTTTCTGGAGCCTCAGCTTTGTAAGTCTCTCTGGCACAAGCCATACTCTGTCTCCTCATAGCCATGCCAGTATCCCTCATAGTTGATAATAAAGATACACATACATATATGTACATATACATATATATATATATATATATCAGACATTTTTAGAATTGTTGACCTTTTTATTTGATCTGAATGCAGAATTACCGCATTTATAATAGCCTCCTTATTCATAAATAATTGGTCACATAGTTGGAGCAGGATTCACTACAATTATAAATTATAAACTTTCCAGGAGCATTTCCAATAGCCTTTCTATCAGTATCCTTATTGTAATTATCATAGCACAGAACTTGCCTCCATTTTCTAGTGTAAGCGTCAAATTGTATGCGTTTCTTTTCATTCTCGGAATTCGTAATTTGCCTGGACCCTGTGTGTCAGGGAATTTTTGAAGCAGCCCTCTATTTCTCAGCAGACGTTTTCTATATTTCTGCTGTCATCAGGTCTTCCTGTGGTGTTTGTTTTTATTTTTTTATTTTTTTTCAAATCCTCTTAGATCATTCCCATTTATTTCCATATTTATTTATTTATTTATTTCGTCCGATATCACATGAGGGGTCATTTCTTCTGCCTGATAGATTTTCTCTTATAATTGAAGGGAACTTTTGACACACAATACATTTCCTTTTGCAGATACTACACACTACTACAACTGCTACTGCACTGTTTTTGACAGTGACCTCCAATGCACAATGGATTAGTATTGCATGGCTCTAGAGAATGTTCACTATTTAACCTACAATGTTTTTAACCTCACAAATATTTATTCTGTTCTTTCTTGGGGGATGAATGGTTTACAGTCAACAGTTCCATGTAATAGTGGGCACGGGGGTGGGGGGGTAATTTTTCCCACTACCCCTGTATTTCTGTACATCCTTTGTAACTTTCTTATTGAGGAGAAGCAAACAGTCATAAATTGAGAGAGCAGGGCCCAAGCAGGAAGAGAGACAGAGAGACATCTGCAGCTCTGATTTGTCACTAGCCCAGCTTTTCCCTAGCTGGGTAAGTGTGACCAGGGGCTCAAAACAGGGTCTTGGGATTCCACATAGTTCCCTGGCAGCTCCACCAGCTGTCCCTCCAACCCATGCTCCCTTCGTTGTCCATGTAACTATCGATATGCTCTAGGCATTTCTCACCTTCATATGCCAGAAACTTAACACTTCTCCCTTCCACCCATGAAACTTTGACCTTTTGCTAGGGTGCAAAACAGCAACTCCAATCCAAGTTATTTTCGGGACAAGTGTGTACGTCTCTGTGGGAAGGTGTGTCTGTGTGTGTGTGTGTGTGTGTGTGTGTAAGTGTGCATAAGTGTGTTTCAGTTATGATTACCGCTGTTGTTTCTTTATTCCTGACGCAGGGACTTAGGAACTGGGTTGTGTTATGACAAAGGAAGTTTCCACTGCACAAGTGGTTTTTCAAGTATGAATTGGCACATTGGATTGTGGACTCTGTTGTGCATTCTCCCAGGTGGTCCTCAGATGGGTTCTTTCCTTTGCTATTCCCATGCTGTGTGTAATTTTCTGGGTAGACTCAAAGAGGAGTGGCATGGGGAGCTCAGCTGCATTCTGCTGTATGTCCACAAGGTGGCGGCAAAGACCATAGTTGAGTGTAGTGATTCTGTGGAATGAGGAGAACTCTAGGAATTGTGGCCCGTGGACAGCAGGGTTGAAATTGACGTAGAGTCCCCTAGACATCTGTTCTTTCCTGTGGGGTGGGGGGATCCCCCATTTGGCTTTGCAAGTGGAAGGGGTTTCTCTCTTTGCCTGGGATGACTCTACTGGGAGCTTGTGAATCCCTGTGCTCAGCTGCATTCTGCTGGGTGTCCACAAGAGGGCAGCACCAGGGCGGGACTAAGGCTCCATGGGGCAAGTGCCCTGAGGCACTGGGCTAGGAGAGTGGCGACAGTGTTTCTGGGTGTGCCCCAAGAGCATGGCCAGCCTAGCGCAGGCAGGCAGTGTCCTAAGGACGGGCCCAGACAGGAGCTGTGGGGGTCGTGTTTGCAGAAACAGGGCCTTCAGAGGATGGCAGAAAGTCCCCGGGGGCGGGCCTCAGAGCCCGTGCCCAATGAGCCTGAGGGGAGGGCCCAGTGGGTATTCATAGAGACAGCTGGCCAATCAGAGAGGAGGAACGTCACCCTCAGGGGCGTGAAGCAAGAGCTGGCCAATGAGAACAGAGGAGGAGTTGCGTGGGCGGGCCTCAGAGAGCAGCCCACCAATGAGAGCCTGGGTGCTGGCTCTGGGTGGGCGTACCCCTGGAGGTCAGCCAATCAGGGTCCAGCGGAAGTGCCTGGGGGGCGGGCCCTCGGGAGGCTGTCCAATGAGCGCCTGGGGCGGGCCTCGTGGGCGGAGCCCAGGAGGCTGGCCAATCATGGGGCAAGGTCGGTGACCTTCCTGGGCGTGCCTTAGGAACTGGCCTATCAGAGGGCGCCCCTCAGACAGCAGCCCGCCAATGGGAGCCAAGAGAAGGCTGGCTGGGGGCGTGTCCCTGGGACACCAGGCCAATCAGAGTCGAGCGGAAGTGGCTGGTGGGCGGGCCTTCCGGAGGCTGCCCAATCAGCGTGCTGCAGGGCCGTGTGGGCGGTGCTCAAGGCCGCTGGCCAATCACTGACTAGGGGCCCGGACCCTCCTGGGCGTGTCCAAGCACACTGGCCAATGAGGTTGCTGGTGGGGTTCTGGGCGTGGCCTAGGCCTCTGGCCTATCAGAGCCTGGCTGGCGCCCTGTGGGCGGGCCTTCTGTAGGAATCCCGCCAATGGGAGCTCAGAGCTGGCCTTAAAAGGCTGGGCGTGCTTCCAGGAAATGCGAAGCAGGGTTCAGCCCAGGGCCCTGCCTTGCAGAAGCTGTCCAGTGCGCATGTGTATAACTCCGTTTGTGCCTGTGCCTCTGTGGATTTGTGTGTGTGTGTGTGTGTGTGTGTGTGTGTGTCTGAGGGAGGGAGAGAGAGAGAGAACAACAGAATCACTGTGGCACAGGTGATTTTGTGCAAAACACTTGGCACATTCTGATTTACAGCTCAATATTGACACCAGGGCAGCTCTCCTTGGCCCTTGGTCACTTTTCTTCTTTTCAGATGTAAAGACACTGAAGAGGGAGAAGTTTTTGCCCTGAGGCTTGCACTGGGAACTAGCAGCTGCCCTGTTTGTGTCGCCAGACTAGGAAACCTGTGGTGCCTGTCCATGTGGAGAGTCTCCTGGATGAGTTCCTTCTCGAGCCTTTTTCGCTCGGTCCCGTTGGAGCTGCATATAGCTAATGATTTGGAGATTTTATTCCTTTGGACAATTCTTTTCCTGATGCAAAGTTTCTCTCCAGGTTTTAGCAATCAATTGTGTGAATGTCACATCGAATCCTTTGTAGAAAATGACTACATCAGTGTCTCTCTCTCTCTTTCTCTCTCTCTCTCTATCTCTCTCTCTCTATATATATATGTATGTAACATGTAGAGGTCTGAAAATATTTTTTAGCTAGAGACCTGCACAGCTCTGGATTAGGGTAGCAATGTGGATACACCTGGCCCTTCTGAGCCACAGTCATGAGAGACCTCTCACAGAGCCATATCGTATATCACTCTACAAATCTCTCTCAGCACAAACTACCACTGCCAAATCATCTACTTCCCTCTTGCTCTTTTTGTCCACCGAGTCTTATCCCAAAACTGTAAATCAAAGAAGAAATAGACATAGTGCAGTTCCCTGCACACAGGACAGGCTGAGGCTGGACCAGGGAGATGCAATACGCCAGCCTGCATCTTGGCTGGAGCATCACTATGACTACTTCGAATTTGGAGAGGCGAGGGCAGTTTTGGAGAGTGGGCTGCCGGCCAAGGGTTGCTTCTCAGAGTGGCTAAGACCTAGATGTTCTAAGTGTTACCTTTCCTCACAAACATAAAATAGCAATGCCACTTGTAAGAAGTATGCATGGGCATGGAGGGTTTGTCTTCAGTGCTCTGGCACTGATCAACACAGGGCCAGAATTTCAGTCCTTGTCTGTCTCTGTCATTCTGTCTCTCTGACTGTCTCTACAGTCAGGGGCGGGGCTGTGATCTTGACTGGAAGCCCCTAATTTGGCCAATGGAGGCATCCATCTTTCTTTGTCTGTCCATAGCAAGGGCCCGGGGAGTTTGTGCTTCCTGCAAGCAGAGCGACACTGTATGGGACACTCATGCAAGCCTCCTTCTGGGAATCTCTCTGAGTGTGATGTGTGGACACCAGGACACCATGATCAGGGATGTGAGGCCACAGGAGCAATTGCCTTAGCCGGACCCAAAGGGTAGGTGTAAGGGGCCGGGTTCATCCACTATTGTTTGGTTCAACACACTTCCCATCTATGTGGAAACACAGCCCTTTCTGGGTACTTTCTGGGCTTGTAATCTGCTGCCCTGAGCAGTGGACTGAGAGCCTGGAGGCTGAGTAGGCAGCCAAACGTGACTGGACAGGCTCAAGCCCCTGAATTCTGAGGGGTGCCCCAGCTTCCCCCATTGGCAGTGTTTGGATCATAGTGAGGCATGGCATTGATTCGGAACTCAGGAGAGTGAGACATGAGAGTCCCTTTGCATATGCATTCTTGCTTAGCCACAATCTGGGCTAGCTGGCTTGCCCTGACCAGATAGGTTCTCTGTACATAAGTTGCAGGAGAGGCTGGCTCCCTTGCCACCCATGCTCTGAGACTACTACAGGTGATCTCTGAGCACACACAGACACACACAAACAGACAGACAGACACACACACACACACACACACACACACACACACATTACTGTCAGGTTGGTAGTAGAGCCTATGGTGAAGGCTGGGGCTGTCTGGGGTCTGTGGGCATGAGAGCTGCTGCCTTACAATCTCTACAAGCCAGGTTTGAACCTGTCATCAATGAACACAGTGTAGGAGGTTTTTGAATTCTGGTCTCTTTCCAACTCATCTATTTCTCTTCTCGCCTTCTCTATCTCTAACTCTCACATGCTCTCACACACTCTGTCTTCACTCCTTAATATTTTACTTAGATTCTTATTTTACTGACAGGCCCAGATAGACAAAGAGAGTTACCAGAGCACTGCTGAGCTCTGGCTTGTTGTGTTGGCGATTTCACCTAGGCTACTGGAGCCTCAGTTTGTAAGTCTTTCTGACACAAGCCATATTCTGTCTCCTCATTTCCATGCCAGTATCACTCAGAGTTTATAATAAAGATATACATACATGTATATATATATATACATATAGATTTATATATCTGTCATTTTTAGAATGTTCGACCTATGTATTTGACCTTCTTTCAGAATTACCACATTTATAACAGCCTAGTTTTTCTGAAATAATTGGCCATATAGTTGGAGCAGGATTCAATACAATTATAAATAATAGAACCTTCCAGTAGCATTTCTAATCGTGTTTCTATTAGCATCCTTATTGTAATTATCATGGCCCAGATCTTCCCTCCTTTTTCTAGTGTAAGCTTCAATACGTATGTGTTTGTTTTCTTTCTCTGGAAATCTTAATGTCCCTGGACCCTGAAGTGTTAGGGAATTTTTGAATCAGCCCTCTGTTTCTCAGCAGATGGTTTCTATGTTTCTGCTGTCATCAGGTCTTCTTGTGGTTTTTGTCTTTATTTATTTTTTTTATTGTTTCAAGTCCTCCTAGATCATCCCCATTTATTTGCATATTTATTTATTTACTCAGGTATCACATGTGGCATCATTTCTTCTGCTTGAGAGATTTTCTCTTATAACTGAAGGGAACTTTTGATGCACAATACATTTCCTGGGGCAAATACTACACACATAAGGTGAAGGCTTGGGTTGTCTGGGGTCTGTGGGCATTAGAGCTGCTGCGTGACAATCTCTACAACCCAGGTTTGAACCTGTCATGAATGAACACAGCCTAGGGGTTTTTTGACTTCTGGTCTATTTCCAACTCTTCTATTTCTCTTCTCGCCATCTCTGTCTCTGACTCTCACAGGCTCTCTCTCACTCTGTCTGAACTCAGGAATATTTTACTTATATCCTTATTTTATTGACAGGCCCAGATATACAAAGAGAGTGGCCAGAGCACTGCTGAGCTCTGGCTGGTTTTGTCTGTGATTTCACCTAGGCTACTGGAGCCTCTGATTGGTAAGTCTCTCTGACTTAAGCCATATTCTGTCTCCTCATATCCATGGCAGTATCTCTCAGACTTTATAATAAAGATATACATCCATATACATATATAAATATACATATATATCTCTGTCATTTTTAGAATTGTCAACCTATGTAATTGATCTTAATCAGAATTCACACATTTACAACAGGTTCCTTTTTCCCTACTAATTGGCCACATAGGATTCAATACAATTATAAATAATAGAACCTTCCAGTAGCATTTCTAATAGCATTTCTATCAGCATCCTTATTTTAATTATCATAGTACAGAACTTGCCTCCTTTCTCTAGTGTAAGCTTCAATACATATGAGTTTCTTTTCATTCTCCCGAAATCTTAATTTCCCTGGACTCTGAAGGGTCTCAGAACTTTTGAAGCAGCCCTTGATTCACAGCAGATGGTTTCTATGTTTCTGCTGTCATCAGGTCTTCTTGTGCTTTTTGTTTTTATTTTTCATTTGTTTCAAATCCTCCTAGATAACCCCCATTTACTTGCATATTTATTTATTTATTTATTTATTTATTTGGTTCTATATTACATGAGGGGTCCATTCTTCTGCTTGATAGATTTTTCTCTTATAATTGAAGGGAAGTTTACACTCACAATACATATCCTGTCGTAAATACTACACACATATGGTGAAGGCTGGGGTTGTCTGGGGTCTGTGGACAGGAGACTGATGCCTTACAATCTCGACAACCCAGGTTTGAACCTGTCATGTATGAACACAGAGTGGGAGCTTTTGGACTTCTGGTCTCTTTCCAACTCTTCTATTTCTCTTCTTGCCTTCTCTGTCTCTGACTCTCACAGGCTCTCACTCACTCTGTCTGCACTCATTAATATTTTACTTTTATATTATTTGACTGACAGGCCCAGATATACAAAGCGAGTCACCAGGGCCCGGCTGAGCTCTGGATTGTTTTGTTGGCGATTTCACCTAGGTTTCTGGAGCCTCAGCTTTGTAAGTCTCTCTGGCACAAGCCATACTCTGTCTCCTCATAGCCATGCCAGTATCCCTCATAGTTGATAATAAAGATACACATACATATATGTACATATACATACATATATATATATATATCAGACATTTTTAGAATTGTTGACCTTTTTATTTGATCTGAATGCAGAATTACCGCATTTATAATAGCCTCCTTATTCATAAATAATTGGTCACATAGTTGGAGCAGGATTCACTACAATTATAAATTATAAACTTTCCAGGAGCATTTCCAATAGCCTTTCTATCAGTATCCTTATTGTAATTATCATAGCACAGAACTTGCCTCCATTTTCTAGTGTAAGCTTCAAATCGTATGCGTTTCTTTTCATTCTCGGAATTCGTAATTTGCCTGGACCCTGTGTGTCAGGGAATTTTTGAAGCAGCCCTCTATTTCTCAGCAGACGTTTTCTATATTTCTGCTGTCATCAGGTCTTCCTGTGGTGTTTGTTTTTATTTTTTATTTTTTTCAAATCCTCTTAGATCATTCCCATTTATTTGCATATTTATTTATTTATTTATTTCGTCCGATATCACATGAGGGGTCATTTATTCTGCCTGATAGATTTTCTCTTATAATTGAAGGGAACTTTTGACACACAATACATTTCCTTTTGCAGATACTACACACTACTACAACTGCTACTGCACTGTTTTTGACAGTGACATCCAATGCACAATGGATTAGTATTGCATGGCTCTAGAGAATGTTCACTATTTAACCTACAATGTTTTTAACCTCACAAATATTTATTCTGTTCTTTCTTGGGGGATGAATGGTTTACAGTCAACAGTTCCATATAGTAGTGGGCACGGGGGTGGGGGGGTAATTTTTCCCACTACCCCTGTATTTCTGTACATCCTTTGTAACTTTCTTATTGAGGAGAAGCAAACAGTCATAAATTGAGAGAGCAGGGCCCAAGCAGGAAGAGAGACAGAGAGACATCTGCAGCTCTGATTTGTCACTAGCCCAGCTTTTCCCTAGCTGGGTAAGTGTGACCAGGGGCTCAAAACAGGGTCCTGGGATTCCACATAGTTCCCTGGCAGCTCCACCAGCTGTTCCTCCAACCCATGCTCCCTTCGTTGTCCATGTAACTATCGATCTGCTCTAGGCATTTCTCACCTTCATATGCCAGAAACTTAACACTTCTCCCTTCCACCCATGAAACTTTGACCTTTTGCTAGGGTGCAAAACAGCAACTCCAATCCAAGTTATTTTCGGGACAAGTGTGTACATCTCTGTGGGAAGGTGTGTCTGTGTGTGTGTGTGTGTGTGTGTGTGTAAGTGTGCATAAGTTTGTTTCAGTTAAGATTACCGCTGTTGTTTCTTTATTCCTGACGCAGGGACTTAGGAACTGGGTTGTGTTATGACAAAGGAAGTTTCCACTGCACAAGTGGTTTTTCAAGTATGAATTGGCACATTGGATTGTGGACTCTGTTGTGCATTCTCCCAGGTGGTCCTCAGATGGGTTCTTTCCTTTGCTATTCCCATGCTGTGTGTAATTTTCTGGGTAGACTCAAAGAGGAGTGGCATGGGGAGCTCAGCTGCATTCTGCTGTATGTCCACAAGGTGGCGGCAAAGACCATAGTTGAGTGTAGTGATTCTGTGGAATGAGGAGAACTCTAGGAATTGTGGCCCGTGGACAGCAGGGTTGAAATTGACGTAGAGTGCCCTAGACATCTGTTCTTTCCTGTGGGGTGGGGGGATCCCCCATTTGGCTTTGCAAGTGGAAGGGGTTTCTCTCTTTGCCTGGGATGACTCTACTGGGAGCTTGTGAATCCCTGTGCTCAGCTGCATTCTGCTGGGTGTCCACAAGAGGGCAGCACCAGGGCGGGACTAAGGCTCCATGGGGCAAGTGCCCTGAGGCACTGGGCTAGGAGAGTGGCGACAGTGTTCCTGGGTGTGCCCCAAGAGCATGGCCAGCCTAGCGCAGGCAGGCAGTGTCCTAAGGACGGGCCCAGACAGGAGCTGTGGGTGTCATGTTTGCAGAAACAGGGCCTTCAGAGGATGGCAGAAAGTCCCCGGGGGCGGTCCTCAGAGCCCGTGCCCAATGAGCCTGAGGGGAGGGCCCAGTGGGTATTCATAGAGACAGCTGGCCAATCAGAGAGGAGGAACGTCACCCTCAGGGGCGTGAAGCAAGAGCTGGCCAATGAGAACAGAGGAGGAGTTGCGTGGGCGGGCTTCAGAGAGCAGCCCACCAATGAGAGCCTGGGTGCTGGCTCTGGGTGGGCGTACCCCTGGAGGTCAGCCAATCAGGGTCCAGCGGAAGTGCCTGGGGGGCGGGCCCTCGGGAGGCTGTCCAATGAGCGCCTGGGGCGGGCCTCGTGGGCGGAGCCCAGGAGGCTGGCCAATCATGGGGCAAGGGCGGTGACCTTCCTGGGCGTGCCTTAGGAACTGGCCTATCAGAGGGCGCCCCTCAGACAGCAGCCCGCCAATGGGAGCCAAGAGAAGGCTGGCTGGGGGCGTGTCCCTGGGACACCAGGCCAATCAGAGTCGAGCGGAAGTGGCTGGTGGGCGGGCCTTCCGGAGGCTGCCCAATCAGCGTGCTGCAGGGCCGTGTGGGCGGTGCTCAAGGCCGCTGGCCAATCACTGACTAGGGGCCCGGACCCTCCTGGGCGTGTCCAAGCACACTGGCCAATGAGATTGCTGGTGGGGTTCTGGGCGTGGTCTAGGCCTCTGGCCTATCAGAGCCTGGCTGGCGCCCTGTG
The DNA here is from genome assembly GCF_950295315.1 of Erinaceus europaeus. NCBI lineage: Eukaryota > Metazoa > Chordata > Mammalia > Eulipotyphla > Erinaceidae > Erinaceus > Erinaceus europaeus. The sequence goes on along the minus strand of NC_080167.1, from coordinate 90,378 downwards.
GGCGGGCCTTCTGAAGGAATCCCGCCAATGGGAGCTCAGAGCTGGCCTTAAAAGGCTGGGCGTGCTTCCAGGAAATGCGAAGCAGGGTTCAGCCCAGGGCCCTGCCTTGCAGAAGCTGTCCAGTGCGCATGTGTATAACTCCGTTTGTGCCTGTGCCTCTGTGGATTTGTGTGTGTGTGTGTGTGTGTCTGAGGGAGGGAGAGAGAGAGCGAACAACAGAATCACTGTGGCACAGGTGATTTTGTGCAAAACACTTGGCACATTCTGATTTACAGCTCAATATTGACACCAGGGCAGCTCTCCTTGGCCCTTGGTCACTTTTCTTCTTTTCAGATGTAAAGACACTGAAGAGGGAGAGGTTTTTGCCCTGAGGCTTGCACTGGGAACTAGCAGCAGCCCTGTTTGTGTTGCCAGACTAGGAAACCTGTGGTGCCTGTCCATGTGGAGAGTCTCCTGGATGAGTTCCTTCTCGAGCCTTTTTCGCTCGGTCCCGTTGGAGCTGCATATAGCTAATGATTTGGAGATTTTATTCCTTTGGACAATTCTTTTCCTGATGCAAAGTTTCTCTCCAGGTTTTAGCAATCAGTTGTGTGAATGTCACATCGAATCCATTGTAGAAAATGACTACATCAGTGTCTCTCTCTCTCTTTCTCTCTCTCTCTCTATCTCTCTCTCTCTATATATATATGTATGTAACATGTAGAGGTCTGAAAATATTTTTAGCTAGAGACCTGCACAACTCTGGATTAGGGTAGCAATGTGGATACACCTGGCCCTTCTGAGCCACAGTCATGAGAGACATCTCACAGAGCCATATCGTATATCACTCTACAAATCTCTCTCAGCACAAACTACCACTGCCAAATCATCTACTTCCCTCTTGCTCTTTTTGTCCACCGAGTCTTATCCCAAAACTGTAAATCAAAGAAGAAATAGTCATAGTGCAGTTCCCTGCACACAGCACAGGCTGAGGCTGGACCAGGGAGATGCAATACGCCAGCCTGCATCTTGGCTGGAGCATCACTATGACTACTTCGAATTTGGAGAGGCGAGGGCAGTTTTGGAGAGTGGGCTGCCGGCCAAGGGTTGCTTCTAAGAGTGGCTAAGACCTAGATGTTCTAAGTGTTACCTTTCCTCACAAACATAAAATAGCAATGCCACTTGTAAGAAGTATGGGAATGGAGGGTTTGTCTTCAGTGCTCTGGCACTGATCAACACAGGGCCAGAATTTCAGTCCTTGTCTGTCTCTGTCATTCTGTCTCTCTGACTGTCTCTACGTGCCTTCTTCACTGGGCCCTTACTGGAAGTCAGTGCATGCATCGTGAACTCAGCCTTCCTGGTGTTGAAATTTTCCTTTCTTTGCCCTTTGGATTATTTAGTCTCCTGCACATGGTGTAGTACAGAGGGGAACTGCGGAGACAGCGTTGCTGCTGCAGGTTCCAGGCATATGTCCATCTCCAGCTGCAGCTGTCCAGGCCCTCTGTGCTTGACTGCCATTCTCCAGGGCCCTGAGGCTGACACTCAGCCTCAATGCAGCCCTCCTCACCTTCCTGCACAGCATCCTTGTCCTTATTCCATGAGAGCCCCGGTCAAGGGAAGTGAAACTCGATCCCCCTGGCACACACACTGTGCTTTCCCTCTATTAAGCCAAATGGAAAGGATCTGTGGTACTGATGGCCACACCAGTGTCCAGATTTCCCATGCAAAACGGAAGCTTCCAGTGTTCAGAAAGAGGGTGTTTTGATGGCTGTGAAATGTCTTTTCCAAGTGCCTCATGGTGTTTCAAATCCCTTTGAAACCTGAAGTTCTTTCTTGTATCTAGGGAATATTTTCACCACTGGCCAGAAGGGCCGCCCAACTAGGAGCACAGCTATCCAGGGGTCAGGAGGTCTTCCAGCCTGCTAGCTCCTGGAGGGATTCCTGAGTATGTCCTCAGGGCCCAAGTGTAAAAGGTGTTTCCAATTGCCTTGATTAGCAGCAGCCAGGCCCTCAGGTGAGGGGCGGGGCTGTGATCTTGACTGGAAGCCCCTAATTTGGCCAATGGAGGCATCCATCTTTTTTTGTCTGTCCATAGCAAGGGCCCGGGGAGTTTGTGCTTCCTGCAAGCAGAGCGACATTGTATGGGACACTCATGCAAGCCTACTTCTGGGAATCTCTCTGAGTGTGATGTGTGGACCCCAGGACACCATGATCAGGGATGTGAGGCCACAGGAGCAATTGCCTTAGCCGGACCCAAAGGGTAGGTGTAAGGGGCCGGGTTCATCCACTATTGTTTGGTTCAACACACTTCCCATCTAAGTGGAAACACAGCCCTTTCTGGGTACTTTCTGGGCTTGTAATCTGCTGCCCTGAGCAGTGGACTGAGAGCCTGGAGGCTGAGTAGGCAGCCAAACGTGACTGGACAGGCTCAAGCCCCTGAATTCTGAGGGGTGCCCCAGCTTCCCCCATTGGCAGTGTTTGGATCATAGTGAGGCATGGCATTGATTCGGAACTCAGGAGAGTGAGACATGAGAGTCCCTTTGCATATGCATTCTTGCTTAGCCACAATCTGGGCTAGCTGGCTTGCCCTGACCAGATAGGTTCTCTGTACATAAGTTGCAGGAGAGGCTGGCTCCCTTGCCACCCATGCTCTGAGACTACTTCAGGTGATCTCTGAGCACACACAGACACACACAAACAGACAGACAGACAGACACACACACACACACACACACACACACACACATTACTGTCAGGTTGGTAGTAGAGCCTATGGTGAAGGCTGGGGCTGTCTGGGGTCTGTGGGCATGAGAGCTGCTGCCTTACAATCTCTACAAGCCAGGTTTGAACCTGTCATCAATGAACACAGTGTAGGAGGTTTTTGAATTCTGGTCTCTTTCCAACTCATCTATTTCTCTTCTCGCCTTCTCTATCTCTAACTCTCACATGCTCTCACAAACTCTTTCTTCACTCATTAATATTTTACTTAGATTCTTATTTTACTGACAGGCCCAGATAGACAAAGAGAGTTACCAGAGCACTGCTGAGCTCTGGCTTGTTGTGTGGGCGATTTCACCTAGGCTACTGGAGCCTCAGTTTGTAAGTCTTTCTGACACAAGCCTTATTCTGTCTCCTCATTTCCATGCCAGTATCACTCAGAGTTTATAATAAAGATATACATACATGTATATATGTACATATAGATTTATATATCTGTCATTTTTAGAATGTTCGACCTATGTATTTGACCTTCTTTCAGAATTACCACATTTATAACAGCCTAGTTTTTCTGAAATAATTGGCCATATAGTTGGAGCAGGATTCAATACAATTATAAATAATAGAACCTTCCAGTAGCATTTCTAATCGTGTTTCTATTAGCATCCTTATTGTAATTATCATGGCCCAGATCTTCCCTCCTTTTTCTAGTGTAAGCTTCAATACGTATGTGTTTGTTTTCTTTCTCCGGAAATCTTAATGTCCCTGGACCCTGAAGTGTTAGGGAATTTTTGAAGCAGCCCTCTGTTTCTCAGCAGATGGTTTCTATGTTTCTGCTGTCATCAGGTCTTCTTGTGGTTTTTGTCTTTATTTATTTTTATTGTTTCAAGTCCTCCTAGATCATCCCCATTTATTTGCATATTTATTTATTTAGTCAGGTATCACATGTGGCATCATTTCTTCTGCTTGAGAGATTTTCTCTTATAACTGAAGGGAACTTTTGATGCACAATACATTTCCTGGGGCAAATACTACACACATATGGTGAAGGCTTGGGTTGTCTGGGGTCTGTGGGCATTAGAGCTGCTGCGTGACAATCTCTACAACCCAGGTTTGAACCTGTCATGAATGAACACAGCCTAGGGGTTTTTTGACTTCTGGTCTATTTCCAACTCTTCTATTTCTCTTCTCGCCATCTCTGTCTCTGACTCTCACAGGCTCTCTCTCACTCTGTCTGAACTCAGGAATATTTTACTTATATCCTTATTTTATTGACAGGCCCAGATATACAAAGAGAGTGGCCAGAGCACTGCTGAGCTCTGGCTGGTTTTGTTTGTGATTTCACCTAGGCTACTGGAGCCTCAGATTGGTAAGTCTCTCTGACTTAAGCCATATTCTGTCTCCTCATATCCATGGCAGTATCTCTCAGACTTTATAATAAAGATATACATCCATATACATATATAAATATACATATATATCTCTGTCATTTTTAGAATTGTCAACCTATGTAATTGATCTTAATCAGAATTCACACATTTACAACAGGTTCCTTTTTCCCTACTAATTGGCCACATAGTTGGAGCAGGATTCAATACAATTATAAATAATAGAACCTTCCAGTAGCATTTCTAATAGCATTTCTATCAGCATCCTTATTTTAATTATCATAGTACAGAACTTGCCTCCTTTCTCTAGTGTAAGCTTCAATAAATATGAGTTTCTTTTCATTCTCCCGAAATCTTAATTTCCCTGTTCTCTGAAGGGTCTCGGAACTTTTGAAGCAGTCCTTGATTCACAGCAGATGGTTTCTATGTTTCTGCTGTCATCAGGTCTTCTTGTGCTTTTTGTTTTTATTTTTCATTTGTTTCAAATCCTCCTAGATAACCCCCATTTACTTGCATATTTATTTATTTATTTGGTTCTATATTACATGAGGGGTCCATTCTTCTGCTTGATAGATTTTTCTCTTATAATTGAAGGGAAGTTTACACTCACAATACATATCCTGTCGTAAATACTACACACATATGGTGAAGGCTGGGGTTGTCTGGGGTCTGTGGACAGGAGACTGATGCCTTACAATCTCGACAACCCAGGTTTGAACCTGTCATGTATGAACACAGAGTGGGAGCTTTTGGACTTCTGGTCTCTTTCCAACTCTTCTATTTCTCTTCTTGCCTTCTCTGTCTCTGACTCTCACAGGCTCTCACTCACTCTGTCTGCACTCATTAATATTTTACTTTTATATTATTTGACTGACAGGCCCAGATATACAAAGCGAGTCACCAGGGCCCGGCTGAGCTCTGGATTGTTTTGTTGGCGATTTCACCTAGGTTTCTGGAGCCTCAGCTTTGTAAGTCTCTCTGGCACAAGCCATACTCTGTCTCCTCATAGCCATGCCAGTATCCCTCATAGTTGATAATAAAGATACACATACATATATGTACATATACATACATATATATATATATATCAGACATTTTTAGAATTGTTGACCTTTTTATTTGATCTGAATGCAGAATTACCGCATTTATAATAGCCTCCTTATTCATAAATAATTGGTCACATAGTTGGAGCAGGATTCACTACAATTATAAATTATAAACTTTCCAGGAGCATTTCCAATAGCCTTTCTATCAGTATCCTTATTGTAATTATCATAGCACAGAACTTGCCTCCATTTTCTAGTGTAAGCTTCAAATCGTATGCGTTTCTTTTCATTCTCGGAATTCGTAATTTGCCTGGACCCTGTGTGTCAGGGAATTTTTGAAGCAGCCCTCTATTTCTCAGCAGACGTTTTCTATATTTCTGCTGTCATCAGGTCTTCCTGTGGTGTTTGTTTTTATTTTTTATTTTTTTCAAATCCTCTTAGATCATTCCCATTTATTTGCATATTTATTTATTTATTTATTTCGTCCGATATCACATGAGGGGTCATTTCTTCTGCCTGATAGATTTTCTCTTATAATTGAAGGGAACTTTTGACACACAATACATTTCCTTTTGCAGATACTACACACTACTACAACTGCTACTGCACTGTTTTTGACAGTGACATCCAATGCACAATGGATTAGTATTGCATGGCTCTAGAGAATGTTCACTATTTAACCTACAATGTTTTTAACCTCACAAATATTTATTCTGTTCTTTCTTGGGGGATGAATGGTTTACAGTCAACAGTTCCATATAGTAGTGGGCACGGGGGTGGGGGGGTAATTTTTCCCACTACCCCTGTATTTCTGTACATCCTTTGTAACTTTCTTATTGAGGAGAAGCAAACAGTCATAAATTGAGAGAGCAGGGCCCAAGCAGGAAGAGAGACAGAGAGACATCTGCAGCTCTGATTTGTCACTAGCCCAGCTTTTCCCTAGCTGGGTAAGTGTGACCAGGGGCTCAAAACAGGGTCCTGGGATTCCACATAGTTCCCTGGCAGCTCCACCAGCTGTTCCTCCAACCCATGCTCCCTTCGTTGTCCATGTAACTATCGATCTGCTCTAGGCATTTCTCACCTTCATATGCCAGAAACTTAACACTTCTCCCTTCCACCCATGAAACTTTGACCTTTTGCTAGGGTGCAAAACAGCAACTCCAATCCAAGTTATTTTCGGGACAAGTGTGTACGTCTCTGTGGGAAGGTGTGTCTGTGTGTGTGTGTGTGTGTGTGTGTGTAGGTGTGCATAAGTGTGTTTCAGTTAAGATTACCGCTGTTGTTTCTTTATTCCTGACACAGGGACTTAGGAACTGGGTTGTGTTATGACAAAGGAAGTTTCCACTGCACAAGTGGTTTTTCAAGTATGAATTGGCACATTGGATTGTGGACTCTGTTGTGCATTCTCCCAGGTGGTCCTCAGATGGGTTCTTTCCTTTGCTATTCCCATGCTGTGTGTAATTTTCTGGGTAGACTCAAAGAGGAGTGGCATGGGGAGCTCAGCTGCATTCTGCTGTATGTCCACAAGGTGGCGGCAAAGACCATAGTTGAGTGTAGTGATTCTGTGGAATGAGGAGAACTCTCGGAATTGTGGCCCCTGGACAGCAGGGTTGAAATTGACGTAGAGTGCCCTAGACATCTGTTCTTTCCTGTGGGGTGGGGGGATCCCCCATTTGGCTTTGCAAGTGGAAGGGGTTTCTCTCTTTGCCTGGGATGACTCTACTGGGAGCTTGTGAATCCCTGTGCTCAGCTGCATTCTGCTGGGTGTCCACAAGAGGGCAGCACCAGGGCGGGACTAAGGCTCCATGGGGCAAGTGCCCTGAGGCACTGGGCTAGGAGAGTGGCGACAGTGTTCCTGGGTGTGCCCCAAGAGCATGGCCAGCCTAGCGCAGGCAGGCAGTGTCCTAAGGACGGGCCCAGACAGGAGCTGTGGGGGTCATGTTTGCAGAAACAGGGCCTTCAGAGGATGGCAGAAAGTCCCCGGGGGCGGGCCTCAGAGCCCGTGCCCAATGAGCCTGAGGGGAGGGCCCAGTGGGTATTCATAGAGACAGCTGGCCAATCAGAGAGGAGGAACGTCACCCTCAGGGGCGTGAAGCAAGAGCTGGCCAATGAGAACAGAGGAGGAGTTGCGTGGGCGGGCTTCAGAGAGCAGCCCACCAATGAGAGCCTGGGTGCTGGCTCTGGGTGGGCGTACCCCTGGAGGTCAGCCAATCAGGGTCCAGCGGAAGTGCCTGGGGGGCGGGCCCTCGGGAGGCTGTCCAATGAGCGCCTGGGGCGGGCCTCGTGGGCGGAGCCCAGGAGGCTGGCCAATCATGGGGCAAGGGCGGTGACCTTCCTGGGCGTGCCTTAGGAACTGGCCTATCAGAGGGCGCCCCTCAGACAGCAGCCCGCCAATGGGAGCCAAGAGAAGGCTGGCTGGGGGCGTGTCCCTGGGACACCAGGCCAATCAGAGTCGAGCGGAAGTGGCTGGTGGGCGGGCCTTCCGGAGGCTGCCCAATCAGCGTGCTGCAGGGCCGTGTGGGCGGTGCTCAAGGCCGCTGGCCAATCACTGACTAGGGGCCCTGACCCTCCTGGGCGTGTCCAAGCACACTGGCCAATGAGATTGCTGGTGGGGTTCTGGGCGTGGTCTAGGCCTCTGGCCTATCAGAGCCTGGCTGGCGCCCTGTGGGCGGGCCTTCTGAAGGAATCCCGCCAATGGGAGCTCAGAGCTGGCCTTAAAAGGCTGGGCGTGCTTCCAGGAAATGCGAAGCAGGGTTCAGCCCAGGGCCCTGCCTTGCAGAAGCTGTCCAGTGCGCATGTGTATAACTCCGTTTGTGCCTGTGCCTCTGTGGATTTGTGTGTGTGTGTGTGTGTGTCTGAGGGAGGGAGAGAGAGAGCGAACAACAGAATCACTGTGGCACAGGTGATTTTGTGCAAAACACTTGGCACATTCTGATTTACAGCTCAATATTGACACCAGGGCAGCTCTCCTTGGCCCTTGGTCACTTTTCTTCTTTTCAGATGTAAAGACACTGAAGAGGGAGAGGTTTTTGCCCTGAGGCTTGCACTGGGAACTAGCAGCAGCCCTGTTTGTGTTGCCAGACTAGGAAACCTGTGGTGCCTGTCCATGTGGAGAGTCTCCTGGATGAGTTCCTTCTCGAGCCTTTTTCGCTCGGTCCCGTTGGAGCTGCATATAGCTAATGATTTGGAGATTTTATTCCTTTGGACAATTCTTTTCCTGATGCAAAGTTTCTCTCCAGGTTTTAGCAATCAGTTGTGTGAATGTCACATCGAATCCATTGTAGAAAATGACTACATCAGTGTCTCTCTCTCTCTTTCTCTCTCTCTCTCTATCTCTCTCTCTCTCTATATATATATGTATGTAACATGTAGAGGTCTGAAAATATTTTTAGCTAGAGACCTGCACAACTCTGGATTAGGGTAGCAATGTGGATACACCTGGCCCTTCTGAGCCACAGTCATGAGAGACATCTCACAGAGCCATATCGTATATCACTCTACAAATCTCTCTCAGCACAAACTACCACTGCCAAATCATCTACTTCCCTCTTGCTCTTTTTGTCCACCGAGTCTTATCCCAAAACTGTAAATCAAAGAAGAAATAGACATAGTGCAGTTCCCTGCACACAGCACAGGCTGAGGCTGGACCAGGGAGATGCAATACGCCAGCCTGCATCTTGGCTGGAGCATCACTATGACTACTTCGAATTTGGAGAGGCGAGGGCAGTTTTGGAGAGTGGGCTGCCGGCCAAGGGTTGCTTCTCAGAGTGGCTAAGACCTAGATGTTCTAAGTGTTACCTTTCCTCACAAACATAAAATAGCAATGCCACTTGTAAGAAGTATGGGCATGGAGGGTTTGTCTTCAGTGCTCTGGCACTGATCAACACAGGGCCAGAATTTCAGTCCTTGTCTGTCTCTGTCATTCTGTCTCTCTGACTGTCTCTACGTGCCTTCTTCACTGGGCCCTTACTGGAAGTCAGTGCATGCATCGTGAACTCAGCCTTCCTGGTGTTGAAATTTTCCTTTCTTTGCCCTTTGGATTATTTAGTCTCCTGCACATGGTGTAGTACAGAGGGGAACTGCGGAGACAGCGTTGCTGCTGCAGGTTCCAGGCATATGTCCATCTCCAGCTGCAGCTGTCCAGGCCCTCTGTGCTTGACTGCCATTCTCCAGGGCCCTGAGGCTGACACTCAGCCTCAATGCAGCCCTCCTCACCTTCCTGCACAGCATCCTTGTCCTTATTCCATGAGAGCCCCGGTGAAGGGAAGTGAAACTCGATCCCCCTGGCACACACACTGTGCTTTCCCTCTATTAAGCCAAATGGAAAGGATCTGTGGTACTGATGGCCACACCAGTGTCCAGATTTCCCATGCAAAACGGAAGCTTCCAGTGTTCAGAAAGAGGGTGTTTTGATGGCTGTGAAATGTCTTTTCCAAGTGCCTCATGGTGTTTCAAATCCCTTTGAAACCTGAAGTTCTTTCTTGTATCTAGGGAATATTTTCACCACTGGCCAGAATGGCCGCCCAACTAGGAGCACAGCTATCCCGGGGTCCGGAGGTCTGCCAGCCTGCTAGCTCTGGAGGGATTCCTGAGTATGTCCTCAGGGCCCAAGTGTAAAAGGTGTTTCCAATTGCCTTGATTAGCAGCAGCCAGGCCCTCAGGTGAGGGGCGGGGCTGTGATCTTGACTGGAAGCCCCTAATTTGGCCAATGGAGGCATCCATCTTTTTTTGTCTGTCCATAGCAAGGGCCCGGGGAGTTTGTGCTTCCTGCAAGCAGAGCGACATTGTATGGGACACTCATGCAAGCCTACTTCTGGGAATCTCTCTGAGTGTGATGTGTGGACACCAGGACACCATGATCAGGGATGTGAGGCCACAGGAGCAATTGCCTTAGCCGGACCCAAAGGGTAGGTGTAAGGGGCCGGGTTCATCCACTATTGTTTGGTTCAACACACTTCCCATCTAAGTGGAAACACAGCCATTTCTGGGTACTTTCTGGGCTTGTAATCTGCTGCCCTGAGCAGTGGACTGAGAGCCTGGAGGCTGAGTAGGCAGCCAAACGTGACTGGACAGGCTCAAGCCCCTGAATTCTGAGGGGTGCCCCAGCTTCCCCCATTGGCAGTGTTTGGATCATAGTGAGGCATGGCATTGATTCGGAACTCAGGAGAGTGAGACATGAGAGTCCCTTTGCATATGCATTCTTGCTTAGCCACAATCTGGGCTAGCTGGCTTGCCCTGACCAGATAGGTTCTCTGTACATAAGTTGCAGGAGAGGCTGGCTCCCTTGCCACCCATGCTCTGAGACTACTTCAGGTGATCTCTGAGCACACACAGACACACACAAACAGACAGACAGACAGACACACACACACACACACACACACACACATTACTGTCAGGTTGGTAGTAGAGCCTATGGTGAAGGCTGGGGCTGTCTGGGGTCTGTGGGCATGAGAGCTGCTGCCTTACAATCTCTACAAGCCAGGTTTGAACCTGTCATCAATGAACACAGTGTAGGAGGTTTTTGAATTCTGGTCTCTTTCCAACTCATCTATTTCTCTTCTCGCCTTCTCTATCTCTAACTCTCACATGCTCTCACAAACTCTTTCTTCACTCATTAATATTTTACTTAGATTCTTATTTTACTGACAGGCCCAGATAGACAAAGAGAGTTACCAGAGCACTGCTGAGCTCTGGCTTGTTGTGTGGGCGATTTCACCTAGGCTACTGGAGCCTCAGTTTGTAAGTCTTTCTGACACAAGCCTTATTCTGTCTCCTCATTTCCATGCCAGTATCACTCAGAGTTTATAATAAAGATATACATACATGTATATATATACATATAGATTTATATATCTGTCATTTTTAGAATGTTCGACCTATGTATTTGACCTTCTTTCAGAATTACCACATTTATAACAGCCTAGTTTTTCTGAAATAATTGGCCATATAGTTGGAGCAGGATTCAATACAATTATAAATAATAGAACCTTCCAGTAGCATTTCTAATCGTGTTTCTATTAGCATCCTTATTGTAATTATCATGGCCCAGATCTTCCCTCCTTTTTCTAGTGTAAGCTTCAATACGTATGTGTTTGTTTTCTTTCTCCGGAAATCTTAATGTCCCTGGACCCTGAAGTGTTAGGGAATTTTTGAAGCAGCCCTCTGTTTCTCAGCAGATGGTTTCTATGTTTCTGCTGTCATCAGGTCTTCTTGTGGTTTTTGTCTTTATTTATTTTTATTGTTTCAAGTCCTCCTAGATCATCCCCATTTATTTGCATATTTATTTATTTAGTCAGGTATCACATGTGGCATCATTTCTTCTGCTTGAGAGATTTTCTCTTATAACTGAAGGGAACTTTTGATGCACAATACATTTCCTGGGGCAAATACTACACACATATGGTGAAGGCGTGGGTTGTCTGGGGTCTGTGGGCATTAGAGCTGCTGCGTGACAATCTCTACAACCCAGGTTTGAACCTGTCATGAATGAACACAGCCTAGGGGTTTTTTGACTTCTGGTCTATTTCCAACTCTTCTATTTCTCTTCTCGCCATCTCTGTCTCTGACTCTCACAGGCTCTCTCTCACTCTGTCTGAACTCAGGAATATTTTACTTATATCCTTATTTTATTGACAGGCCCAGATATACAAAGAGAGTGGCCAGAGCACTGCTGAGCTCTGGCTGGTTTTGTTTGTGATTTCACCTAGGCTACTGGAGCCTCAGATTGGTAAGTCTCTCTGACTTAAGCCATATTCTGTCTCCTCATATCCATGGCAGTATCTCTCAGACTTTATAATAAAGATATACATCCATATACATATATAAATATACATATATATCTCTGTCATTTTTAGAATTGTCAACCTATGTAATTGATCTTAATCAGAATTCACACATTTACAACAGGTTCCTTTTTCCCTACTAATTGGCCACATAGTTGGAGCAGGATTCAATACAATTATAAATAATAGAACCTTCCAGTAGCATTTCTAATAGCATTTCTATCAGCATCCTTATTTTAATTATCATAGTACAGAACTTGCCTCCTTTCTCTAGTGTAAGCTTCAATAAATATGAGTTTCTTTTCATTCTCCCGAAATCTTAATTTCCCTGTTCTCTGAAGGGTCTCGGAACTTTTGAAGCAGCCCTTGATTCACAGCAGATGGTTTCTATGTTTCTGCTGTCATCAGGTCTTCTTGTGCTTTTTGTTTTTATTTTTCATTTGTTTCAAATCCTCCTAGATAACCCCCATTTACTTGCATATTTATTTATTTATTTATTTGGTTCTATATTACATGAGGGGTCCATTCTTCTGCTTGATAGATTTTTCTCTTATAATTGAAGGGAAGTTTACACTCACAATACATATCCTGTCGTAAATACTACACACATATGGTGAAGGCTGGGGTTGTCTGGGGTCTGTGGACAGGAGACTGATGCCTTACAATCTCGACAACCCAGGTTTGAACCTGTCATGTATGAACACAGAGTGGGAGCTTTTGGACTTCTGGTCTCTTTCCAACTCTTCTATTTCTCTTCTTGCCTTCTCTGTCTCTGACTCTCACAGGCTCTCACTCACTCTGTCTGCACTCATTAATATTTTACTTTTATATTATTTGACTGACAGGCCCAGATATACAAAGCGAGTCACCAGGGCCCGGCTGAGCTCTGGATTGTTTTGTTGGCGATTTCACCTAGGTTTCTGGAGCCTCAGCTTTGTAAGTCTCTCTGGCACAAGCCATACTCTGTCTCCTCATAGCCATGCCAGTATCCCTCATAGTTGATAATAAAGATACACATACATATATGTACATATACATACATATATATATATCAGACATTTTTAGAATTGTTGACCTTTTTATTTGATCTGAATGCAGAATTACCGCATTTATAATAGCCTCCTTATTCATAAATAATTGGTCACATAGTTGGAGCAGGATTCACTACAATTATAAATTATAAACTTTCCAGGAGCATTTCCAATAGCCTTTCTATCAGTATCCTTATTGTAATTATCATAGCACAGAACTTGCCTCCATTTTCTAGTGTAAGCTTCAAATCGTATGCGTTTCTTTTCATTCTCGGAATTCGTAATTTGCCTGGACCCTGTGTGTCAGGGAATTTTTGAAGCAGCCCTCTATTTCTCAGCAGACGTTTTCTATATTTCTGCTGTCATCAGGTCTTCCTGTGGTGTTTGTTTTTATTTTTTATTTTTTTCAAATCCTCTTAGATCATTCCCATTTATTTGCATATTTATTTATTTATTTATTTCGTCCGATATCACATGAGGGGTCATTTCTTCTGCCTGATAGATTTTCTCTTATAATTGAAGGGAACTTTTGACACACAATACATTTCCTTTTGCAGATACTACACACTACTACAACTGCTACTGCACTGTTTTTGACAGTGACATCCAATGCACAATGGATTAGTATTGCATGGCTCTAGAGAATGTTCACTATTTAACCTACAATGTTTTTAACCTCACAAATATTTATTCTGTTCTTTCTTGGGGGATGAATGGTTTACAGTCAACAGTTCCATATAGTAGTGGGCACGGGGGTGGGGGGGTAATTTTTCCCACTACCCCTGTATTTCTGTACATCCTTTGTAACTTTCTTATTGAGGAGAAGCAAACAGTCATAAATTGAGAGAGCAGGGCCCAAGCAGGAAGAGAGACAGAGAGACATCTGCAGCTCTGATTTGTCACTAGCCCAGCTTTTCCCTAGCTGGGTAAGTGTGACCAGGGGCTCAAAACAGGGTCCTGGGATTCCACATAGTTCCCTGGCAGCTCCACCAGCTGTTCCTCCAACCCATGCTCCCTTCGTTGTCCATGTAACTATCGATCTGCTCTAGGCATTTCTCACCTTCATATGCCAGAAACTTAACACTTCTCCCTTCCACCCATGAAACTTTGACCTTTTGCTAGGGTGCAAAACAGCAACTCCAATCCAAGTTATTTTCGGGACAAGTGCGTACGTCTCTGTGGGAAGGTGTGTCTGTGTGTGTGTGTGTGTGTGTGTGTGTGTAAGTGTGCATAAGTGTGTTTCAGTTAAGATTACCGCTGTTGTTTCTTTATTCCTGACACAGGGACTTAGGAACTGGGTTGTGTTATGACAAAGGAAGTTTCCACTGCACAAGTGGTTTTTCAAGTATGAATTGGCACATTGGATTGTGGACTCTGTTGTGCATTCTCCCAGGTGGTCCTCAGATGGGTTCTTTCCTTTGCTATTCCCATGCTGTGTGTAATTTTCTGGGTAGACTCAAAGAGGAGTGGCATGGGGAGCTCAGCTGCATTCTGCTGTATGTCCACAAGGTGGCGGCAAAGACCATAGTTGAGTGTAGTGATTCTGTGGAATGAGGAGAACTCTAGGAATTGTGGCCCGTGGACAGCAGGGTTGAAATTGACGTAGAGTGCCCTAGACATCTGTTCTTTCCTGTGGGGTGGGGGGATCCCCCATTTGGCTTTGCAAGTGGAAGAGGTTTCTCTCTTTGCCTGGGATGACTCTACTGGGAGCTTGTGAATCCCTGTGCTCAGCTGCATTCTGCTGGGTGTCCACAAGAGGGCAGCACCAGGGCGGGACTAAGGCTCCATGGGGCAAGTGCCCTGAGGCACTGGGCTAGGAGAGTGGCGACAGTGTTCCTGGGTGTGCCCCAAGAGCATGGCCAGCCTAGCGCAGGCAGGCAGTGTCCTAAGGACGGGCCCAGACAGGAGCTGTGGGGGTCATGTTTGCAGAAACAGGGCCTTCAGAGGATGGCAGAAAGTCCCCGGGGGCGGGCCTCAGAGCCCGTGCCCAATGAGCCTGAGGGGAGGGCCCAGTGGGTATTCATAGAGACAGCTGGCCAATCAGAGAGGAGGAACGTCACCCTCAGGGGCGTGAAGCAAGAGCTGGCCAATGAGAACAGAGGAGGAGTTGCGTGGGCGGGCTTCAGAGAGCAGCCCACCAATGAGAGCCTGGGTGCTGGCTCTGGGTGGGCGTACCCCTGGAGGTCAGCCAATCAGGGTCCAGCGGAAGTGCCTGGGGGGCGGGCCCTCGGGAGGCTGTCCAATGAGCGCCTGGGGCGGGCCTCGTGGGCGGAGCCCAGGAGGCTGGCCAATCATGGGGCAAGGGCGGTGACCTTCCTGGGCGTGCCTTAGGAACTGGCCTATCAGAGGGCGCCCCTCAGACAGCAGCCCGCCAATGGGAGCCAAGAGAAGGCTGGCTGGGGGCGTGTCCCTGGGACACCAGGCCAATCAGAGTCGAGCGGAAGTGGCTGGTGGGCGGGCCTTCCGGAGGCTGCCCAATCAGCGTGCTGCAGGGCCGTGTGGGCGGTGCTCAAGGCCGCTGGCCAATCACTGACTAGGGGCCCTGACCCTCCTGGGCGTGTCCAAGCACACTGGCCAATGAGATTGCTGGTGGGGTTCTGGGCGTGGTCTAGGCCTCTGGCCTATCAGAGCCTGGCTGGCGCCCTGTGGGCGGGCCTTCTGAAGGAATCCCGCCAATGGGAGCTCAGAGCTGGCCTTAAAAGGCTGGGCGTGCTTCCAGGAAATGCGAAGCAGGGTTCAGCCCAGGGCCCTGCCTTGCAGAAGCTGTCCAGTGCGCATGTGTATAACTCCGTTTGTGCCTGTGCCTCTGTGGATTTGTGTGTGTGTGTGTGTGTGTGTGTGTGTGTGTGTGTGTCTGAGGGAGGGAGAGAGAGAGCGAACAACAGAATCACTGTGGCACAGGTGATTTTGTGCAAAACACTTGGCACATTCTGATTTACAGCTCAATATTGACACCAGGGCAGCTCTCCTTGGCCCTTGGTCACTTTTCTTCTTTTCAGATGTAAAGACACTGAAGAGGGAGAAGTTTTTGCCCTGAGGCTTGCACTGGGAACTAGCAGCTGCCCTGTTTGTGTTGCCAGACTAGGAAACCTGTGGTGCCTGTCCATGTGGAGAGTCTCCTGGATGAGTTCCTTCTCGAGCCTTTTTCGCTCGGTCCCGTTGGAGCTGCATATAGCTAATGATTTGGAGATTTTATTCCTTTGGACAATTCTTTTCCTGATGCAAAGTTTCTCTCCAGGTTTTAGCAATCAGTTGTGTGAATGTCACATCGAATCCATTGTAGAAAATGACTACATCAGTGTCTCTCTCTCTCTTTCTCTCTCTCTCTCTATCTCTCTCTCTCTCTCTATATATATGTATGTAACATGTAGAGGTCTGAAAATATTTTTAGCTAGAGACCTGCACAACTCTGGATTAGGGTAGCAATGTGGATACACCTGGCCCTTCTGAGCCACAGTCATGAGAGACATCTCACAGAGCCATATCGTATATCACTCTACAAATCTCTCTCAGCACAAACTACCACTGCCAAATCATCTACTTCCCTCTTGCTCTTTTTGTCCACCGAGTCTTATCCCAAAACTGTAAATCAAAGAAGAAATAGACATAGTGCAGTTCCCTGCACACAGCACAGGCTGAGGCTGGACCAGGGAGATGCAATACGCCAGCCTGCATCTTGGCTGGAGCATCACTATGACTACTTCGAATTTGGAGAGGCGAGGGCAGTTTTGGAGAGTGGGCTGCCGGCCAAGGGTTGCTTCTCAGAGTGGCTAAGACCTAGATGTTCTAAGTGTTACCTTTCCTCACAAACATAAAATAGCAATGCCACTTGTAAGAAGTATGGGCATGGAGGGTTTGTCTTCAGTGCTCTGGCACTGATCAACACAGGGCCAGAATTTCAGTCCTTGTCTGTCTCTGTCATTCTGTCTCTCTGACTGTCTCTACGTGCCTTCTTCACTGGGCCCTTACTGGAAGTCAGTGCATGCATCGTGAACTCAGCCTTCCTGGTGTTGAAATTTTCCTTTCTTTGCCCTTTGGATTATTTAGTCTCCTGCACATGGTGTAGTACAGAGGGGAACTGCGGAGACAGCGTTGCTGCTGCAGGTTCCAGGCATATGTCCATCTCCAGCTGCAGCTGTCCAGGCCCTCTGTGCTTGACTGCCATTCTCCAGGGCCCTGAGGCTGACACTCAGCCTCAATGCAGCCCTCCTCACCTTCCTGCACAGCATCCTTGTCCTTATTCCATGAGAGCCCCGGTCAAGGGAAGTGAAACTCTATCCCCCTGGCACACACACTGTGCTTTCCCTCTATTAAGCCAAATGGAAAGGATCTGTGGTACTGATGCCCACACCGGTGTCCAGATTTCCCATGCAAAACGGAAGCTTCCAGTGTTCAGAAAGAGGGTGTTTTGATGGCTGTGAAATGTCTTTTCCAAGTGCCTCATGGTGTTTCAAATCCCTTTGAAACCTGAAGTTCTTTCTTGTATCTAGGGAATATTTTCACCACTGGCCAGAAGGGCCGCCCAACTAGGAGCACAGCTATCCCGGGGTCAGGAGGTCTTCCAGCCTGCTAGCTCCTGGAGGGATTCCTGAGTATGTCCTCAGGGCCCAAGTGTAAAAGGTGTTTCCAATTGCCTTGATTAGCAGCAGCCAGGCCCTCAGGTGAGGGGCGGGGCTGTGATCTTGACTGGAAGCCCCTAATTTGGCCAATGGAGGCATCCATCTTTTTTTGTCTGTCCATAGCAAGGGCCCGGGGAGTTTGTGCTTCCTGCAAGCAGAGCGACATTGTATGGGACACTCATGCAAGCCTACTTCTGGGAATCTCTCTGAGTGTGATGTGTGGACCCCAGGACACCATGATCAGGGATGTGAGGCCACAGGAGCAATTGCCTTAGCCGGACCCAAAGGGTAGGTGTAAGGGGCCGGGTTCATCCACTATTGTTTGGTTCAACACACTTCCCATCTAAGTGGAAACACAGCCCTTTCTGGGTACTTTCTGGGCTTGTAATCTGCTGCCCTGAGCAGTGGACTGAGAGCCTGGAGGCTGAGTAGGCAGCCAAACGTGACTGGACAGGCTCAAGCCCCTGAATTCTGAGGGGTGCCCCAGCTTCCCCCATTGGCAGTGTTTGGATCATAGTGAGGCATGGCATTGATTCGGAACTCAGGAGAGTGAGACATGAGAGTCCCTTTGCATATGCATTCTTGCTTAGCCACAATCTGGGCTAGCTGGCTTGCCCTGACCAGATAGGTTCTCTGTACATAAGTTGCAGGAGAGGCTGGCAAGTCAGGGTGTCTTTTCCTTTTTTCCATTTTGTAGAATTTTTCAGTACACTCCTTAGCATCCAGAACTAATTCTCTCATTGTACGATACTTTACCAAGTTATGTGAGATCTGTAACCACTTGTGTTTTCACATTTCTCCAGAAAAGTCTCCAAAAGCTACTTTTCCCCAGTCCATCTTTGATTGTGTTGTTCTGAATGTGTGTCTGTCATCAGCTGGAATAGTATCCTCTATGCGCTTCAGCAATTCCATAGTGTCCTCTCTGGACCAGTTGGCTTGGGTTTCATATGATGCCATTTGCAGGCTTGATTTCACTGAAAACTTCACAGCTATGAAATGCAACAGCAAGAGTTCAGAGCACTTCACTCTCCTCTCAGTGGTCATGTAACCTCTGGAAGCTTTGTAATGCACGTTGTTTCTATTTCTGCATAGAAAGAGAAGTTATTCTTTGCTGTATAAATATATAATCAAATCTAGATAAGGATATGCTTCTTATGTAAATTAATGTAATCATAAACACACAAATATACATACACACACTCATGTATGCAATGAAATGCTGTGAAGAAACTATGCTTAATATCTTCCAGGTGTTTCTTTGTGTACAACAATGAGAAAGTATCTCCAACATGAGGAGAAATCATGAGTTGGTTATCATGGAAATATTTGTTATTTTAAAAGCAATTTTTAAATGTTTATTTATTTATTTCCTTTTTGTTACCCTTGTTGTTTTATAATTGTAGCTATTATTGTTGTTGTTATTTATGTTGTTGCTATTGGACAGGACAGAGCGAAATTGAGGAGGAGGAGAAGGCAAGGGGGAGAGAAAGATAGATACTTGTAGACCTGCTTCACTGCTTGTGTAGCGACTCCTATGCAAGAAGAGAGCTGGGGGCTCGAACCAGGTTCCTTATGCCGGTCCTTGCACCTTGCAATGGACTTAACCCACTGTGCCACCACCCAACTCCCATAAAGCATTTTTAAACATTAATTTTATTTGTTGCATATAAAAATTTCACATTAGACAGAGTCAGAGCATCACTGTGGTATATGTCATATTGGATTTGAACTAGCAACCTCAGATCTGCATGTCCAGTAGTCTGTCTGTTGAGCCATTTCCCCATGTACTCTCTGTTTGATTATTTTACATATTTAATTATTTTAATTATATATGATTTTTCTTATCCTTAGGAAATACTTTTCTGTCATTAGTTCCAACTCCCATGTGTAATTGTGGGTAGCATTGTTAATTCTGCTATTATTTAATTTGTAAGAAGTACACTCAGCACAGAATATATTTGATATCAAAGCTGCTGCTTCTCATGAGAACACAAAACTGCTATTTCTCTGTATGTTATTCTGCTCTCAAGAGAACACACAAAGCAGGTGTACAAGTGCCCAGTCAGTCATGCATATATTAACTTGAGCCACTCTGCTCTTTGTCAAAGAGAAGCATGTTATGCAAACCATCTACACACCTTTGGGCTTCTCAAAGTCCAGTGGTCTCCCTGCTATTTCTGTTTTTCTGCTGATTCTGAGGAATCTGTGTGCTCAGTCACCAGGTGAGACCATGCTACCTCAACAACATCAGTTTAGCTTCTAGAAACTACCACAGGATAGTTCCTACTATCAAGTTCTCATGAACTCAGAAGTGAATTAAATCTCTTTTTGGTTGCAACAAAGAAAACTAAGTAATAGTGAGGGGGGAGAGAGAGAATATGAGAGAGACAACTAAAAAAGAAGTAAGAGATCTCAAAAAAGATTAAGAGATGCTGAAAACAACAACAGAGACCTATGGGATGACTTCAAAAGAAACAATATATGCAATGGAATACTCCTCAGCTGTAAAAAATGGTTACCTCACCATTTTCAGCCAATCTTGGATGGGCCTTGAGAAAAATCATGTTGAGTGAAATAAGTCAGAAACAGAAGGATGAATATGGGATGATCTCACTCTCAGGCAGAAGTTGAAAAACAAGATCAGAAAAGAAAACAGAAGTAGAACCTGAAATGGAATTGGTGTATTGCACCAAAGTAAAAGACTCTGGGGTGGGTGGATGGGGAGAATACAAGTCCAGGAAGGATTAAAAAAAATCATAATCTTCTCCTTAACCATATCATAATCCTCCCATTAAGCAATACATATAAAGAAATCAATACATGAAGGGAATTATTTTTTTAAAATAGCTTGTCTCATACTCCATGGAATACTACTTTGCAATAAAATAAGGGATGAAAGACAACTACCAGATAATTTCACTCATATGTGGAATCTAGAGATCTGATTTACATGAACTTGCAAAAAAATAATCCAAACAAAAGAGAAACAAGAAAACTGAAAGACTTAAGAGGACTATAGTTGCTATTTCTGGGAGGTGGAAATATGGGAAAACAGAAGTTTGGTGGTGGGTGTGGTGTGGAACTATATATTGTAATCTTACAATCTTGTAACAAACTATTAATAACAAGAAATTAAAAAATATCTTGTCTCTGGAACTACAAATTAAATGAAAAAGCTGTATATAGCACTTAATATGGTGAAATACAAAGCAGTCACAAAGCCTGAGATGTGAGCAACAGGTATTTTCATTGCTGCAGATGAGAATGCAAAAAATGAGAATGTACCATTTTGGAAGATGTTGGTATGCTTTTAAAAACCCCTTCTGTTTCATTTGGTTTAAACCCCCCTGATTAACACTGCATTCTATTTACATAACCACTGTATTCTATTTACATAACCTCTGCATGGCATTAGTTTAATCCCCACTGGTTCATGATGTCTTTTTGCTCCGCCCCCTCTCTTTGTCACACCCTGATTTTCACCAGTCACTTTTCTCTCCACCCTCTCTATGTCACATCCTGTTCCCACCCTACTTGGCAAGTATATATAAAGACAGCATTGTGAGTTTTACTTTAGTTAGTTTAGGTTTAGCTTAGCTTGGCTTAGATTGTTCTGCATTCTGCATGAATAAAGTGATACTGTGTACAGCTCAACCATGAGTCCCTGGTCGTCTGTCTCCCATCAGTGAAGCTCAGCCTGACAGGAAGAGACTAGCAGTTTCACTCTGGATGTTTTAGTCATAAATGTAAACATGCATTGATAGAACAATTGTGTTTCTTATCTGTTCAATGAGTTAAAAAGTTACATTCACAAAAACCTGCAGTCATTTTAATCAAAACTTACTTATAATTGCCAAAATCATATGGCAACCAAGATGTCCCTTGTAAATAGACGAACTGTGTCATGACAAGAAATTTGAAATGGAATCAGTTCTTAAGTCATAAATAGAGGTAGAGGGAGTCGTGCGGTATTGCAGCAGATTAAGTGCACGTGGCGCAGAAGCACAAGGACCTGTGTAAGGATCCTGGTTCAAGCCCACTTGCAGAAGAGTCGCTTCACAAGCAGTGAAGCAGGTCTGCCAGTATCTTTCTCTCCTGCTCTCTGTCTTCCCCTCCTCTTTCCATTTCTCTGTGTCCTATCTCACAATGATGACATCAATAACAACAATAATAACTACAACGATAAAACAACACTGGCAACAAAAGGGAGAAAATAAATATTTAAATATTAAAAGAAAAAAAGAATTAGAGGTAGAAAAACATAAAACCACACTACTAAGTGAATCTAAAACACTTCTGGTAATTAGAGTAGGCAAAAGTGAGTTCCACAGTTATGATAAAAAATAGAATAAAATAGTCCACAAAGAGATACAAAGAATGCTATAGCAATGGAGTCAGGAGGTGCAGTGGTGCACTTGGTTACACGCACATAGTAAAGCACAAGGACCCATGCAGGGATACAGGTTCCAGCACCTGGATCCCCACCTGCAGAAGGGATGCTTCACAAGGAGCAAAACAAGTCTTCAGCAGGTCTCTCTCTCCCCCTCTATCTCCTCCTCTCCTCTCACATTCTCTCTGTCCTATTAAAGAAAACAGGGAAAAATGACTGCCAGGAACAGTGGATTCGTAGTGTGACACCCCAGCAATAACCCTGTAGGGGAAAAAAGAAAAGAAAAGAAAAAAATATATATGGACAGAGAGGTGGGGGAGAGAGAAGAGTGCTATAGCAAGAGAGAACAACCTAACAAACCAACATAACAACCAATGTCTCTACTTTGAGAGAAAAGAGCAGAAGTTATTTTTGTCTATAAAGATTACTTACCTCTAGCTATTGATTTTTTTAAAGTCTTGTTCAGTAAGAAATTTGGTTAAATTCAGTCAAAGGACCTAGCCCTTACCTTTTGGCAGCAGAAAATATCCTAAGACTCCAAAAGGCAGCCAGTTAGATTTTGGAGAATAAAGAGATCCTCACTTATATAGTCTGTGATCACACCCTAATCCAATCATCTGAATGGCATTGGTAAATGGGATTAGGATTATGCAGATAGGAATCCCCACCCAACTGATGGTAGGATAAGTCTTTTCATATTATTTAGTCTTATTTCCATAAAACCACCTTTAGTTAGAAGCCACACTTTGAGCTTCCTATGTAATAAATGGATTTTTAAAGGTTTTTTTTTAAAACTCATTTTTTATTTAAGAAAGGATAAATTAACAAAACCATAGGGTAAAGCTCCACACAGTTACCACCACCAGAACTCCATATCCCATCCCCTCCCCTGATAGCTTTTCCATTCTCTATCCCTCTGGGAGCATGGACCCAGGGTCGTTGTGGAATGCAGAAGGTAGAAGGTCTGGCTTCTGTAATTGCTTCCCCGCTGAACATGGACGTTGACTGGTCAGTCCATACTCCCAGTCTGCCTCTCTCTTTCCATAGTAGGGTGGGTCTCTGGGGAAGCTGAGCTCCAGGACACACTGGTGGGGTCTTCAGTCCAGGGAAGCCTGGCCGGCATCCTGATGGCATCTGGAACCTGGTGGCTGAAAAGAGAGTTAACATATGAAGCCAAACAAATTGTTGAGCAATCATGGACCCAAAGATTGGAATAGTGGAGAGGAAGTGTTAGGGGGGTACTCACTGCAAACTCTAGTGTACTTCTGCTTTCAGGTATATATTTTGCACTTGTTTATGGATATTGTTAGCGAGCAAAAATCAAACCACCATCTAAAAGATGTTTATTTACGAATTTGAATCCGGGCCAAGTGGCAACTGGCAGCAGTCCACCAGCTCGATCCTGAACAAGGCTCAAACCACACAATTTATAGGATTCTAGAATACATTTTGGGTGGGGAATATGCAAAACTAGAATTCTATCACACACTCAAAAGCATTTTATAGAAAATGCAGGATCCAATCATTTCAGACATTGCAATACCCTAAGCAGCCTATAAGAATTGCCTAATTTCAAGCCTTTATGCAAAATAGGGTCACCACACTTTCTCGTTGTCAGCTAAGACCACCTGGCTATCAGCTCCCTCTACCTTGAGCAAGTGGTTGGGTTTCAAGGACTTGGTTAGGCTAGCTATTCTCTTTAAGACAAACAACAGGTGGCTTACATCTTGGGGTGTGGGTTTTGTCTAGCCCCCCTTTTTTACAGGAAATTTCCACTGCAGGCAGAAAAACAACTATACTTACAACTCATGCTTAAAATTTTACTTAAAGCAATTCTAGAGTTACTGCTTCTAACAGATATGTGTGAACATATGCTCTCTCTCTCACAGAACCTGGTGTATATCTAGGTTTTGGGACTTTGTTAGAAAGTGATCCACCTGGGATGGAATTAGAGTATACTATGAAAGGAAAGGTCTCACCTGAGTAATGAAGCTGAAGGGTTGTCATTCCACACCTGAAGTCTCTGGACACAGTCTGAGCTGAAGCATGTTGGGGTGGCAATCATTGCGTTCATTAGGTTGCGATCGGCTGATGCAATATTATTTGATATGGATTGGGAGAGGCATGCGGGAAAGTGGGCCCTATCCTAAGGTTCCAGGACTGGGAAAAATATAGGCTCTATAATGGAGATGTGAGGTTCTTGCTGTCTTAGGGTTCAAAAAGACAATGAATAGTTACTGTTATCATCACATTATTTGGTAATTGGGTTAACTTTGAAAAGTCCTTTTGTTAGGGTTTGCTGTATAGTACCCAGTATCTTGTAAATAGCTGTGCCACTGGTTGCCTGTGATCTACTTGGTCTAGGCTTTTGAGAGAGTCCGCATATCAAATACACAGCCTATATATTAAGAAGACTCAGTCTGTGTTTTAAAAACTTCGAGACATACAATTAATTTTTCCCCTCTCATATTAATTAACTAGTGATTTATATGACTACACTTTACTAGGAGTGCACATAATCACCATTTCCACCACCAAAAGACTATGTCCCATCCCACCCACCCCTACCCTCCACTGGCCCAGGAAGCCGCATGTCTACCCCTCACCACAGGGTTTTTACTTTAGTGCCCTATTTTCAATTTAGTCAGGTCCTGCATTTAGTTTCCCTTTCAGATCTTCTTTCTCAACTTCTGTTGATGAGTGGGATCATCCCATACTCATCTTTATCTTTCTGACTTAGCTCACTTAACATAATTCCTTCTAGCTCTGTCCACGATGGGTCAGAGAAGGTGGGTTCATTGTTCTTGATAGCTGTATAGTATTCCATTGTGTATATATACCACAGCTTTCTCAGCCACTCATCTCTTGTTGGGCACCTGGTTTGCTTCCAGGTTTTAGCTATTATGAATTGTGCTTCTATGGACATAGGAGTACACACCTCTTTTTGTTTGGGTGTTATGGAGTACTTGGGGTATAACCCCAGGAGAGGAATTACTGGATCATATGGAAGGTCCATGTCTAGCCTTCTGAGAGTTTTCCAGACTGCTCTCCACAGAGGCTGGACCAATTTACATTCCCAACAGCAATGTAAAAGGGTTCCTCTGTCCCCACATCCTCTCCAGCATTTGTTGCTGCTGTCCTTTTTGATGTATGCCATTCTTACAGGAGTGAGGTGGTATCTCAATGTTGTCTTAATTTGCATTTCTCTGACAATCAGTGACCTAGAGCAGTTTTCCATATGTTTGTTAGCCTTTTGGATCTCCTCTGAGGTGAATGTTTTGTTCATATCCTCTGCCCATTTTTGGATGGGGTCATTTGCTTTTTGGGTGCTAAGTTTGCTGTGCTCTTTATATATTTTGGTGATTATCTTCTTGTCTGATGTATGGCATGTGAAGATCTCCCATTCTGTGAGGGGTCTCTTTGTTTGCTTAATAGTTTCTTTGGCTGTGCAGAAGCTTTTCAATTTGATGTAGGCCCACTGGTTTGTTTCTGCTTTAGTCTTTCTTGCAATTGGGTTTATTTCATCAAAGATGTCCTAGAGGTGTAGGTGGGAAAGTGTTTTACCAACGTTTTCCTCTAAGTATTTGATTGTTTCTGGTCTAACATCCACACCTTAATCCAATAATCTGAATGGCATTGGTAAATGGGATTAGAATTATGCAGATAGAAAGCCCCACCCAACTGATGATAAGTCTTTTCATATTATTTAGTCTTATTTCCATAAAACCACCTTTAGTTAGAAGCCACACTTTGGGCTTCCTATGTAATAAATGGATTTTTAAAGGTTTTAAAAATATTTATTTATTTTCCCTTTTGTAGCCCTTATTGTTATTTCATTGTTGTTGTAGTATTATTGTTGCTGTTATTGATGTCATCCTTGTTGGCTAGAACAGAGAGAAATGGAGAGAGGAGGGGAAGACAGAGGGGAGAGGGAAAGATAGACACCTGCAGATCTGCTTTACCCCTTGTGCAGTGACTCTCCGGCAGGTGGGAAGCCTGGGGCTGAAACCAGGATATTTCTATCTGACCCTGCTCTTTTCACCACGTACACTTTACTCCTTGCGCTACCGCCTGACCCTCAATAAATGGATTATTTTTAAATAAATGTACCCTGTAAAGGTGAACTTTATACTTGGTTTTATGGAATTATGTGTATTTTTCCACTTTTTATTTGTGGCGAATAGTGGATTATGATATTTTAAGATTACAATATAAAGTTCCAAACTACACCCAATACCAAAGTTCTATGAAACTACAAGTTTCTTTTCTTTTCTTTTCTTTTTCTTTTTGACTCCAGAGTTATCACTGGGGCTAGTTGCCTGCCAAGACTATGAATCCACTGCTCCTGGAGGCTATATTTTTTCTTTTTGTTGCCCTTGATTTTTATCATTGTTGTCATTCTTCTTTTTATTGCTGTCATAGTTGTTGACTAGGACAGAGAGAAATCGAGAGAGGAGGGGAAGATAGAGAGGGGAAAAGATAGACACCTAAAGACCTGCATCACTGCCCATAAAGTGAACCCCCTGCAGGTGGGGAGCTGGGGGCTTGAACTGGGATATGTAAGTTCATCCTTCGGCTGGCGCCATGTGTGCTTAATCCGCAGTGCTACCACCAGGCCCGCTATAAGTATCTTTTTTAAGGAACCTGTGGAACTTCACTTCTCCAGGCTGACTTTTCCAGATGGACAGAGAAGCAGAGGGAAAGAGGGTGAGAAGCCACAGATCCCAAACTTTTTAAAAATTCTGGTGAGAGGGCAAGTTGCACTTAAATCATATAAAACTATATTTTAGAAACTACATTTTAGCTCTGACTGTCCAAGCCCACCTTATTCACTGAGCAGTCTGAATCTGCTTGCATTCCCTCATCATATTTCTTTAGAAAGGTTATTAAGCAGTCCTGTGATCAGCCCAATGCAGGCTGCTCCAGCCCCATCATGATATAATCTCTGCCAGGAGCCATTTCTCTGCTTGATAGATGATAAGCTTTGAAACAATGGAATCCGTGACAAGTGTTAATTCCCCCTGGGCAAGCCATTTCCCCTCAGGTAAACCATTTATCAGTAATCAAGTGAGTAAACACACAGTTTGGTTTCCGCCATTTGTTGCAAGGAACATTCCGCTTTGAAGTTTGCTCCCCCTCCCCCTCCTCCAGCATTCCATCTCCTTCCCCAAAGCCTTATAATGCCTGTGAACACAATAAAATTTTGCAGCTTGATCAGAAACTTGTCTTGCTGTCGTTCTTTCGTGTCTCGTGTCCCTTTCATTCCAGATCTTTTAGGTTCCTAGCCCCTGTTCACCGCCCTGCTGGTCGGGGCAAATCTCTTTTAAAATAAAGACAAAATGAGACTTATAACTATTTCTTAGGGTGCTCTGTTATGTAAATATCATTGATTTTACAATCTATCATTATTTATTATTTATTATTATTGCTATTTTTTCCCCAAAGCCCTACTCAGCTCAGGGTTAAGGTGCAGCAGGGAATGGAGAAGTGGGACCTCAGAACCTCAGGCCTAACACTCTTTTCTGTTTTTTAATCTAGTTTCACAACAGTCTAATGTCCCTGGACCCTGAAGTGTTAGGGAATTTCTGAAGCAGCCCTCTGTTTCTCAGCAGATGGTTTCTATGTTTCTGCTGTCATCAGGTCTTCTTGTGGTTTTTGTTTTTATTTATTTTTATTTTTTCAAGTCCTCCTAGATCATCCCCATTTATTTGCATATTTATTTATTTAGTCAGGTATCACATGTGGTGAAGGGCTTGAGCCTGAGGGGTGTGTCAATCCTGTTAGTCTCTCTCTCCACGGAGAGGTTGAGCAAGGAGGGACAGTAGAACCCCAAAAAAGGTGTGCCTCTTATCAGTCTCCCTGCCTCACAAAGTGCCCCGCACTCCTGATACTATGGCAAAAGTTAAAAAGAAAAGGGGGAGATGTTGGGTAGTTGCCATCTCCCCCTGGCTTCTGCTTAACCATATGCCTATATAGGGATTTTACTGATCCAAAGCTTTGGTCTATTTACATAAATCACTTTTACATAAAGCACTCCAGGGCATTGGTGGTTCTATGATAGGATTCTCTCCTGCTCCACCCCCTCCTTGTCACACACTGATCCCTTCTTTGTCACACTCTGATTTTCACCAGTCACTTTTATCTCCACCCTCTCTATATCACATCCTGTTTCCACCCTACTTGGAGAGTATAAAAACAGCTGCTCTTCTGATTAAAGACACTTGGAAATTGCTTTCCGGCTCCGAGAGTTCCAGAGTGTATTTCCTGCGGAAGTTGGTGAAGCACGAGTTCCTGATCCCTCTCCCACACAGCAGCCTAGATCAGCTCCAGTTGAGTTCTCTCCAACCCAGAGAGCACTAGCTCGGGAAGAAGTACCCTCAGGCTATCCCGGCAATGTGGGGTCATTTCTTCTGCTTGAGAGACTTTCTCTTATCATTGAAGGGAACTTTTGATGCACAATACATTTCCTGGGGCAAATACTACACACATATGGTGAAGGCTTGGGTTGTCTGGGGTCTGTGGGCATTAGAGCTGCTGCCTTACAATCTCTACAACCCAGGTTTGAACCTGTCATGAATGAACACAGCCTAGGGGGTTTTTGACTTCTGGTCTATTTCCAACTCTTCTATTTCTCTTCTCGCATTCTCTGTCACTGACTCTCACAGGCTTCTCTCACTCTGTCTGAACTCAGTAGTATTTTACTTATATCCTTATTTTATTGACAGGCCCAGATATACAAAGAGAGTGGCCAGAGCACAGCTCTGGCTGGTTTTGTTCGTGATTTCACCTAGGCTACTGGAGTCTCAGATTTGTAAGTCTCTCTGACTTAAGCCATATTCTGTCTCCTCATATCCATGGCAGTATCTCTCAGACTTTATAATAAAGATATACATCCATATACATATATAAATATACATATATATCTCTGTCATTTTTAGAATTGTCAACCTATGTAATTGATCTTAATCAGAATTAACACATTTACAACAGTTTCCTTTTTCCTTAATAATTGGCCACATAGTTGGAGCAGGATTCAATACAATTATAAATAAGAGAACCTTCCAGTAGCATTTCTAATAGCATTTCTATCAGCATCCTTATTTTAATTATCATAGTACAGAACTTGCCTCCTTTCTCTAGTGTAAGCTTCAATACATATGAGTTTCTTTTCATTCTCCTGAAATCTTAATTTCCCTGGACTCTGAAGTGTCTCGGAACTTTTGAAGCAGCCCTTGATTCTCAGCAGATGGTTTCTATGTTTCTGCTGTAATCAGGTCTTCTTGTGCTTTTTGTTTTTATTTTTCTTTTGTTTCAAATCCTCCTAGATCATCCCCATTTATTTGCATATTTATTTATTTATTTATTTATTTAGTCCTCTATTACATGAGGGGTCCTTTCTTCTGCTTGATAGATTTTTCTCTTATAATTGAAGGGGAGTTTACACTCACAATACATATCCTTTCGTAAATACTACACACATATGGTGAAGGCTGGGGTTGTCTGGGGTCTGTGGACAGGAGACTGCTGCCTTACAATCTCTACAACCCAGGTTTGAACCTGTCATGTATGAACACAGAGTGGGAGGTTTTGGACTTCTGGTCTCTTTCCAACTCTTCTATTTCTCTTCTCGCCTTCTCTGTCTCTGACTCTCACATGCTCTCACTCACTCTGTCTGCACTCATTAATATTTTACTTATATACTTATTTTACTGACAGGCCCAGATATACAAAGAGAGTTACCAGAGCACTGCTGAGCTCTGGCTTGTTGTGTTGGCGATTTCACCTAGGCTACTGGAGCCTCAGTTTGTAAGTCTTTCTGACACAAGCCATATTCTGTCTCCTCATCTCCATTCCAGTATCACTTAGAGTTTATAATAAAGATATACATACATGTATATATATACATATAGATTTATATATCTGTCATTTTTAGAATGTTCGACCTATGTATTTGACCTTCTTTCAGAATTACCACATTTATAACAGCCTAGTTTTTCTGAAATAATTGGCCATATAGTTGGAGCAGGATTCAATACAATTATAAATAATAGAACCTTCCAGTAGCATTTCCTATCGTGTTTCTATTAGCATCCTTATTGTAACTATCATGGCCCAGATCTTCCCTCCTTTTTCTAGTGTAAGCTTCAATACGTATGTGTTTGTTTTCTTTCTCCGGAAATCTTAATGTCCCTGGACCCTGAAGTGTTAGGGAATTTTTGAAGCAGCCCTCTGTTTCTCAGCAGATGGTTTCTATGTTTCTGCTGTCATCAGGTCTTCTTGTGGTTTTTGTCTTTATTTATTTTTATTGTTTCAAGTCCTCCTAGATCATCCCCATTTATTTGCATATTTATTTATTTAGTCAGGTATCACATGTGGCATCATTTCTTCTGCTTGAGAGATTTTCTCTTATAACTGAAGGGAACTTTTGATGCACAATACATTTCCTGGGGCAAATACTACACACATATGGTGAAGGCGTGGGTTGTCTGGGGTCTGTGGGCATTAGAGCTGCTGCGTGACAATCTCTACAACCCAGGTTTGAACCTGTCATGAATGAACACAGCCTAGGGGTTTTTTGACTTCTGGTCTATTTCCAACTCTTCTATTTCTCTTCTCGCCATCTCTGTCTCTGACTCTCACAGGCTCTCTCTCACTCTGTCTGAACTCAGGAATATTTTACTTATATCCTTATTTTATTGACAGGCCCAGATATACAAAGAGAGTGGCCAGAGCACTGCTGAGCTCTGGCTGGTTTTGTTTGTGATTTCACCTAGGCTACTGGAGCCTCAGATTGGTAAGTCTCTCTGACTTAAGCCATATTCTGTCTCCTCATATCCATGGCAGTATCTCTCAGACTTTATAATAAAGATATACATCCATATACATATATAAATATACATATATATCTCTGTCATTTTTAGAATTGTCAACCTATGTAATTGATCTTAATCAGAATTCACACATTTACAACAGGTTCCTTTTTCCCTACTAATTGGCCACATAGTTGGAGCAGGATTCAATACAATTATAAATAATAGAACCTTCCAGTAGCATTTCTAATAGCATTTCTATCAGCATCCTTATTTTAATTATCATAGTACAGAACTTGCCTCCTTTCTCTAGTGTAAGCTTCAATAAATATGAGTTTCTTTTCATTCTCCCAAAATCTTAATTTCCCTGTTCTCTGAAGGGTCTCGGAACTTTTGAAGCAGCCCTTGATTCACAGCAGATGGTTTCTATGTTTCTGCTGTCATCAGGTCTTCTTGTGCTTTTTGTTTTTATTTTTCATTTGTTTCAAATCCTCCTAGATAACCCCCATTTACTTGCATATTTATTTATTTATTTGGTTCTATATTACATGAGGGGTCCATTCTTCTGCTTGATAGATTTTTCTCTTATAATTGAAGGGAAGTTTACACTCACAATACATATCCTGTCGTAAATACTACACACATATGGTGAAGGCTGGGGTTGTCTGGGGTCTGTGGACAGGAGACTGATGCCTTACAATCTCGACAACCCAGGTTTGAACCTGTCATGTATGAACACAGAGTGGGAGCTTTTGGACTTCTGGTCTCTTTCCAACTCTTCTATTTCTCTTCTTGCCTTCTCTGTCTCTGACTCTCACAGGCTCTCACTCACTCTGTCTGCACTCATTAATATTTTACTTTTATATTATTTGACTGACAGGCCCAGATATACAAAGCGAGTCACCAGGGCCCGGCTGAGCTCTGGATTGTTTTGTTGGCGATTTCACCTAGGTTTCTGGAGCCTCAGCTTTGTAAGTCTCTCTGGCACAAGCCATACTCTGTCTCCTCATAGCCATGCCAGTATCCCTCATAGTTGATAATAAAGATACACATACATATATGTACATATGCATATATATATATATATATATATCAGACATTTTTAGAATTGATGACCTTTTTATTTGATCTGAATGCAGAATTACCGCATTTATAATAGCCTCCTTATTCATAAATAATTGGTCACATAGTTGGAGCAGGATTCACTACAATTATAAATTATAAACTTTCCAGGAGCATTTCCAATAGCCTTTCTATCAGTATCCTTATTGTAATTATCATAGCACAGAACTTGCCTCCATTTTCTAGTGTAAGCTTCAAATCGTATGCGTTTCTTTTCATTCTCGGAATTCGTAATTTGCCTGGACCCTGTGTGTCAGGGAATTTTTGAAGCAGCCCTCTATTTCTCAGCAGACGTTTTCTATATTTCTGCTGTCATCAGGTCTTCCTGTGGTGTTTGTTTTTATTTTTTATTTTTTTCAAATCCTCTTAGATCATTCCCATTTATTTGCATATTTATTTATTTATTTATTTCGTCCGATATCACATGAGGGGTCATTTCTTCTGCCTGATAGATTTTCTCTTATAATTGAAGGGAACTTTTGACACACAATACATTTCCTTTTGCAGATACTACACACTACTACAACTGCTACTGCACTGTTTTTGACAGTGACATCCAATGCACAATGGATTAGTATTGCATGGCTCTAGAGAATGTTCACTATTTAACCTACAATGTTTTTAACCTCACAAATATTTATTCTGTTCTTTCTTGGGGGATGAATGGTTTACAGTCAACAGTTCCATATAGTAGTGGGCACGGGGGTGGGGGGGTAATTTTTCCCACTACCCCTGTATTTCTGTACATCCTTTGTAACTTTCTTATTGAGGAGAAGCAAACAGTCATAAATTGAGAGAGCAGGGCCCAAGCAGGAAGAGAGACAGAGAGACATCTGCAGCTCTGATTTGTCACTAGCCCAGCTTTTCCCTAGCTGGGTAAGTGTGACCAGGGGCTCAAAACAGGGTCCTGGGATTCCACATAGTTCCCTGGCAGCTCCACCAGCTGTTCCTCCAACCCATGCTCCCTTCGTTGTCCATGTAACTATCGATCTGCTCTAGGCATTTCTCACCTTCATATGCCAGAAACTTAACACTTCTCCCTTCCACCCATGAAACTTTGACCTTTTGCTAGGGTGCAAAACAGCAACTCCAATCCAAGTTATTTTCGGGACAAGTGTGTACGTCTCTGTGGGAAGGTGTGTCTGTGTGTGTGTGTGTGTGTGTGTAAGTGTGCATAAGTGTGTTTCAGTTAAGATTACCGCTGTTGTTTCTTTATTCCTGACACAGGGACTTAGGAACTGGGTTGTGTTATGACAAAGGAAGTTTCCACTGCACAAGTGGTTTTTCAAGTATGAATTGGCACATTGGATTGTGGACTCTGTTGTGCATTCTCCCAGGTGGTCCTCAGATGGGTTCTTTCCTTTGCTATTCCCATGCTGTGTGTAATTTTCTGGGTAGACTCAAAGAGGAGTGGCATGGGGAGCTCAGCTGCATTCTGCTGTATGTCCACAAGGTGGCGGCAAAGACCATAGTTGAGTGTAGTGATTCTGTGGAATGAGGAGAACTCTCGGAATTGTGGCCCCTGGACAGCAGGGTTGAAATTGACGTAGAGTGCCCTAGACATCTGTTCTTTCCTGTGGGGTGGGGGGATCCCCCATTTGGCTTTGCAAGTGGAAGGGGTTTCTCTCTTTGCCTGGGATGACTCTACTGGGAGCTTGTGAATCCCTGTGCTCAGCTGCATTCTGCTGGGTGTCCACAAGAGGGCAGCACCAGGGCGGGACTAAGGCTCCATGGGGCAAGTGCCCTGAGGCACTGGGCTAGGAGAGTGGCGACAGTGTTCCTGGGTGTGCCCCAAGAGCATGGCCAGCCTAGCGCAGGCAGGCAGTGTCCTAAGGACGGGCCCAGACAGGAGCTGTGGGTGTCGTGTTTGCAGAAACAGGGCCTTCAGAGGATGGCAGAAAGTCCCCGGGGGCGGGCCTCAGAGCCCGTGCCCAATGAGCCTGAGGGGAGGTCCCAGTGGGTATTCATAGAGAGAGCTGGCCAATCAGAGAGAAGGAACGTCACCCTCAGGGGCGTGAAGCAAGAGCTGGCCAATGAGAACAGAGGAGGAGTTGCGTGGGCGGGCCTCAGAGAGCAGCCCACCAATGAGAGCCTGGGTGCTGGCTCTGGGTGGGCGTACCCCTGGAGGTCAGCCAATCAGAGTCCAGCGGAAGTGCCTGGGGGGCGGGCCCTCGGGAGGCTGTCCAATGAGGGCCTGGGGCGGTCCTCGTGGGCGGAGCCCAGGAGGCTGGCCAATCATGGGGCAAGGGCGGTGACCTTCCTGGGCGTGCCTTAGGAACTGGCCTATCAGAGGGCGCCCCTCAGACAGCAGCCCGCCAATGGGAGCCAAGAGAAGGCTGGCTGGGGGCGTGTCCCTGGGACACCAGGCCAATCAGAGTCGAGCGGAAGTGGCTGGTGGGCGGGCCTTCTGGAGGCTGCCCAATCAGCGTGCTGCAGGGCCGTGTGGGCGGTGCTCAAGGCCGCTGGCCAATCACTGACTAGGGGCCCGGACCCTCCTGGGCGTGTCCAAGTACACTGGCCAATGAGATTGCTGGTGGGGTTCTGGGCGTGGTCTAGGCCTCTGGCCTATCAGAGCCTGGCTGGCGCCCTGTGGGCGGGCCTTCTGAAGGAATCCCGCCAATGGGAGCTCAGAGCTGGCCTTAAAAGGCTGGGCGTGCTTCCAGGAAATGCGAAGCAGGGTTCAGCCCAGGGCCCTGCCTTGCAGAAGCTGTCCAGTGCGCATGTGTATAACTCCGTTTGTGCCTGTGCCTCTGTGGATTTGTGTGTGTGTGTGTGTGTGTGTGTGTGTCTGAGGGAGGGAGAGAGAGAGCGAACAACAGAATCACTGTGGCACAGGTGATTTTGTGCAAAACACTTGGCACATTCTGATTTACAGCTCAATATTGACACCAGGGCAGCTCTCCTTGGCCCTTGGTCACTTTTCTTCTTTTCAGATGTAAAGACACTGAAGAGGGAGAGGTTTTTGCCCTGAGGCTTGCACTGGGAACTAGCAGCAGCCCTGTTTGTGTTGCCAGACTAGGAAACCTGTGGTGCCTGTCCATGTGGAGAGTCTCCTGGATGAGTTCCTTCTCGAGCCTTTTTCGCTCGGTCCCGTTGGAGCTGCATATAGCTAATGATTTGGAGATTTTATTCCTTTGGACAATTCTTTTCCTGATGCAAAGTTTCTCTCCAGGTTTTAGCAATCAATTGTGTGAATGTCACATCGAATCCATTGTAGAAAATGACTACATCAGTGTCTCTCTCTCTCTTTCTCTCTCTCTCTCTATCTCTCTCTCTCTATATATATATATGTATGTAACATGTAGAGGTCTGAAAATATTTTTTAGCTAGAGACCTGCACAGCTCTGGATTAGGGTAGCAATGTGGATACACCTGGCCCTTCTGAGCCACAGTCATGAGAGACATCTCACAGAGCCATATCGTATATCACTCTACAAATCTCTCTCAGCACAAACTACCACTGCCAAATCATCTACTTCCCTCTTGCTCTTTTTGTCCACCGAGTCTTATCCCAAAACTGTAAATCAAAGAAGAAATAGACATAGTGCAGTTCCCTGCACACAGCACAGGCTGAGGCTGGACCAGGGAGATGCAATACGCCAGCCTGCATCTTGGCTGGAGCATCACTATGACTACTTCGAATTTGGAGAGGCGAGGGCAGTTTTGGAGAGTGGGCTGCCGGCCAAGGGTTGCTTCTCAGAGTGGCTAAGACCTAGATGTTCTAAGTGTTACCTTTCCTCACAAACATAAAATAGCAATGCCACTTGTAAGAAGTATGGGCATGGAGGGTTTGTCTTCAGTGCTCTGGCACTGATCAACACAGGGCCAGAATTTCAGTCCTTGTCTGTCTCTGTCATTCTGTCTCTCTGACTGTCTCTACGTGCCTTCTTCACTGGGCCCTTACTGGAAGTCAGTGCATGCATCGTGAACTCAGCCTTCCTGGTGTTGAAATTTTCCTTTCTTTGCCCTTTGGATTATTTAGTCTCCTGCACATGGTGTAGTACAGAGGGGAACTGCGGAGACAGCGTTGCTGCTGCAGGTTCCAGGCATATGTCCATCTCCAGCTGCAGCTGTCCAGGCCCTCTGTGCTTGACTGCCATTCTCCAGGGCCCTGAGGCTGACACTCAGCCTCAATGCAGCCCTCCTCACCTTCCTGCACAGCATCCTTGTCCTTATTCCATGAGAGCCCCGGTCAAGGGAAGTGAAACTCTATCCCCCTGGCACACACACTGTGCTTTCCCTCTATTAAGCCAAATGGAAAGGATCTGTGGTACTGATGGCCACACCAGTGTCCAGATTTCCCATGCAAAACGGAAGCTTCCAGTGTTCAGAAAGAGGGTGTTTTGATGGCTGTGAAATGTCTTTTCCAAGTGCCTCATGGTGTTTCAAATCCCTTTGAAACCTGAAGTTCTTTCTTGTATCTAGGGAATATTTTCACCACTGGCCAGAAGGGCCGCCCAACTAGGAGCACAGCTATCCAGGGGTCAGGAGGTCTTCCAGCCTGCTAGCTCCTGGAGGGATTCCTGAGTATGTCCTCAGGGCCCAAGTGTAAAAGGTGTTTCCAATTGCCTTGATTAGCAGCAGCCAGGCCCTCAGGTGAGGGGCGGGGCTGTGATCTTGACTGGAAGCCCCTAATTTGGCCAATGGAGGCATCCATCTTTTTTTGTCTGTCCATAGCAAGGGCCCGGGGAGTTTGTGCTTCCTGCAAGCAGAGCGACATTGTATGGGACACTCATGCAAGCCTACTTCTGGGAATCTCTCTGAGTGTGATGTGTGGACCCCAGGACACCATGATCAGGGATGTGAGGCCACAGGAGCAATTGCCTTAGCCGGACCCAAAGGGTAGGTGTAAGGGGCCGGGTTCATCCACTATTGTTTGGTTCAACACACTTCCCATCTAAGTGGAAACACAGCCATTTCTGGGTACTTTCTGGGCTTGTAATCTGCTGCCCTGAGCAGTGGACTGAGAGCCTGGAGGCTGAGTAGGCAGCCAAACGTGACTGGACAGGCTCAAGCCCCTGAATTCTGAGGGGTGCCCCAGCTTCCCCCATTGGCAGTGTTTGGATCATAGTGAGGCATGGCATTGATTCGGAACTCAGGAGAGTGAGACATGAGAGTCCCTTTGCATATGCATTCTTGCTTAGCCACAATCTGGGCTAGCTGGCTTGCCCTGACCAGATAGGTTCTCTGTACATAAGTTGCAGGAGAGGCTGGCTCCCTTGCCACCCATGCTCTGAGACTACTTCAGGTGATCTCTGAGCACACACAGACACACACAAACAGACAGACAGACAGACACACACACACACACACACACACACACACACACATTACTGTCAGGTTGGTAGTAGAGCCTATGGTGAAGGCTGGGGCTGTCTGGGGTCTGTGGGCATGAGAGCTGCTGCCTTACAATCTCTACAAGCCAGGTTTGAACCTGTCATCAATGAACACAGTGTAGGAGGTTTTTGAATTCTGGTCTCTTTCCAACTCATCTATTTCTCTTCTCGCCTTCTCTATCTCTAACTCTCACATGCTCTCACACACTCTTTCTTCACTCATTCATATTTTACTTAGATTCTTATTTTCCTGACAGGCCCAGATAGACAAAGAGAGTTACCAGAGCACTGCTGAGCTCTGGCTTGTTGTGTGGGCGATTTCACCTAGGCTACTGGAGCCTCAGTTTGTAAGTCTTTCTGACACAAGCCTTATTCTGTCTCCTCATTTCCATGCCAGTATCACTCAGAGTTTATAATAAAGATATACATACATGTATATATGTACGTATAGATTTATATATCTGTCATTTTTAGAATGTTCGACCTATGTATTTGACCTTCTTTCAGAATTACCACATTTATAACAGCCTAGTTTTTCTGAAATAATTGGCCATATAGTTGGAGCAGGATTCAATACAATTATAAATAATAGAACCTTCCAGTAGCATTTCTAATCGTGTTTCTATTAGCATCCTTATTGTAATTATCATGGCCCAGATCTTCCCTCCTTTTTCTAGTGTAAGCTTCAATACGTATGTGTTTGTTTTCTTTCTCCGGAAATCTTAATGTCCCTGGACCCTGAAGTGTTAGGGAATTTTGAAGCAGCCCTCTGTTTCTCAGCAGATGGTTTCTATGTTTCTGCTGTCATCAGGTCTTCTTGTGGTTTTTGTCTTTATTTATTTTTATTGTTTCAAGTCCTCCTAGACCATCCCCATTTATTTGCATATTTATTTATTTAGTCAGGTATCACATGTGGCATCATTTCTTCTGCTTGAGAGATTTTCTCTTATAACTGAAGGGAACTTTTGATGCACAATACATTTCCTGGGGCAAATACTACACACATATGGTGAAGGCGTGGGTTGTCTGGGGTCTGTGGGCATTAGAGCTGCTGCGTGACAATCTCTACAACCCAGGTTTGAACCTGTCATGAATGAACACAGCCTAGGGGTTTTTTGACTTCTGGTCTATTTCCAACTCTTCTATTTCTCTTCTCGCCATCTCTGTCTCTGACTCTCACAGGCTCTCTCTCACTCTGTCTGAACTCAGGAATATTTTACTTATATCCTTATTTTATTGACAGGCCCAGATATACAAAGAGAGTGGCCAGAGCACTGCTGAGCTCTGGCTGGTTTTGTTTGTGATTTCACCTAGGCTACTGGAGCCTCAGATTGGTAAGTCTCTCTGACTTAAGCCATATTCTGTCTCCTCATATCCATGGCAGTATCTCTCAGACTTTATAATAAAGATATACATCCATATACATATATAAATATACATATATATATCTCTGTCATTTTTAGAATTGTCAACCTATGTAATTGATCTTAATCAGAATTAA
The DNA here is from genome assembly GCF_950295315.1 of Erinaceus europaeus. Taxonomy (NCBI): domain Eukaryota; kingdom Metazoa; phylum Chordata; class Mammalia; order Eulipotyphla; family Erinaceidae; genus Erinaceus; species Erinaceus europaeus. The sequence continues at coordinate 51,653 of NC_080167.1, read as the reverse complement.
CACATTTACAACAGTTTCCTTTTTCCTTAATAATTGGCCACATAGTTGGAGCAGGATTCAATACAATTATAAATAAGAGAACCTTCCAGTAGCATTTCTAATAGCATTTCTATCAGCATCCTTATTTTAATTATCATAGTACAGAACTTGCCTCCTTTCTCTAGTGTAAGCTTCAATACATATGAGTTTCTTTTCATTCTCCTGAAATCTTAATTTCCCTGGACTCTGAAGTGTCTCGGAACTTTTGAAGCAGCCCTTGATTCTCAGCAGATGGTTTCTATGTTTCTACTGTAATCAGGTCTTCTTGTGCTTTTTGTTTTTATTTTTCTTTTGTTTCAAATCCTCCTAGATCATCCCCATTTATTTGCATATTTATTTATTTATTTATTTATTTAGTCCTCTATTACATGAGGGGTCCTTTCTTCTGCTTGATAGATTTTTCTCTTATAATTGAAGGGGAGTTTACACTCACAATACATATCCTTTCGTAAATACTACACACATATGGTGAAGGCTGGGGTTGTCTGGGGTCTGTGGACAGGAGACTGCTGCCTTACAATCTCTACAACCCAGGTTTGAACCTGTCATGTATGAACACAGAGTGGGAGGTTTTGGACTTCTGGTCTCTTTCCAACTCTTCTATTTCTCTTCTCGCCTTCTCTGTCTCTGACTCTCACATGCTCTCACTCACTCTGTCTGCACTCATTAATATTTTACTTATATACTTATTTTACTGACAGGCCCAGATATACAAAGAGAGTTACCAGAGCACTGCTGAGCTCTGGCTTGTTGTGTTGGCGATTTCACCTAGGCTACTGGAGCCTCAGTTTGTAAGTCTTTCTGACACAAGCCATATTCTGTCTCCTCATCTCCATTCCAGTATCACTTAGAGTTTATAATAAAGATATACATACATGTATATATATACATATAGATTTATATATCTGTCATTTTTAGAATGTTCGACCTATGTATTTGACCTTCTTTCAGAATTACCACATTTATAACAGCCTAGTTTTTCTGAAATAATTGGCCATATAGTTGGATCAGGATTCAATACAATTATAAATAATAGAACCTTCCAGTAGCATTTCCTATCGTGTTTCTATTAGCATCCTTATTGTAACTATCATGGCCCAGATCTTCCCTCCTTTTTCTAGTGTAAGCTTCAATACGTATGTGTTTGTTTTCTTTCTCCGGAAATCTTAATGTCCCTGGACCCTGAAGTGTTAGGGAATTTTTGAAGCAGCCCTCTGTTTCTCAGCAGATGGTTTCTATGTTTCTGCTGGCATCAGGTCTTCTTGTGGTTTTTGTTTTTATTTATTTTTATTGTTTCAAGTCCTCCTAGATCATCCCCATTTATTTGCATATTTATTTATTTAGTCAGGTATCACATGTGGCATCATTTCTTTTGCTTGAGAGATTTTCTCTTATAACTGAAGGGAACTTTTGATGCACAATACATTTCCTGGGGCAAATACTACACACATATGGTGAAGGCTTGGGTTGTCTGGGTTCTGTGGGCATTAGAGCTGCTGCGTGACAATCTCTACAACCCAGGTTTGAACCTGTCATGAATGAACACAGCCTAGGGGGTTTTTGACTTCTGGTCTATTTCCAACTCTTCTATTTCTCTTCTCGCCATCTCTGTCTCTGACTCTCACAGGCTCTCTCTCACTCTGTCTGAACTCAGGAATATTTTACTTATATCCATATTTTATTGACAGGCCCAGATATACAAAGAGAGTGACCAGAGCACTGCTGAGCTCTGGCTGGTTTTGTTTGTGATTTCACCTAGGCTACTGGAGCCTCAGATTTGTAAGTCCCTCTGACTTAAGCCATATTCTGTCTCCTCATATCCATGGCAGTATCTCTCAGACTTTATAATAAAGATATACATCCATATACATATATAAATATACATATATATATCTCTGTCATTTTTAGAATTGTCAACCTATGTAATTGATCTTAATCAGAATTAACACATTTACAACAGCTTCCTTTTTCCTTACTAATTGGCCACATAGTTGGAGCAGGATTCAATACAGTTATAAATAATAGAACCTTCCAGTAGCATTTCTAATAGCATTTCTATCAGCATCCTTATTTTAATTATCATAGTACAGAACTTGCCTCCTTTCTCTAGTGTAAGCTTCAATATATATGAGTTTCTTTTCATTCTCCCGAAATCTTAATTTCCCTGGACTCTGAAGTGTCTCGGAACTTTGGAAGCAGCCCTTGATTCTCAGCAGATGGTTTCTATGTTTCTGCTGTAATCAGGTCTTCTTGTGCTTTTTGTTTTTATTTTTCATTTGTTTCAAATCCTCCTAGATAACCCCCATTTATTTACATATTTATTTATTTATTTAATTGGTTCTATATTACATGAGGGGTCCTTTCTTCTGCTTGATAGATTTTTCTCTTATAATTGAAGGTAAGTTTACACTCACAATACATATCCTGTCGTAAATACTACACACACATGGTGAAGGCTGGGGTTGTCTGGGGTCTGTGGACAGGAGACTGCTGCCTTACAATCTCTACAACCCAGGTTTGAACCTGTCATGTATGAACACAGAGTGGGAGGTTTTGGACTTCTGGTCTCTTTCCAACTCTTCTATTTCTCTTCTTGCCTTCTCTGTCTCTGACTCTCACAGGCTCTCACTCACTCTGTCTGCACTCATTAATATTTTACTTATATATTATTTGACTGACAGGCCCAGATATACAAAGAGAGTCACCAGAGCACTGCTGAACTCTGGCTCCATCCCCGCACCCTGTGCCTTTTGATTGGTGAGTTTAAGCCATTGATGTTTATTGATATTATGGATTTAATGTATTGTAGTGCCATTGTTCAAAAAATTTTTGTTTGCTCTGATATATTGCAAGTATTATAGTGATGTTCTTGTTTATAAGAGGTCTTTTAGAACCTCTTTCAGGGCTGGTTTGGTGATGGTTACCTCCTTTAACTGTTGTTTGTCTAAGAAGGTTTTGATCCCACCCTCTCGTTTGAATGAAAGTCTACCAGGATATATTATCCTTGGTTGAAACCCTTTTTCATTCAGGGCTCGATAGATATCTTGCCATTCTCTTCTGGCTTTTAGAGTTTGAGTGGAGAAGTCTGCAGATAATCTTATGGGTTTTCCCTTGTATGTGACTTTTTGTTTCTCTCTTGCAGCCTTTAGGATCCTTTCTCTATCCTTACTTCTTCTCATTGTGACTATGATGTGTCTTGGTGTCTTCAGGTCTGGGTTGATTCTGTTTGGTACTCTCTAGGCCTCTTGAATCTTGATGTCCTTTCTGTTTTTCAGGCCTGGGAAGTTTTCTTCTATTATTTCTTCTAGAGTGCTTGCTTCCCCTTCTTCTCTTTCTTTCTCTGGCAGGCCAATTATATGAATGTGACTTCTTTTGAGATCATCCCATATGTCTCTGTTGTTGTTTTCAGTGTCTCTCAATCTCTTTTTAAGCTCTTTCACCTCTTTCTTAGTTTTCTCTAACTCATCCTCTGCCTGACTAATTCTGTTTTTGCTTCTGTGAGTCTGCTTTCCCTTGCCTCAGCTTCTTTCTTCATTATATCTATTTCAGCTTTCAGTTCTCTAATTGCCTCAATATAATCAGTATTTTCCTTTGGGGTCTCAACTGTTGTTTCCCTAATACTGCCATTCCTTTCCTCCAATGTTGTTTTCATTTTTGTGATTAATAAGTTTATTATTGCTTGCATACTTTTCTTATCTATGGTTACTTCTGGCTGATTTGTAATTTCTTCTGGGCTCTTGTCTTCATTCATTGGGGTAGCAGTTTTATTTGTTTTTTATGTACCCTTTTTTGATTTATGTGTTTATTTTTTATGCTCTGTTGTTCCTCAGTAGTGTCTTGAGTACAAGCAACACTGTACTAAATACCTTTATGACAATTTCACTCACCAATCTCAGGAATTACAGTAGCAACTGAAGCAAGTATCAAAGCAGTTTAATCACTACCAGTTAGCCAAACAATTTTTCCAGTCCGTGAAAAAATAGTAACCAAATCCCAGTGAAGAAGAAAGAAAAAAGAAATAATGGATAGCAAGAATAGACAGTTATGCAAATCTACAATCCACTGTATATTCTAGGGGTAAGAAGATGGGAAAGGGAACTAGAGCAGAGATACACACATAGAGAGTCCACTCTGAGTCAGATTTTTCCCCAAAGTAATTCACAAATTCAGAAAGGCAAAGAAGAAGGAAGGAAAAAGTGTATGACAAGATAAAAAGAAAAAAGAAAAAAGAGAGAGAAAAGGGAAAAGATAAGAAAAAGAGCTGTAATTAAAGAGCAGTGAAAGGAAAGGTTTTTTATTACTTTATTTTTAATTTAATTTAATTTTTTTGATTGGCTAGGAGGGGGAGGGAGGGAAGAGTCTGTAGAGGAGGTAGGATTAAGGATACAAGTTCCTCCCACAATGATAAGATGCCCACTACCCTAGCAATGAAAGATACCCTAAGAGTTCATTCTGATCAACCTAAAGGGGGGGAGATATATGCCTTTACATACTATTAATAATAAAATAGAGCATTGTAAAAAAAACCCTATCCTAGATTACCTCAAACCTTGTGATTAGATTCAGCTATATTTTTAAGAATGAGAAAAAATAAAACAAAAAAAAACCTCAGGACTAGACAAGAATAGCTGAAATAGACAGTTATGCACATCTACTATCGACTGCATATTCTAGGGGTGGCTAAAGGAGGAAGGGAAGTTGAGCAGAGACACTCGCAGTGAGAGTCCACTCTGTGTCAGAATTCTTCCCCAGAATAATTCCCAAATGTGTATCAGTGAATTAAAAAAGGACACTGGTGGTGTGGGTGCTGGGGGCTGTGGCTTTGGAAGCTGTAGGATTAAGGTAGAAAGGATGACAATAATGAGAAAAAGTAAAAAAGAAAGAGAGAGAAAAAAGAAAAAGATAAGAAAAAGAACAGTCATAAAACAGTGGTGAAAGGAAAGGTTTTTTTAAAAATTTATTTATTTTAATTATTTAATAAGCTATGCGGGGTGAGGTGGGGGGTTGGCTACTTAGAAATAAAAAAGGCCAGATGTTTCAGAAGGGTATAGACTTAGAATGAATGATACTCCCTGGTGGGGCAGGAATTTGGTAAAGAAAGAAGCTTGGCAGGGGAGCCTGCTAGGAGCTTGTCCCCAGGGACTGGTTATGGGGGGGTAGGGGGAGGAGGTATGCTTAATAATTAAAAGGAAAAAAATTTTCCCTTTTTTCATACTTGATTTCTTAACCCAAATTAAGTTATAGTCAGCTCCTTGGTATCACCCCTAGGACCCCTTATTGACTGGCCTACTAAAGGCAGAAAATCCTACCATTTCCAGGAGATGTGGACAGAGATCAAGCCACTAGAATCTTCTCAGTCTGCCATCTTCTGGGAACCACCAACAGCCTCCTTTTTCATAAATATATATATATATATATATGTGTGTCATTTTTAGAATTGTCGACCTATGTATTTGATCTTAATTCAAAATTACCACCTTTATAACAGCCTCCTTTTTCATAAATAATTGGAAACATAGTTGGAGCAGGATTCACTACATTTTAAGTAATAGAACATTCCTGTAGCATTTCTAATAGTGTTTCTATCAGTATCCTTATTGTAATTATCATAGCACATAACTTGCCTCCTTATTCTAGTGTAAGCTGCAATACGTATGCTTTTGTTTTCATTATCTGGAAATCTTAATTTCCCTGGACCTGAACTGTCAGGGAATTTTTAAAGCAACCCTCTGTTTCTCAGCAGATTTTTTCTATGTTTCTACTGTAATCAGGTCTTCTTGTTGTTTTTCTCTTTATTTTTTTTCAAATCTTCCTAGATCATCCCCATTTATTTGCATATTTGTTTACTTATTTATTTATTCAGATATTACATGAGGGGGTCATTTCTTCTGCTTGATAGATTTTCTCTTATAATTGAAGGGAACTTTTGACACACAATACATTTCCTGTCACAAATACTACACATATATGCTGAAGGCTGGGGTTGTCTGGGGTCTGTGGGCATGAGAGCTGCTGCCTTACAATCTCTACAACCCAGGTTTGAATCTGTCATGAATGAACACAGTGTAGGAGGTTTCTGACTTCTGGTCTCTTTCCAACTCTTCTATTTCTCTTCTTGCCTTCTCTGTCTCTAACTCTCACATGCTCTCATTCACTCTGTCTCCACACATTAATATTTTACATAGATACTTATTTTACTGCCAGGCCCAGATATACAAAGAGAGTTACCAGAGCACTGCTGAGCTCTGGCTTGTTGTGTTGGCGATTTCACCTAGGCTACTGAGCCTCAGTTTGTAAGTCTTTCTGGCACAAGCCATATTCCGTCTACTCATATCCATGCCAGTATCTCTCAGAGTTTATCAAATATATATATATATGTCATTTTTAGGATTGTTGACCAATGTATTTTATCTTAATGCAGAATTATAACAGTTATAACAGCCTCCTTTTTCATAAATAATTGACCACATAGTTGGAGCAGGATTCACTACAATTATAAATAATATAACCTTCCAGTAGCATTTCTAAGAGCATTTCTATCAGCATCCTTATTGTAATTATCATAGCACAGTACTTGCATCCTTTTTCTAGTGTAAGCTTCAATACACATGCCTTTGTGTTCATTCTCTGGAAATCTTAATTTGCCTGTACCCTGAAGTGTCAGGGAATTTTTGAAGCAGCCCTCTGTTTCTCAGCAGATGGTTTCTATGTTTCTGCTGTAATCAGTTCTTCTTTTTTTTGCTTTTATTTTTCATTTTTTCAAATCCTTCCTAGATCATCCCCATGTATTTGCATATTTATTTATGTATTTATTTAGTCAGATATTACATGAGGGGTCATTTCTTCTGCTTGATAGATTTTCTCTTATAACTAAAGGGAACTTTTGATGCACAATACTTTTCCTGTCGCAAATACTACACACTACTACTACTACACTGTTTTTGACAGTGATGTCCAATGCACAATGGATTAGTATTACATGGTTCTAAAGAATTTTCACTATTTTACCTACAATGTTTTTAACCTTGCAAACATTTATTCTGTTCTTTATTGGGGCATGAATGGTTTACAGTCAACAGTTACATGTAATAGTGGGTACAGGGGTAATTTTTCCCACTTTCCCTGTATTTCTGCATATCATTTGAAACTGTCTTATTTAGGAGAAGGGAACAGTCATATATTGAGACAGCAGGGCCCAAGCAGGAAGACAGACAGAGAGACAGCTGTAGCTCTGATTTGCCACTAGCCCAGCTTTTCCCTAGCTGGGTAAGTGGTGACAATGGGCTCAAAACGGGGTCCTGGCCTTCCACATAGTTCCCTGGCAGCTCCACCAGCTGTCCCTCCAACCCATGCTCCCTTCGCTGTCTATGTCACTATCGATCTGCTCTAGGCATTTCTCACCTTCATATGCCAGAAATTTAACAATTCTCCCCTCCACCCATGAAACTTTAACCTTTTACTTGGATGCAAACAGCAACTCCAATCCAGGTAATTTCAGGGAAAAGTGTGTGTGTCTGTGAGTGTGTGTGTTTGTGTGTTTGTGTAAGTGTGTTTCAGTTATGATTACCACTGTTGTTTCTTCATTTGCCAGAATATGGGCTACCTAGCTTGCCCTGACCAGCTAGGTTCTCTGTACATAGTTTGTAGGTGAGGATAGCTACCTTTCCACCCATGCTCTGAGACTACTATAGGTGAGCTCTGAGCACACACAGACACACACACACACAGATAGACACACACACACACAAACTACTGTCATGTCTGTTAGTAGAGCATATGGTGAAGACTTGGGCTGTGTGTGGTCTTTGGGCATGAGAGATGCTGCCTTACAATCTCTACAACCCAGGTTTGAACCTGTCATGAATGAACACAGCCTGGGGGTTTTTGACTTCTGGTCTCTTTCCAACTCTTCTATTTCTCTTCTCGCCTTCTCTGTCTCTGACTCTCACATGCTCTCACTCACTCTGTCTGCACTCATTAATATTTTACTTATATACTTATTTTACTGACAGGCCCAGATATACAAAGAGAGTTCCCAGAGCACTGCTGAGCTCTGGCTTGTTGTGTTGGCGATTTCACCTAGGCTACTGAGCCTCAGCTTTGTAAGTCTGTCTGACACAAGCCATATTCTGTCTCCTCATATCCATGCCAGTATCTCTCAGGGTTTATAATAAAGATATACATATAAATATATATATACATATACATAAATATAGCTGTCATTTTTAGAATTGTTGACCTATGTATTTGATCTTAATTCAGAATTACCATATTTATAACAGCCTCCTTTTTTGAAGCATCCCTCTGTTTCTCAGCAGATGGTTTCTATGTTTCTGCTGTAATCAGGTCTTCTTGTGTCTTTTGTTTTTATTTTTATTTTTTTCAAATATTTCCTAGATCATCCCCATTTCTTTGCATATTTCCCGTGGACCACCACAGTGGATGAGCAGAAGGAGGGTCAAGGGTCTCGAAGGCAACCTTCCAGGTGGGTCAGGAGTCTGCGCGAGGGAGAAAAGATAGACACCACACTCTATTGGAGGGTGAATCTGGACACATTTTAATACTGAAACTGCAGTAGTTTTTATACTTTTTTTCAGATTACATTCAGGTTGCCTAAACAACCAGCTTAGTCTTGTCTGGCAGGCTACATGTTACTCCCCTATAACTGTAAAGAATGGTACAATGCTTAGTATCACCCTGTTCTCAGGGGAGGTTATAGCCAGAATGTCGTATGCTTTACATTGGCTTGTTCTAGCCCTCCCCCTCCAAGAGAATTGGATGAGTCCTGTTAATTTCGCGGGCCTGCTTGGCCCCGCCCCAAGGGACCCTGGGAGAGGGTTCCAGAGTCCAAGAGTTCCTGAGTTCCCCAGTGACAGAGTTCCTGAGTTCCGGAGTTCGAGAGTTTCAGGGTTAGAGAGTAAGAGAGAGTGCCAGAGAGACAGAGTTCCTGAGTTCCTGAGTTCGAGAGAAAAGAGAGTTCCTGAGTTCGAGAGTTTCAGGGTTACAGAGTAAGAGAGAGAGTGCTTGCGCCGCCGCAAAGAGACAGCAGAGTTCTGTTTGGTGATTAGTTTGTCTTAGTTTGTGAATCGTTGTTCCTGAATAAAGAAATACAGCTGCCCTGTCCAGCCGTTGTCTCCGTGTCTCTGTTCACCACCGTGAAGCAAGCCAGCCCGGCTAGAGCCTCCGAAAAATTTTAACAACACCAGAATTGTTTTTGACTTTTGCTGAGGGATATTTCTATCATTAATCTTCTTTGGGGTCATACAGATCTTTGCCTAGTAGTGGACCACTGCTCATCTAGGTCTGGTACAGTATAACTATTAATCTTTCTTTGTTTCAATATGTCAACTTGTACCAGGGAGGCCTCAATCTCTGCATTCTTCCTTTGAGGGTCAGGTCATAACATGACTTGTTTTGTCCGTCTATGTTCACCCACCTTCCCCACTTTCATAATGTAACTTTCAAATATGCCCCTGTGTAAGGAAGAGGGGTTGCTTCTGACTCTCCATTCCCACCAGGCACTGCCAAAGCATTATTTTTTTTAATTGGGGAATTAATCTTTTACATTCAACAGTAAATACAATAGTTTGTACATGTATAATATTCCCCAGTTTACCATATAACAATACAACCCCCACTAGGTCCTCTGAATCCTTCTTGGACCTGTATTCTCCCCACCCATCCACCTCATAGTCTTTTACTTTGGTGCGATACGCCAATTCCAGTTCAGGTTCTACTTGTGTTTTCTTTCTGATCTTGTTTTTCAACTTCGACCTGAGAGTGAGATCATCCCATATGATCCTTCTGTTTCTGACTTATTTCACTCAACATGATTTTTTCAAGGTCCATCCAAGATCAGCTGAAAACGGTGAAGTCATCATTTTTTATAGCTGAGTAGTATTTCATTGTGTATATAGACCACAACTTGCTCAGCCACTCATCTGTGGTTGGACACCTGGGTTGCTTCCAGGTTTTGGCTATTATAAATTGTGCTGCCAAGAACATGTGTACACAGATCTTTTTGGATGGATATGTTGGGTTCTTTAGGATATATCCCCAGGAGAGGAATTGCAAGGTAATAGGGTAGGTCCATTTCTAGCCTTCAGAGAGTTCTCCAGACTGTTCTCCACAGAGGTTGGACCAATTTACATTCCCACCAGCAGTGTAGGAGGGTTTCCTTGACCCCACACCCTCTCCAGCATTTGCTGCTGTTACCTTTTCTTATGTATGATATTCTCATAGGAGTGAAGTGGTATCTCATTGTTGTCTTTATTTTCATTTCTCTATCAGAGACTTAGAGCATTTTTTCATGTGTTTCTCATCCTTTTGGATCTCTTCTGTGGTGAATATTCTGTCCAAGTCCTCCCCCCATTTTTGGATGGGGTTATTTGTTGTCTTGTTGTTGAGTTTGGCGAGCTCTTTATATATGTTGGTTATTAAACTCTTGTCTGATGTATGGCATGTAAAGATCTTCTCACATTCTGTGAGGGGTCTCTTGATTTGGGTAGTGGTTTCTTTTGCTGTGAAGAAGCTTTTTAATTTGATGTAGTCCCATAGGTTTATACTTGCCTTAGTCTTCTTTGTAATTGGATTCGTTTCATTGAAGATGTCTTTAAAGTTTATGCGGAAGAGTTCTGCCAATATTTTCTTCTAAGTATCTGATAGATTGTGGTCTAACATCCAAGTCCTTGATCCATTTGGAATTTACTTTTGTATTTGGTGAAATACAGTGGATCAGTTTCATTCTTCTGCATGTTTCAACCCATTGTTTCCAACACCATTTGTTGAAGAGACTCAGTCTTCAGCCCAGGGCCCTCAGGGCCCTCAATGCCCTCAGGACTCTCTGGCCAGGCCTTGCAGAAGCTGTCCACTGGGCATGTGCATAAATCAGTTTGTGCCTGTGCCTGTGTGGATGCGTGTGTGTGTGTGTGTCTGTGTGTGTGTTTGTGTGTGTGAGGGAGAGAGAGAGAGAAAGAACCATAGAATCACTGTGGCACAGGTGATTTTGTGCAAAACACTTGGCACATTATGGATTACAGCTGAATATTTTACCATTGTAGCTCTCCTTGGCCCTTGGTCATTTTTCTTCTTTCTAGATGTAAAAACAATGAGAGGGAGAGGATTTTTCCCTGAGGATTGCACAGGGAATTAGCAGCTGCCCTGTGTGTGTTGCCAGACGAGGACATTTGTTGTGGTGCCTGTCCATGTAGAGAATTTCCTGGATGAGTTCCTTCTCGAACCATTTTTGCTCGGTACTGTAGGAGCTGCATATAGCTAATGATTTGGAGATTTTACTACATTTGACAATTAATTTCTTGCACAATTTTCTCCCAGGTTTTAGCAACCAGCTGAATGTCACCTCGAATCCATTGTAGAAAGTGATTACATTACTGTTATATATATACATATATATGTATATATATATACACATTCATACATACATATATATATATATATGCAACACACAGATGTCTGAACAATTTTTTAGGTAGAGAACTGCAAAGCTCTGGTTTATGTTGGAAATAGGGCTTGACCTGGCTTTTGCCAGCCACACTTGTTCTTCTTGCGTTTGCCAGCCACAGTTATGAGAGGCATCTCACAGAGCCATCCGTATTCCTCTAATCATATTTCAAATCTCCCTTAGCTCAAGCTACCCCTGAGAAATCATCTGCTTACCTCTTGCTCTTTTTGTTCATCTAGTCCTATCCAGAAAATGTAAATAAAAAAAAAGAAATAGACATAGTATAGTTACCTGCACACAGGGCAGGCTAGGCTGGACCATGGAGATGCAATCAGCCAGCCTGCATCTCTTGACTGGAGTATCACAAAGACTACTTCCAATTTGGAGTGGCAAGGGAAGTTTAGGAGAATGGGCTGCTGCCAAGTGTTGCTTTTCAGAGTGGCTGAGACCTAGATGTTTGAAGTGTTCCCCTTCGTCAGAAACATAAAATAACAATACCACTCGTAAGAAGTATGAATGGACATGGAGAGTATGTCTTCAGTGCTCCAGCACTGATCAACACAGGGCCAGAAATTTTGTCTACTTCTGTCTCTGTCTTGGTTTCTCTCTCACTGTTTCTACTTGCCTTCTTTACTGGTCCCTTACTGGAAGTCAGTGTCTGCATCATGAGGTCAGTCTTCCTGGTATTGATGTTTTCCTTTCTTTGCCTTTTGGATTATTCAGTCTCATGCATATCAAGTAGTTCAGAGGGCAATTGAGGAGACAGCCTACCTGCTGCAACTTCCAGGCATATGTCCATCCCCAGCTGCTGCTGTCCAGGCCCTCTGTGCTGGACTCCCCATCTCCTAGGCCCCGAGGCCGTCTCAGCCTAAATGCAACCCTCCTCTCCTTCCTGCACAGCATCCTTGTCCTTATCCCAGGAGAGCCCAGGTCAAGAGAAGTGAAACTCTATGCCACTGGCACACATATTGTGCTTTCCCTATATTGGGTTGAATGTAAAGGATCTGTGGCACTGATGACCACACCAGTGTGAAGATTTCCACCGCGCAAAGCTGAAGCTTCCAGGGTTCAGAAAGAGGGTGTTTAGATGGCTGTGAAATGTCTTTTCCAAGTGCCTCATGGGGTTTCCAATCATGTTGAAATGTGAAGTTCTCTCTTGTGTCTAGGAAATATTCTCACCTATGGCCAGAAGGCCCGCCCAACTCGGATCACAGCTCTGGGCCAATAACCCGGCATCAGGCAGTCAGCCATCCTGCTGGCTCCTGGAGGGATTCCTGGGTATCTCCTCAGGACCCAAGTGGTAACAGGTGTTTCCAGGTGCCTTTGTTAGCAGGATCCAGGCACTCAGGTGAGGGGTGGGGCTGCGGTCTCCACTGCAAGCTCCTGACTCAGCCAATGGAGGCACCCATCTTCCTTTTGTCTCTCCATAGCAAGGGCCCAGGGAGCTTCTGGTTCCTGCATGCAGAGTGACTTACCTGGGACACTCATGCATGCTCTCTTCAGGAAATCTGAGTGCGATGTGTGGACACCTGAACACCAATGGATGGGTCTGTGAGAGGCCACTGGAGCAATTCCCTTAGCAAGACCATAATGGTAGGTGTAAGGGGCTGGGTTTATCCACTATTGTTTGGTCAAACAGAGTTCCCATCCATGTTGAAAACACATATCTGCCTGGGTGCTTGTTGGGCTTGTAGTCTGCTGGCCTTAGCAGTGGACTGAGAGTCTGGAGGCTAAGCAGGCAGCCAAACGTGACTGGCCAGGCTCATGCCCCTGAATTCTTTGGGGTGCCCAGCTTCCCCTGGTGACAGTGTTTGGATGATAGTGAGGCATGACTCAGATTCCAAGATGTGGGACAGGAATGAAGCGAGCCACTTCTTTGAAGCACCTGTAGGAGTCTGCAGAGGGGATAGAGTTAATTGGAATTGCAGGAATAGATGTGTTGGTAAGATCACTGAATAGACGCCAGTTTTCTTTCTGAAAGTTCCATCTTAGTTTCTCCCAGCACAGAATCAGTGGGAGCTGGAGACCAATGTGGATGATAGCTGGGCGGTGATGACTGTGTGGGAAGATCTTGAGAACTTGTCTCATAGCGGGAAAGGCTTGGCCGTTGACTGTGCTAATCCAGCACAGGTTGGGTGACGAGTCTTTATTCCATCTAGCACTGTGAAAAGAGCCTGGCTGTTTGGGATCATATAATAGGGAGAGGTCATTCGCTGAAGCCCAGTGGCTAAGATAGAGCCTTCAGCACGAGTGGAGGAATATCCCCAGTCTTGGTGATGACTATTAAAGTCTCCAACGTAAACGGCTGGGTGATTCGGGCTAGGCAGTACCTCGTTATCCCATGAGGCACTGGGAGGCTTATATACACTGATGAGCTGAATAGTTCCAATAGTAATGGAGTCGTAGAAGGTCGAAGAGGCCATATGGTAAACGTCCGCAAGACACGATTTGGCGTAGATGGCTCGGCCATGTTTAGGATGGAGATTATAGCATATTAAATTGAATCCACTGATGGTGAATCGAGCAGCTTCATCGACTGCTATATGTGTTTCTTGTAGGCAGATAACATCTGCCTGATGCTGAATCGCCAATTGACCAATAAGAACGCGTTTGGCAAAGGACAGCCCCCTGAACATTAAGTTGGAGGACTCAAAGAGCAGGACCAACAGCTTGAAAGCTGGCAGGAGCTGCTTGTTGCTGGCTTTGAAAGTGACTGGGATCCATGTGGATTCAGTTGGCTAGGAAGGATCGTCAGTTTCCCCAATGAATGGGTACTCACATGCGAAGATTATAGCGGTTTTGAAACCAAAGAAAGACCCAACACTGGCCGCCAGCTATAGACCAATTTCTCTCCTCTCCGTGTGTTACAAACTCCTTGAGAGGCTGCTTCTGTCATGTATTTCTCATCTTACAGAGAAATTCCTATCACCCGCCCAAGCTGGTTTCCGCCCAGGAAGATCTACCTGCGAACAAGCCCTGGCCCTCTCAACTTACATTGAAAATGGATTCCAGAAGAATTTAAAGACGGGTGCTGTCTTTGTTGATCTCACAGCAGCCTATGACATGGTCTGGCACCGTGGTCTCCTGGTCAAGATCTCAAGATGCCTGCCTCCATGGGTGGCCAACACTATATTGTTTCTTCTCCAAAACAGAAGATTCCAGGTACATCTGGGTGACAAGTCTAGAAGATGGAGACTTGTCTCAAGTGGCCTCCCCCAGGGCTCTGTTCTGGCTCCTACGCTATTTAACATTTACATCAATGACCTCCCAGAAACTTCTTCAAGGTAGTTCATCTACGCCGATGACATCTGCTGTGCAACTCAGGCATCAAAGTTCGACATCCTCGAGAAAACACTCACGAAAGACATGTCTCTGATATCTTATTACTGTAAAAAAATGGCGACTAATCCCTAGCACTGCAAAAACGATATCATCTGTTTTCCATCTACACCATGCCTCGGCCTCGCGTGAGCTTAATGTGCAGCTTGGCGATACGAGAATCCGGCATGAAGCCCAGCCAGTCTATCTTGGTGTTACTCTGGATCGCACTCTGTCATTTCACGAACATCTCATAAAAACTGTAGCAAAGGTGGGCGCGAGGAATAACATCATTGCAAGACTGGCCAGCTCCTCATGGGGCGCGAGCGCTTCCACACTACGATCATCATCTCTGGCATTATGCTATTCCACTGCAGAATACTGTGCCCCAGTATGGTTCCGTAGCCCCCATGTCCACTTGGTCGATTCCAAATTATATTACTCCATGAGGATAATTTCTGGAACCATCCGTTCCACCCCGGTTCCATGGCTGCCAGTTCTTAGCTACATCGCCCCGCCAGATATTCTTCAGGATGCAGCATCATCTAAGTTCATTTCCCACGTCTACGCTTTACCAGACCTGCCAATATAAGCGGATATCCTTGCCCACCCTGTCCAACGCTTGACGTCTCGTCACCCAATCTGGTCCCCTACGCCTACACTGAACTTCTCTGTTCCAGTCTCTTGGAAACAGAGTTGACAGTCAGCTAAGGTAAAGAACAAACACCTCATCACAGACCCCTGCAAGCGTCAACCCGGCTTTGACATCTCACGTTATGATTGGGCCCTCCTCAATCGCTATCGAACAGGCCATGGCCAGTGCGCCGCTATGTTCCATCGCTGGGGAGCCAGAGACGACCCAAACTGCCCCTGCAGCTCCAGACAATGACCCACATAGTCAACGACTGCCACCTCTCCAGATTCAAAGGAGGTCTCGAAACTTTACATCAGGCTCAACCTGATGCTGTTGACTGGCTACGGAAGAAGGGCAAACGCTAGGAGAAATGTGAGGCATGAGACTCAATGGGGAACTCAGGAGAGCAAGACATGAGAGTCCCTTTGCAACTCCATGCAGTCATGCTGCTTTTCTAAATCTGCTTCTGGGAAGAGGGTAGCCGGGTTTAAAGTGGATGGGGCTACAAATTGTATTCTTGGGGAATCTAGGAGGCCTTAAAAGTGAGTTAGTCTGGCATTGCTCATCCACTTTCCTGGGCGTTGTTTCTATACCCCTTCAATAGCATGTGGAGTGGTAATCTTTAGAGCCTGCCCCAAAGTCAGTTTATCTGTGTCTTTTACCAATGTAGCTGAGGCCGCTATTATTTGTAGGCAGGGTGGCCATCCTGCTGCCACTGGGTCTAGTTTTTTTTTATATATAAGTGACTGTCCGCTTCCAGGGTCCCAATACCTGGGTCAGTACTCCTTTAGCTATCCCCTTTTTCTTATCTATGAACATCTGAAACGGCTTTGTGGGGACTGGGAGGATCAAGGCAGGTGCCAACAGGAGGGCTTCTTTGAGCTGATGGAAAGCCAAGTCCATAGCCTCAGTCCACCCTCACTCTCCTTTTTCAGCCGCACCTTCATATAGGGGTCGAGCAATTTCTGCAAACCCAGGGATCCTTAAGTGGCAGTACGCCACCAATTCTAGGAACTCTCGCACCCCCCTCTTATTGGTGGGGGTCGGTATGCCCAGAATCATCTGCTTCATTGCTTGGGTGAGCAATCTCTGCCCACCTCTCAGTTTGTATCCCAAATAGACAACCTCCTCTTTGCAGATCTGTGCTTTCTTCATGCTGGCCCTATATCCCAGCTGTCCAAGTGTCTGCAATAAGTCTTTAGTCCCTTCCATACACAGTTCTTTATCTGGGGCAGCCAGGAGAAGGGCATCAATGTATTTTAAAAGCGTCAGCTGTGGGTGGGCATTTCTGTACTCACTCAGGTCTCAGTGTAGTGTCTCGTTGAACAAAGTAGTCGAATTTTTGAATCCCTGAGGGAGCCTTGTCCAGGTCAACTGTCCTGCGATGCCAGGTCAACTGTCCTGTGATGCCACAGGACTCATCGATCCACTCAAAGGCAAAAACTTCCTGGTTTTTAGGTGCCAGTGGCAGGCTGAAAAATGCATCTTTCAATTCCAGTATAGTATACCAAACATGAGTTGGGGTCAGAGCCAACAATAAAGTATAAGGGTTAGGTACTGTGGGGTATGTGTCCATGGTCCTGTCATTTACCTCCCTTAGGTCCTGTACAGGCCAATAATCTCCAGTTCCAGATTTTTTTACATGCAAAAGGTTATTCCATGGTGATCTTCATTGCCTCAATATTCCCAGATCTAAAAGGTGTTTTATGTGAGGGGTGATTCCCTCCTTGCTTCCAATGTCATTGGGTATTGTTTAATGTGGACTGGTTCAGCCCCAGGTTTAAGTTCTATGAACAGGGGTGCCTGTTTCACTACCAATCTGGGACCCCCTGTTTCTGCCCATGCCTGGAGATAAGCTTGCAGCCACCATCCTGATAAGGTTTCCCCAGCCTTTGCTGTATCATAGAGGCGGTATTCATCTACCAATGACATGGTCAAGACTTATAGGGGCTGAGTTTGGCAGTCAGTTACTCTAATTTTTCCTTTCAAAATGTATCCTAGCCCCGAAATTGTTCAGGAGGTCTCATCCTAGTAGTGGTGCTGGACATTCCAGAATGACCATAAAAGAATGTGTGACCTGGCCTACGCTTAGGTTAACCCTTCTTTTAGTAGTCCAGTTATAGATCTTCTTCCCTGTGGCTCCCTGTGCCCAGCTCTGTTTATTGTCTAATTGTCCTAGCGGCTGGGTGAGGACTGTGTTGGGCCCCAGTGTCCACCAGGAAGCTCACAGGCTGCCCTCCACTTCTAGTGTTATCTGCGGCTCAGGGAGGGACTCTGAACCAAGACATCCCTAGTCACTATCTTCCTCTGCCAGCAGGACCTGCTTAAGTTTGTTTGTCATGGTCTTCTTTTGGCACTCTTTTGCCCAATATCTCTTCTCTTTGCAGTAAGCACACTGGTCTTTCTCTAACCTTTTTCTCTCTCCCCCCTTTTTTTCTTCTTTCTTTTTTTCTGTCCTGACCCCCTATCTCTTTCTCTTACATGTCTGTCTCCTTGAGTGACAGCATACAGGATTTTTGTCAATTCCCTACTCTGCTTCTTCCCTTCAGCATCCCAGTACTTCCTTCTTCAGCCCTCAGCTGCTCCTCCCTCTCCTCAGGGTTTTCTCTGTTGTTATAAACTTTCTTTGCCACCTCTACCAAGTCCCTCAAGGATTTTTCCCCTAGTCGATCTACCTTCTGCAATTTTTTTCCGATGTCTAAAGCCGACTGATTGACAAATGCCATTATCACAGCTGCCTTGCTTTCCTCTGCTTCAGGGTCCATGGGTGTGAACTGCCTAAAAGCCTCTGTGATTCTTTCTAGAAATGCTGCAGGAATTTCTTGCAGTCCCTGCCTCATGTCCACCACTTTGGCTAGGCTGGTCGGCTTCCTAGCCGCTGCTCGGGGCCATTAGAGTCTGGCGGTAGACACGGAGATGCTCCCTACCTTCTGCTGAATTGAAATCCCAGGATGGTCGAGTCAATGGGAAAGCCACTGCGATTAGGTCTGGATTTTGGGTGGGCTTCCCATTGGGCCCAGGGATGGCTTTCCGCGCCTCATTCTGGATCTTTTCTCTCTCGTCCATGGTAAACAAGACCTCTAAGAGCTGCTGCAAGTCATCCCAGGTAGTTGTATTTGTAAAGATAACAGAATCTAACAAGTTAATCAATGTCTTAGGTTCTTGAGAGAAGGGGGGTTCTGAGTTTTCCAATTATACACGCCAGAGGTAGAGAATGGCCAATAATAGAGTGGTTCCCTTCCTCATCTGGGGAACCTACTGCTTACAATGGGAGTGCCTTAGGGACTGAAGTGGGTTCTGACAATGTGGGCTCCCTCTGCCCCTGCTGGGGCTGGAGGCCAAATGCAGGTCCTGAGGCATGCTGATCTCCCTCATCTGGAGGCAGAGGAACTGTTGGCTGTTGACAGGGAGGGTGGTTGTTCTGTCCTCTGGTACCTGCGGAATAAGGTGGGGGAAGTTCTGGCCCTAGATCAATGAGATTGGAACAAGGGATGGAGTCTGAGAGCACCATTGGCTTCTTGGAACTCAGCCACTTAGCCTCTGCCACCAATACTTTTGGAGGAACCTGTGAGGGAATCAAAACCTTGATCCATGTGGGGGGGGGTCTTTGGAACTGGGTTGTGCTCTGACAAAGAAAATTTCCACTGCACAAGTGCTTCTGCAAGTATGAATGGCACATTGGATTCGGGATACTGTTGTTCATTCTCCCAGGTGATCTTCACCTTGGTTCTTCCCTTTGCTATTCCCATGCTGTGTGTAATTTTCTGTGAAGACTCAATTGGGAGTGGCATGGGGAGCTCAGCTGCCTTCTGCTGTGTGTCCACAAGGTGGCATCAAAGCCGGTAGTTGAGTGTAGTGATTTTGTGGAATGAGGAGAACTCCGGGATTTGTGTCCCATGCAGAGCAAGGTTTGAAATTCACATAGACTGCCCTAGACATCTATTCTCTCCTGTGGGGTAGGGGGAACCCCCTATTTGTCTTTGCAAGTGAATGGGGTTTCACTCTGGATTGACTCTACTGGGAGCTTGTGAATCCCTGTGCTCAGCTAGCTGCATTCTGCTGAGTGTCCACAAGAGGGCAGCACCAGTGAAGTACTGAGGCTCCTTGGGGCAAGTTCCCTGGAGGCAGTGGCCAAGGAGAGTGGCAAAAGTCTTTCTGGGTGTGCCCCAAGATCATGGCCAGCCTAGTGCAGACAGTGTCCTAAGAAAAGGCCCAGACAGGAGCTGTGGGGGGTTGTGTGTCCAGAAACAGGGCCTTCAGAGGATGGCTGAAAGTCCTCAGGGCCGGCCCTTAAAGCCCATGCTCAGTGAGCATGAGGGGAAGGCCGTGTGTGTATTCATAGAGACAGATGACCAATCATAGAAGAGGAGCATGATCTTCAGGGACGTGAACCTAGAGCTGGCCAATGAGAATTGAGGAGGAGTTGCAAGGGTGGGCCTAGGAGAGCATCCCAGCAATGAGAGCCCGGGTGCCTGCTCTGGGTGGCGTGCCTATGGATGTTGGCCAATCAGTGTCCAGGAGAAGTGCCTGGGGGCTAGGCCCTCGGGAGGCTGTCCAATGTGCACCTAGGGTGGGCCTTGTTGGTGGAGCCCAGGAGGCTGGAAAATCACGGGCCAGGGGCAGTGACCTTTCTGGGCATGCCCTAGGGCCTGGCCTATCAGAGGCCACCCC
The DNA here is from genome assembly GCF_950295315.1 of Erinaceus europaeus. Taxonomy (NCBI): domain Eukaryota; kingdom Metazoa; phylum Chordata; class Mammalia; order Eulipotyphla; family Erinaceidae; genus Erinaceus; species Erinaceus europaeus. The sequence continues at coordinate 31,530 of NC_080167.1, read as the reverse complement.
CTCAGAGAGCAGCCCACCAATGGGAGCCAAGAGAAGGTATCTGGGGGCGTGTCCCGGGACACCAGGCCAATCAGAGTCAAGTGAAAGTGGCTGGTGGGCAGGCCCTCCAGTGGCGGTCCAATGAGCATACTGCAGGGCCATGTGGGCGGTGCTCAAGGCCGCTGGCCAGTCACTGACTAGGGGCCCTGAGCCTCCTAGGCGTGGCCAAGAACACTGGCCAATGAGATTGTTGGCAGTGGTTTTGGGCGTTTCCTAGGCCTCTGGCCTATCTGAACCTGGTTTCTCCCTATGGGCGGGCCTTCTGAAGGAAGCCCGCCAATGGGAGTCCAGAGCTGGCCTTAAAAGGCTGGGCGAGCTTCCAGGAAGTGTGAAGTGGAGTTCAGCCTATGGCCCTCAGGGCCCTCAGTGCCCTTAGTGCCCAGCCTTGTAAAAGCTGTCCATTGGGCATCCCTGTGTGGATGCGGGCATGTGTGTGTGTGTGTGTGTGTGTGTGTGTGTGTGTGTGTGTGAGGGAAAGAGAGAGAGAACCACAGAATCACTGTGACACAGGTGATTTCGTACATAACATTTGGCACATTATGGATTACAGATGAATATTGTCACCATTCTTGCTCTCCCTGGCCTTTGGTCACTTTACTTATTTTCAGGTGTAAATACACTGAATAGGGAGAGGTTTCTGCCCTGAGACCTACACTGGGAACTAGAAGCTGCCCTGTGTGTGTTCCAAGACTAGGAAGCTTGTTGTGGTGGCTGTCCATGTAGAGACTTTCCTGGATGAGTTCCTTCTCGAGCTTTTTTTGCTCGGTCCTATAGGAGCTGCATATACCTAATGATTTGGATATATTACTCCATTTGACAATTCTTTTCTTTATGTTAAGTTTCTCTCCAGGTTTTAACAATCAATTGTTTTAATGTCATATCGAATCCACTGTACAAAATGGTTACATCAGTGTAATGTAATATATATATGTATATATATGTATATATATATACATAACATACAGATATTTGAACAGTGTCTTTTAGTTAGAGCACTGCTCAGCTCTGGATTATAGTGGTTATAGGGAGTGACCTGGCCCTTCCCAGCCACAGTCTTGAGATTCATCTCACAGAGCACTTCGTATTCTTCTTATCACTCTTCAAAACTCTCTTAACACAAGATACCTTTGACAAATCATCTACTCACCTATTCCTCTTTTTGTGCACCAAGTCCTACAAGAAAATGTAAATAAAAGAAGAAATAGAGTATAGTTACCTGCACACAGGACAGGCTGAGTCTGGACCAGGGGGGATTCAATCAGCCAGCCTGCATCTCTTGGCTGCAGCATCACTAATACTACTTCCAATTTGGAGAGGCAATGGCAGTTTAGGAGAATGGGCTGCATGCCAAGTGTTGCTTTTCAGAGTGGCTGAGACCTAGATGTTTGAAGTGTTACCCTTTGTCAGAAACATAAAATAACAATACCACTCATAAGAAGTATGCATTGGACATGGAGAGTATGTCTTCAGTGATCCAGCACTGATCAACACAGGGCCAGAATTTTTGTCCTTTTCTGTCTCTGTCATTCTGTCTCTCTCACTGTGTCACATATTTCTCATCTTACAGAGAAATTCTGCCTCCATGGCCTGCCTCCATGGGTGGCCAACACTATATCATTTCTTCTCCAAAACAGAAGATTCCGGGTACATCTGGGTGACAAGTCTAGCAGATGGAGACTTGTCTCAAGTGGCCTCCCCCAGGGCTCTGTTCTGCCCCTGCGGCTCCAGACAGACTATGACCCACATAGTCAACGACTGCCACCTCTCCAGATTCAAAGGAGGTCTTGAAACTTTACATCAGGCTCAACCTGATGCTGTTGACTGGCTACGGAAGAAGGGCGAACGCTAGAAGAAGAAGAACTGTGTCTACATGCCTTCTTCACTGGGCCTTTACTGGAAGTCAGTGCATGCATCGTGAACTCAGTTTTCCTGCTGTTGAAATTTTTCTTTCTTTGCCCTTTGGATTATTTAGTCTCATGCATATGGGGTAGTTCAGAGGGGAACTGAGGAGACAGTATTCCTGCTGCAGGTTCCAGGCATATGTCCATCCCCAGCTGCATCTGTACAGGCTCTCTGTGCTTGACTCCCATTGTCCAGGGCCCTGAGGCTGACACTCAGCCTCAATGCAGCCCTCCTCTCCTTCCTGCACAGCGTCCTTGTCCTTATTCCATGAGAGCCCAGGTCAAGAGTAGTGAAACTCTATCCCCCTAGCACACACATTGTGCTTTCCCTCTATTGGGCCAAATGTAAAGGATCTGTGGTACTGATGGCCACACCAGTGTCCAGATATTCGATGCAAAGCTGAAGCTTCCAGGGTTCAGAAAGAGGGTGTTTTGATGGCTGTGAAATGTCTTTTACAAGTGCCTCATGGGGTTTAAAATGATTTTGAAACCTGAAGTTCTTTCTTGTGTCTAGGCAATATTCTCACCTATGGCCAGAAAGCCTGCCCATCTAGGAGCACAGCTCTGGGCCAGTAACCCGGGTCCAGGAGGTCAGCCTGCCTTCTGGCTCCTAGAGGGATTCCTGAGTGGTAACAAGTGTTTCCAGTTGCCTTTGCTACTAGGATTCATGCACTCAGGTGAGTGGTGGGGCTGCAGTCTCTCCTGGAAGCTCCTGACTCGGCCAATGGAGGCACCCATCTTCCTTTTCTTTCTCCGTCTCAAGGTCACTGGGGAGCTTCTTGTTCCTGCATGCAGAGTGACTTTGCATTGGACACTCATGCATGCCCTCTTCTTGAAATCTGAGTGTGATGTGTGGACAACTGAACACCAGCGTTTGGGTCTGTGAGAGGCCACAGGAGAAATTCCCTTAGCAGGACCCAAAGGGTAGGTGTAAGAGGCTGGGTTCATCCACTATTGTTGGGTTGAACAGAGTTCCCATCCATGTTGAAAACACAGCTCTGCCTGGGTGCTTGCTGGGCTTCTAGTCTGCTGCCTGGAGCAGTGGACTGAGTCTGGAGGCTTACCAGGCATCCAAACACAACTGGCCAGACTCATGCCCCTGAATTCTGTGGGGGGTGCCCCAGCTTCCCCCGGTGACAGTTTTTGGATGACAGTGAGGCATGGGATTGAATGGGGAACTCAGGAAAGCAAGACATGAGAGTCCCTTTGCATATGCATTCTTGCTTAGACAGATTCTGGGCTACCTGATTGCCCTGACAGCTGGGTTCATTGTAGATAGATTGCAGGTGAGGTTGGCTACCTAGCCACATATGCTCTGAGACTATTATAGGTGAGCTCTGAGCACACACACACACACACACACACACACACACACACACACACACACACACACACATAGACTACTGTCAGTTTGGTAGTACAGCATATGGTGAAGGTTGGGATGTCTTGGGTCTGTGGGCATGATAGATGCTGCCTTACAATCTCTACAATGCAGGTTTGAACCTGTCATGAATGATTATTCAGTCTCATGCTTTATCGGGGTGTTCTGAGGTTAACTGAGGAGGCAGCTTTCCTGCTGCAGTTTCTAGGCCTTTTTCCTTCCCCAGCTGCAGTTGCCCAGACCCTCTGTGCTTGACTCCCCTTCTTCAAGGCCCGGTGACTGACACTCATCCTAAACCCTGTCCTCCTCTCCTTCCTGCACAGCATTCTTGTCCTTATCCCATGATAGCACAGGTCAAGAGAAGTGAAACTATATGCCACTGTCCCAGTGTGCTTTCCCTATATGTGGGTCGAATTTGAAGGATATGTGGCACTGACGACCACACCAGTGTCCAGATTTCCATGCCAAAGGTGAATAAACTTCAAGTGTTTACAAAGAGTGTGCTTTGATTGACCTGACTTCTGATGTGAAATGTCTATTCCAAGTGCCTCATGAGGTCCAATCATTTTGAACTGTGAAATTTCTTCTTGTGTCTAGGCAATATTCTCATCTATGGCCAGAAGGCCTACCAAACTCGGAGCACAACTCTGGGCCAATGAGCCGGGGTCAAGAGGTCAGCCAGTCCACAGGCTCCTGGAAGGATTCCTGAGTATCTTCTTAGGGACCAAGCTTTAACAGGTGTTTCCAAGTGCATTTGTTAGAAGCAGCCAAGAACTCAGGAGGGTGCGTCTGTGATTTCCACTGGAAGCTCCTGACTCAGCCAATAGAGGCACACATCTTCCTTTTGTCTTTTGTCTTTCCGTAGCAAAGTACTGGCCAGGGCAACTTCTGGTTTTTGCCCACAGAGCAACATTGCATGGGAGACTCATGCAAGCCCTCTTTTGGGAATCTCTCTGAGTGTGATGTGTGGATACCTGGACAACATCTGTCAGGGCTGTGAGAGGCTACAGGAGCAATTTCCTTAGCAGAGCCTGAAGGGTAGGTGTAAGGGGCCGGGTTCATCCACTGTTGTTTGCTCAAGCAGAGTTCCCATCCATGTTGAAAATACAGCTCTGCCTGGGTGCTTGCTGGCTTGTAGTCTGATGCCCTGAGAAGTGGACTGAGAGGCTGGAGGCTGAGAAGGCAGCCAAACAGGACTGGCCAGGCTCATGCCCTTGAATGCTGAGGGGTGCCCCAGCTTTCCCTGTGGGTGAAAGTTTCTGGATGATAGTGAGGCAGGTGATTAAAGTGAGAATTATGGAGAGTCAGACATGACTGTCCCTTTACATATGCATTCCTACTTAGGCAGAATCTGAGTTACCTGGCCTGTCCCTGACCAGGTGGGGTGTCTGTAGTTAGGTTGCAGGTGAGGGTGGCTACCTAGCAGCCATGCAGTGAGACTAGTATAGATGAGCTCTGAGCACACACACAGGCACACATGCATACACACATGCACACACACATATTCACACTTGCCCATGCCTGGTAGAAAATTATATGGAAAGCCTAGTGTAGGTCTGGGGGTCTGTTGGCATGAGAGTTGCTGCCTTACCATCTCTACAACCCAGGTTTGAACCTGTCAAGAATGAAAGCAGAGCAGGAGGTTTTGGTGCTATGGTTTCTTTCAGGGTCTAGTTCTTCTCCAACATTTCTGTCTCTACCTCTCAGATGTTCTCACTCATTCTGTCTCCACTCATTAATATTTTACTTATATCCTTATTTTACTGACAGGCCCAGATATACAAAGAGAGTTACCAGAGCACTGCTGAGTTCTGGCTTGCTGTGTTGGTGATTACAACTTGGCTACTGGAGCCTCAGCTTTGGAAGTCTCTCTGGCACAAGCCATATTTTGTCTCCTCATATCCATGCCTGTATTTTCAGAATTTATAATAAAGATATATATATATATATATATATATATCACCCAGAGAAGCAGCCAGGACTAGAGAGGGTGGCAATTATACCTGCAAATTCACAATACAGGTATATGCTAACTATCACTGAGCTTGTGAATATTTATCTGTCTACATATATATATATATATCTTTTTTAGAATTGATGACCCATGTATTTGATCTCAATTTGGAAATACCACGTTTGTACGAGACTCATTTTTCATAAATAAGTGGCCACATACTTAGAGCAGGATTCACTACAATTATAAATAATTGAACTTTCCAATAACATTTCTAATAGCATTTCTAGCAGTATCCTTATCGTAATGATCATAGCACAGAAATTGCCTCTTTATTTTCTAGTCTAAGGCTCAACGCATATGTGTTTGTTTTCATTCTCCATAAATCTTAAATTCGCTGAACACTGAAGTGTCAGGGAACTTCTGCAGCAGTCATCAGTTTCTCAGCAGTCTGTCCGGACAATACTGCCATCATCTGTTCTTCTGGAGCTTTGCATTTTTAAGTGTTTGCCAAATTTTTTCCTAGATTGTCCCCATTTATTTGCATATTTATTTATTTAGACAGGTATCCCATGGGGAGTATTTTCTTCTGCTTGGTATATTTTATTTTGTAATTTTAGGGATCTTTTGATGCACAATACAATTCCTGTCACAAATTCTACACATTATCTTAGTTCATGTTAGTGACATCCAATGCACAATGGATTTGAATTGCATGGCTTAAAGAATTGTCACTATTTTACTTAAAATGTTTGTAACCTCAATAATTCACTGTTCTTTACTGTGGGTGAATGGTTTACATTCAGCAGTTAAATATAACAGTGGGCACAGGGATAATATTTCTCACTTTTCCTGTATTTATGTACATTATTTTAATTTTTCTTATTTACTAGGAGATGGTCAGAAATTGATAGGGCAGGGAACCAATCAGGAAGAGAGGAAGAGAGACAGAGAGACAGCTGCAGCTCTGATTTTCCACTATCCCAGCTTTTCCTCAGCCAGGTAAGTGGTGACAAGGGGCTCAAAATGGGGTCCTGACACATTGTTTTCTGTGAACTTAACCAGGTGTCCCTCCACCAAGGCTCCCTTCATTAACCATGTAACTATCTAATGGCTCTAGGCACTTCTCTTCCTTCATGTTCCAGAAACTTAACACTTCCCTCTCCACCCATGAAACTTTGACATTTTACTCGGTGACAATACAGCAACTCCAATCCAAGTTATCTCAGGAAAAATTGAGTGTGTGTGTGTGTGTGTGTGTGTGGTAGAGTGTTGGTTATCACTGTTGTTTCTTTATTCCTGCCTTAGGGTATTATTAACCATTTTGTGCTATGTCAAAGGTAGTTTACACTGCACAATTTGCTCTTTGCAAATCCAGCCCTCCTCTGCCTCCTGCACAGCGTCCTTCTCCTTATCCCATGAGAGGCCAGGTCAAGAGATGTGAAACTACATGCCACTGGCACATTACATTTTCCCCATATGTGGGTCGAATTTGAAGGATATGTGGCACTGATGACCACACAAGTGACAAGATTTTCACACAAAATCTGAAGCTTCCAGGGTTTAGAAAGAGGGTGCTTTGATTGACCTGTCTTCTGATGTGAAATGTCTTTTCCAAGTGCCTCATGAGGTCAAATTGTTTTGAAACTTGAAGTTCCTTCTTCTGTCTAGGCAATATTCTCACCTATGGCTAGAAGGCCACTAAACTAGGAGCACATCTCTGGGCCAATATCCTGAAGGCTCCAGGAAGGATTCCTATGTATCTCCTCAGGGCCAAAGCTGTAAGAGGTGTTTCAAATTTCCTTTGCTAGCAGGATCCAGGCACTGTCAGTCCTTGAAATTCTTAACAGAAACATAGTGCCTGCTGACATTTATCAGGAGATGGCTGGATTCCCCAAGGCCAGCTCTTAAACCCCTGGCAGCCCTCAGAATGTTCAGGTACTGCATGCCAGCTTGACTTTACTTTCATTAGCCAGAGATGCCTGGCTCCACCCAGGGACTGGAAGGGTCAGTACTCTTCCTGAGTGATTGGCATTTAATGTCCAGAACCACCTACATTGTGCCCCCCAGAAGTTCCTTGTTAATACCTCTGTGAGGACCCATTGAAGCACTTCTGCTTGACTCTGATTGGCTGGTTTTCAGATACATGCCCCCAAGTGTAGGAACCTGGGCTCTCTTATGCCAGCTGTTCTGAGCCCAACCCTTGGCCCACTACCTTTGCTGATTGGATCGTTCTTAGGGACCCCCTAGGAAGGTCAGTACTCTTGGTTTTTGATAGATCAGAAGACTGAAAGACAGCCTACCCAGCCCACCCCTCACGCTCCCTGATCAGGTCTATAAGGCCCCTTTGCTGGACTCTTACTGGCTTGTTCTTGTAAACATGCACCCCATAGCCCCTATCTGGGTTCTCATTGGAGGGCTATTTTCTGAGACCCGCCTTACAGATGATGCCTGCACTTTGATAAGCAATGCTCTTCAGCCATGCTCAGAAGCCCTGTCAGTAATCTCCTTGACAAGTGCCTCTAGGGAACCTTCAAGGAATCTCTCTTCTGCTTTTGTGCTGCCCTCTTGTGGACATACAACAGAATTCAGCAGAGCACAGGAATTCAGAAGCTCCCAATGGAGTCTCCCTAGACCAGTAAAGAAACCCCATCCACCTAGAAAGCAAAACGGGGGATCAATACACCCTAGAAGAACGATTTTTGGGAATCGTGTGTGCAATTCAAACGTTGACATCTATAGTCGACAATACCTGATCTACTCTCATTTTACAAAACATATACACAGAAGTACATGGGTTGCTGCCACCTTGTGGTCACACAGCAGAATGTAGCTGTGCTCCCATTTGGCAACTCCCAATGGAATCTATATTTAATCTTCATTTTCCCTTTTGTTGTCCTTGTTGTATTTTTATTGTTGTTGTAGTTATTGTTGTTATTGATGTTGTCATTGTTACATAGGACAGAGAGAAATGGATAAAGGAGGGGACGACAGCAGGGGAGAGAAAGATAGACACCTGCAGACCTGCTTCACCGCCTGTGAAGTGACTCCCTTGCAGGTGGGGAGCTGGGGGCTCGAACGGGTATCCTTGAGGCAGCCGTTGTGCTTTGCACTGCTTGCGCTTAACTACAGTGCTTAACCGCCTGACTCCCCAATAGCATCTATAAAATGACAGGAAGCATAGGTATGGGAAGAGCCATGTTGAGAAATGACTTCGGGAAAGAGACAGTTTTGTGAGTCCAATGTGCCATTCATTCATGCAAAAGCACTTGTGCTGAGGGAATTTGCTAGGCCAAGCAGTGGCACACATATTGAAATACACACATCACAGAGTGAACTTGTATTGTCATGGGCACAACCAAGGATGAAGCCTAGTCCCTAACACACTGAGGTATACTTCTGAGCCATATATATATTTGCAAGAGCATTATAAGTGAGAGGAGGAGCATAACAGAGCTTCTTTCTGGACTGTGTGATACTGGGGCTCAAACTCAGGGAGTCTTTGGCAGCAAGCCTCAGAGGTAACTTAATCCTGGTTGAAATATAAATAAGTAGTGGTCCAGGAGGTGGCGCAGTGGATAAAGCATTGGATTCTCGAGCATGAGGTCCCGAGTTCAATCCCTGGCAGCACATGTACCAGAGTGATATCTGGTTCTTTCTCTCTCTCTCTCTTCCTATCTTTCTCATTAATAAATAAATAAATTATTTAAAAAAAGAAATATAAATAAGTAAACAAACAATAAACAAATATATAATAATGCCAGGAAATGGTACATGGATAAGTTCACATGTCACAGTGCACAAGGACCCAGGTTCAAGCTTTGATCTAAACCTGATAGGAGAAAGATTTATAGAAACAGAAACTCATGCCATGCTTCTTCTGAGAGCTGTGAGGTGCCTCCTGAGGGCTGGAGGGTGAGTTTATACATGCTCAGGGATTAGGGAGATTTCCTGTGCCCTTGTCCTCTCCCCCTAGCTGCTCCAGCATCCACTGGATTTGCTGCTAGGGGGACTCAGTGATAGACAGGAATCCTCTATCTGCTCCTGGTCCTGAATGGGTTCCCAGTAGCCTCTTCCCAGTGGGTATGGCAGCAGAGGGACTGACCCAGAGATGGGACACACCTGGATCATCATTCATGGCTGGAGCCCAAGTCCCCTACCCACAGCCTGGCCTGGTGGGTTCTACCTTGGTCCTGCCTATGGGGGACCAGCATGGCTGTTGTCTGAAGGGGTGGGAGCTGTGGCTGGCTGCCATGAACTAGATTCCAGCCTAAGAGGCCAGCAGCAGCCAGGAGTGGCTTAGGGCAGTGACAAACTTCCTGGTGCAGGCAGGGCCCTTACCTGGCTAATCTCCCTGGGCCACGTGGCACAAGCCAGTGGGTTATATTGTGCAACCCCTCCTGTTAGGTCCCCACATGAGTGAGGCCCAGTTTGTGGGCAGCTAGGAGAGCTGGCATGGCCTGTCCTTGAGCCTGGATCATCAGCCTCACCTGCATCACCATCACCTGACATATGCCATGCCAGGAATCAGGCTTCGGATCTCGTGCTCAAATTTCCAATACAGTGATCCCTTTTGGACAGCTATAGCAATAGATTGTCAGCCTCCCCCCTCAATTTTCTGAGGACCTCTAGGTGCAAAACTAAACATCAGTTGGTGAACAAAGGTCAATCTTATCAGTTTTATATGTATTTTTCTTTTTTTCCTGTTTAGTACTCAAATATAGTGGAGATGATCTTTTTCTTTCATTTGTTCTTCAGAGACAAATTCTGAGGTAGAGAGGGAAAGATGATGGGGGAAGAGGCAGGGAGAGGTCCTGAGTATAGCACCTCAATCTGAGGCTGGTTCATGTCATGCTGGTATTCAAACTCAACCTCATAATTGAGAGTTCAGTTCTCTGTCCACTTAGCTTTCTTTCTCTCTCTCACTCGCTCACTCACTTTTCTTCCATGGCATATGTGTGTCTACGGGTGTAATATAATGTCTTTATTTATATATAATTTAAAAGAAACAGAGCAGAATGGGAGAAGATGGGAAGACAGAGACACCTGCAGCCCTACTCCAACACGTGAAGATTTTCCCCTGTAGATGTTGAGCCTGACACCTTGTGCACTTCAGTGTGTATACTTAAGCAGATGTGCCACCACCTGGTCTCTCATTGGTATAATATACTGGAAAAATTCAGCCTAAAATAATGAAACCCAAGTGATGATGAATACACACACACACACACACACTCCAGAAAGGAAAACACAAAGCAGAATTTGCTTTTCCTGCTCCTCCCCTGGCAGCCTCCACTGCAATGGAGGGAAGGAATGAGGGTTGGAATGGGACTGGGGTCTGATCACCTTCCCACCCCACGCATCTCTTTTCTCTAGCCCCAGTTTCGGAGGGCGCCATGCTGCACGCACCTCAGCTAGCTGGTGGATGGGGGGTATCTGGGCCTGTCTCAGCCTGGGACTAGAGACAAGGCTTGCAGACAGGTGGCTGGACCCCTATGGGCCAGCTGCGGGCTGTAGGCGGGGCTGGGAGCAGCTCAGCGGCCTTATTCAAGGCGAATCATCAAGGCCAGGCCCTGGCCCCTCCCATGCAGCCTGCACCTGGGCCAATGGCGCTGCATGGGGGCGGGCGGGGCTCCCCGGGGGCCCACTTTCTCCATGCCCTGGGCAATTATTCACGCACCTGGTCCATTGCTTGCACCGGGTGCTGCTGCTTGACCACCTTCCTTGGTCGCTCCATCCAGGCCTCAGCACAGCCTCTCCCTGGGTTCCCACACCCTCTCCTGCGCCACCCCGAGCTGGAAGGCAGCGCAGAGCCCAGACTGGAGTTGGAGGTGAGTGTCCATGGCGGGGCAGAGCTGGGGTGGGAGGGAAGGTGGCGCCAGACAGGCGGTCAGTCCTCTGAGCAGCCAGGCTTCAGGGTGACTCGGCGGCGTGGTGGCCCGAACTTGGGGCCCCATGAAGCCTGCGCCGGGCCCTGGTCGCCCGCGGGGTGAGCCGGGGGCTGTGCTTTGCGGGGACAGAGAGGTCGGGGGCTTCCAACACCTCCAGGAGGTATGGAGCCCGGTCCCGGCACCTCAAGGGCCTGGCGGGTCAGGACCAGGTCTACTGCTCCCGGGAGTTGCTCTCCGGCCATGCCAAGCCCGGTCCCAGGAGGAGAGAGGGGCCTCCAGCGCACCACCCCTATTGGAGGAGCAGGTGGCTGGGATGCCGCACATCACCCCAGGAGCTTGGGGGGCCCTGAGCTCAGCTCTTCGTGGGGGGCGACTGGAAGGGGCGCACCCCGCGGGCACACGCCGCCCTGCCCGAGGCTGGTTTGGGAGGCTGTCCCCAGGGCATGGGCGCTCAGGTCCCCCATCTCCAATGCCCCGCCCACAGCCCCACCATGCTTCTGCTGAGGGCTGTGAGGTGCCTCCGGAAGGCGAGGGGGGATTAGGGAGATTTATGTGACCTCACCTCCTCCCCCTAGCCACCCCGTTGGCTAGGTGAAGCCCCAGTCGCCTGGCTGCTTGAAGCTGGCGATTAAATGCTGCAATTCATCCCGGTGCTGGGTGGTGGCTGTGTATTGTGCTCCCCCCGCCCCACCCCTCGGCGGGGTCACAGCCTCCAACTGGTGCGCCCTGTGATCAGGACAGTGTATGGTTTCTCAGTCCAGGCGGCACTGCTGACTGTGGACTAGAAGCCTCAAGCAGGAACCTCTGGCTTGCTTTTACCATTAGGCCCCCTTCCAGTCTCCTGTCCTGTGGTTGTGAGAGAGCAGGGGAGGGACAGGCCATAGAGCTGTGTCCTCAGTTTTGTGAGATTTCAGTATGTAATCTAGAGCCTCCCACATGCAAGGTCTGCACTCTGCCTGCAACACTACAGGGATTCAGGCCTGGTCATCTCAGCCCAGCCTTCATGCTGTCTCCCACCCCACATTCAATGTTCCTAAGAGTGTTAGTATAGTACAAGGGATAAGAAAGGGGGAGAGAGGGAGCAACACCACAGCACTGCCTCGTTTGAGTTTTAAGTTGCAGGTTTCACTGGCTTTACCACCTTCTCTGCTCATTAAATTTATTGTTTAGTCTACATTTTGCATTATTCTTTTAAAACTATGTTATTTATTTGGAAGACACAGATCAGTTGTGGTGATAGAGACCTGTAGCACTGTTTCACTTTTTGTGAAGTTTCCCCCCTGCTTGGTAGTACTGAGGCTTTAACCCAGTGCATTATAACATGTGTGCAGCACTCTCCTTCCCCTACTGTATTTATTTTTCTACTAGAACACTGGTACACTCCAGCTCATTGTGGCAAAGGGAATAGAGCCTGTGACTTTGAAACCTCAGACATGAGATTCTTAATTGCATCAGCACTGTGCAGCCTCCCCCATCCTGATGAGTCTCAGCTGGCTGTGCTTACGGCTAAATTTCCCACAAGTAACCTCGTGCCCCACCTGCAGTGAGTCAAATTCAAGAGTGAAGCTTGTTCACATGTGTATCTTTTTGTCCTCTCTCCCTAACCCTTCTATTTTTTATAGTCTATCTAATTAAAATGAGAAATAATGGGAGTCGGTGGTAGCGCAGCGGGTAAAGCCATGTGGCGCAAAGCACAAGGACTGGGGTAAGGATCCGGGTTCGAGCCCCCGGCTTCCCACCTGCAGGGGAGTCCCTTCACAGGCGGTAAAGCAAGTCTGCAGGGGTTGAATATCTTTCTCTCCCCTGCTGTTTTCTCCTCCTCTCTCCATATCTCTCTGTCCTATCCAACAACAACATCAATAAGACACAATGACGATAAAACAAGGGGGGGGGATTTAAAAAAAGAAATATTAAGAAATAAAATGAAAATATGGCCACCAGGACTAGTTCATCCGTACTTGCTGTGCCCCAGTAATAACTTTGTTGGCCATAAAAAAGAGAAATTTCTTTGTTCATAATTTCCACATCCAATGTAAACCTGTTTTAAAGCTCAAAGTCTTAAATGGTTATAATGCTGACTTTTTTTTTCAGAGAGAGACACAGTACAACACTGTATCTTCCCTCGGGATGATGGGGACTGGGACTGAATTTGGGTTGTGCCCATGATAAAGGAAGTTCACTGTCCCAAGAAACTCTCCAGTCAGCCCACATTTAACCCATTTTGAGTCAATCATCTGCCATTTTTTGTCTCAGATTTTACTTCTCTGCACTTTCTCAGTTGTCTGTTGTTGCAATTTCATGAAAACACTGTCGGGGTGTTGTTTTCCTTATCCAAACCATTGACTATGGGTGGATCCTGCCTATTTTTATAATTAATTTCTTTTGATATCTATATCTCCTGGGATTACACCATCTCACTAGCTAATATTGTATTTTTGTCAGTAGGAATCTCTTGGTTTGATTTTGCTTTTCAAGATAGACTTATTCTTAATTAGACTCTTAATATTTGGTCTGAATGTTTACATCTCCTTTAACTTTTTTAACCAAGGAACTGGAAATTTTAATTGGGATTATCTTAAATCAGCAGATGGTAATAATGTACTGTGGCCATTTTTTTCCCATTGTATGAGCATGATTGCCTTCACATTTATTTAGGGATCATGTGGTTCCTTTGGGTATTATTTCATAATTTTTAGGATGTGAGTCGTATGTATATTCCAGGAAAGTGCTTTAGTTGTGCAGCCTTATTTTGCACTTCTGAAATACAAATTTTGATTCTTGATAATACATACATGTTTTAAAATCAATGTTGTCTTTATTTTAAATGTTTACACAAATTCTCTAGTCTACTCCAGATCACTTTGAATTTTTAGCAGGATATGTAAATGGCGTGACATGGTCTGTGAATAGGTACTGCTATATTTTCTCTCTCTATCTCTCAGTGTGTGTGTTATATTTCCTCACTTCTCTGGATCAGGTTTTAGGAAAGTATGAAGTGATAGCAGGTGTCATGCTCTATGAAGAGAGTTCTGTTTAGATCTCATAGTATATATGCTAATAAAACTTTCTCAATATGTGAAGTAAATATTAATGAAGATAATATGCTATTTGAGTTTAACTTATAATATCAGTGATAAATATGTGTTTGTGGTATTTGCAATAAATATCCACTGTGCCTACTCCCAGACCACTATGTTGATATTTTATAAAGTTTAAAATATTTGTTACTTTTTAAATATTTTATTTATTTATTTTAATTTTCAAATATTTATTGATTTTACTATTAAATATTTTATTTATTCATGCATTTCAATATTTTATTTATTTATTTTAAATTTTATTATTTTACAAATTTTATTTGTAAAATTTTAAATATTTAATTTATTTAATTAATTAATTTTATTTAGCAATAAATACAGAAGAAGAAACAGATTAGGCCAGCAGTGCTCATTTCTAGTTGTTGTTGGTGCTGTGAATTGAACCTTCAGACATAGAAGTCTTTTTGCATAGCTATTTTGCTATAACAGAGCTCTAAAATTATTCATTAAGATAGAGATGAGCAGAGGCCCAGACCGACACCCTGAATCTTAGGATGCTGGACCTTGTGTTTTAGATTTCAAAGTGTTACACACTGTTTAATCAACCCAACCACTTCATTCTGAAACAATAATGACTATAAAGAGCATTGAACTTCTTAAACCAGAGCTAAACCATGCTCTGGTGTTTCTGTTTATTTATCTCTGTATCTCTCTCATTAAAAGTAATAAAACATTTAAAAAAGAGTATTTCATCTTATGTTTTCTGTACTCTAATATTCTTTGTGGTATTAATGAATTCTACTTGGCTTTCATGTTACTGGCTAAGTGTTAAATTATTAACTAGGGATTAAGAGATGTTACAGTTTCTCAGGCTAAGGATTGTGCATTAAAGCCTAGCATAAATTTGTATTATTTATCCTTTCTTTTTGGCTCCAGGGTTATTGCTGGGGCTTGGTACCTTCACTGCTCCTGGAGGCTATTTTTCTCCTTTTATTGCCCTAGTTGTTTATCATTGTTGTTGTCATTTGCTATCATTGGTAGATAGGATAGAGAGAAATTGAGAGAGAGAGGAAGGGAAGATGGGGAGAAAAAGATAAGACACCTGCAAACCTGCTTCCTGGCTTGTGAAAGGACCTTTCTGCAGGTGGGAAGAAGGGGCCTCAAACTAGAATCCTTACACTAGTCCTTATGCTTTGCACCATGTGCACTTAACTCACTGTGCTACTGCCCAGCCCCCAAATGTGAGTCATTTATCTGTTATAATTGTAGTGAATATCCTGTACTAGGATTACTAGCAGAATGTTATTCCTAATATGTAAAGGTCATAAGTCAAAGAGATACATTTCGCAGTTAACAGGGCATTGTTCTGTCACAGGAATGGATCTAAAGTGATTTAAAAATTAATTTACTGAGGTATTTTTTTGTTCTTTAAATCTTTATTTTTTTGATGTTCCGTATACAACCACATGCAAGTTTGTTTGATAACTTTCAAAACCAATGTAAAATACAGAGCTTTAAATTTTGTGCTTCTAAGAATATTTTTCTGAGTCTTTCTTTAACTTTATATATATTTTCTATTAGGAGGCTAGTGGCTTATGATTCAGTTGTTAGCACATGGGCCAAATTATTCAGCTTTCCATGATACGTGTCTGTAAATCACGTCACAGGCCAGCCCAGGTGTTAATCTGTTCTAATATGGCTCATGTGTGATTGCAGGTGGCCACAGTAATAATCCTACAAGATGCATTTGTGACCACAGACTTTGCAGTCTGGGTTACACATAGCCCCAGTTAAATTTCTTTTTATTTTTTTATTGGGGGATTAATGGTTTACATTTGATAGCAAAACACACTAGTTTGTATATGCATAACATTCCCCACTTTTCCACATAACAGTTCAACCCCTACTAGGTTCTCCTCTGCCATAATGTTCTTGTTAAAAATGTAATCAAGTACTGGTGAACACACAATCCAGGTAGATTCTAGGGATGCTGTCATGGTACTCTGGAATGTCCTTTTATACACAATTAACTTTAACTCAACCATCTTTTCCAGGGACAGGCTCTTTTCTCCAGGTTGAGAAATTTTTTTCTCCTTGGGTGAGGTCTATTCTTCAGTGCGTGTGGGAAGTCATTGGAAAGTCTATATAGGACAACACATCTTTTTTAGCATTTGTTGACTATATGTATATTTTTAACCCCTTTGTGTATGTGCCCAATGATAGAATGAGTGGTTTAAATCAGTGTTAGCAGACAAGCTCTGCTCAATGATGGTTGTCTGTCTGAATCACAGGATGTTATGAATATATCTATTTGCACTACTTTAAAATAAATATTTACTTATTTATGTGTTATATATCTTATTTGTTGGATAGAGACCGAGAGAAGCTGATTGGAAAGGGTCCATAAAAGCTGTTTCACTTGCATCACTGATTTATGGTTCTGAAACTCACCCCTCACTCAGCACCACAGGTGGGAACCCGGGAGTTGAACACAGGTACTTGCACATAGTAAGATCAGTCTTCAGCTAGATGCCAAACCTGGCCTCTCGTTTATTTTTTAACACCCTGTCTGACCTGCCTGCTTTGACCCTCTCTGAGATTCTGTGCACCTGTTCTGACTTTCTTTGTGGGTGATCTGCTGGGCTCTGACCTGATTTGGTGGTTTCTGACCTGTGCACCTTCTCAGACTCTCTGTGCACCTGTGCTATGTGCTCTGACCTGTGTGATTTCTGCCTGCATACTCTTCTGATTCTTTCTGTGCAAGTACCACCCGTGTGATTTCCTGGGTCCTAGTTAAGGCTTCAGTTCTCTCATGAGTGGTTGGTGTTTCAGTTCTGCTTCAGCAGAGGAAACTTGCTCTGTGGAAGTTGGGCAGAATGTGGAATTTCTGCCATCTTGTGAAGTAGGATGGAGGCAGCTTCTGAGGAAACAGGTCTGCTTTGGGGGACTCTCTGCTCTGGTTTCTATCACAATGACCTTCTATGCTCCTGCACTGTCTCCCTCTAATCTTCCTTTGCCTTCTCTGTGCCCCTCTGACCTTCCCAAAGTCTGCTCTTACCCCTTTTGACCTTTCTTTAACCTGTTCTGTAGCTGTCTGACCTTCTTTGTGCATGCAATGTGCCACTGTTACCTGAGCATCTGCACTGATCCCAATTCACCTCTGTGCACAGGCTGGCTCTACTTCTCTGACCAACACTGTACCTGCTCTGGCACCCTCTGACATTTCTTGGGCTTGCTCTGATTCCATCTAATACTTTTCCAGGGCCTGCTTTGTAACCCTAAGACATTTGTGCAGCTACTTTGACTCCTTCTGGCATTCTGCGTGCCTGTTATATCACTGTCTGACCTTTGCTGTGCCTGCTTTGTTTCATCTGACATACTGAATGATGGCAGTGTCTCACTTTGACCTTCCACCTTCCTGCTTTGTCCCTCTCTGACCTTCTGTGTGCCAGGTCTGACACCCTCTGACCTTTTGTACTCCTGCTGTGACACTCTCTGACCTTCTGTGATTTCTGTCTGTACACTACTCTAATTCTCTCTGCTTAAGTCCCACCTATGTGCTTCCCTGCCTATGAGTTGAGACTTCAATCTGTTCAGAATTGGCTGGTGTCTCCTTTCTGCTGTGGCTTGAAGAAACTTGCTCTGTGGGTGGTGAGCAGAATGGAAGTCCTGCCATCTTGTCAAGTGAGATGGCGGCGTCCTCTGAGGAAACAGGGCTTATCTAGTGGCCTGTCTACTCTTGTTTCTGTTACAGTGATCTTCAGTAATCCTGCTCTCTCCGCCTCTAACTTTCCTTGAGCCTGATCTGTTCCCCTCTGACGTACACACCTGCTGTGATATCCTCTGACCATCTATGTGCATGCTCTAAGCATCTTTGACATTCTGTGCACCTGCTCTGTCTCTGACATTCTGTGTACCAGCTCTGATCATCTTTGACCTCTGCACATGTTCTGACCTTTTGTGCACCTGCTACAACCTTCTGTACACCTGCTCTATCCTCTCTGACAAACTTTTCACCTGTTCTGACTCACTCTGTCCTTCTCTGTGCTTGCTCTGATGCACTTGATCTGTGTACGTGTTCTGACCCTCTCTGGCCTCTTTGATTTCTGCCTTCTCACTCCTCCGATTATCCCTGTGCAAGTCCCAAACATGGGGTTTCAGTTCTCTCAGAAGTGGCTATTGTGATAGTTCTGCTATGACTTCAGGAAACTAGCACTGTGCATAGTCAGTAGGGCTGCTCTGGTGGTCTCTCTGCTCTTCCTTCTGTAACTTTCTTCCTTTTGTGCTTCTGCTCTCTATCCCTCTGAACTTCCTTGCACCTGTTCAGTCCCCTCTGATCTTTCCTCAGTTTGACTTGACCATTTTGCACTTGCTTCCCCCTCTGACATTTTTGTCTGCTCTGTCCACTCTGAACTGTGCTCCTTCACTGATCTCCATTCACCTTCCATGCACTGACTGCCTCTAAACCCCTTCCTACATAGTGCCTATTCTCATACCTGATGACCTTTCCAGGGCATTCTCAGATTTCCTCTAACATTTCCTGGGACTGCTATGTGCCCCTAATACATTTTTGCACCTACTTTGACTCCCTCCGTCTGACATTATGTGCACCTGTCATGTCTCCCTTTGACCTTTCCTGTGCCTGCTCTGACCTACTGTGTGCCTGCTTTCACCCTCTGTGACCTACTGTTGGCCTGTTAGGAGTCACTCTGACATTCTCCACACCTGCTCTGACCCACTTTTATCTCCTGTGGCCCTGCTTTCTTTTCATCTAAACCTCCGTGCACTTGTTCTGTACTCCTGACCTTGTGTGTCCTTTCTGTGTCCTACACTGATCTGTGTCTCATCTATTGCCCTCTGAACATATATGCTCCTTCTCTGTCCCACTCCTATCTTCTTTTTTTCTGCTCTGTCCCTCCTGATCTGAACCTCTCTGATTTTTCTATGCATCTTCTCTGACCTGTGTGCCTGCTCTGATCGTCTCTGTGTCTGCTCTTTCCCCCTCTGACTTATTGTGCCTCTTCTGTTGCCCTCTCACCTTCTTTCCACCTGCTCTGACCAGCTCTTTATGTGTGCCTGCTCTGTCCCCATCTCACCTTCTGGCTGCCAGCTCTTTCCTTCTCTGACCTATGTTTGCCTGCTGTGACACACTCTGAACTTCTATGTGCCTGCTCGGATCCTCTCTGTCTTTATGTACACCTCCTGACTCTCTCTGACCTTCTGTGTGCCTGCTTTGTTGCTCTCAGACTTTCTTTTTGCCTGATCCTCCCCCCCAAAGATCTTTTTGCCTATTTTTACTCACTCTGACCTTCTGAAAGCCTGCTCTGACCCTCTCTGACCTCTCTGACCTCTGTGTACCTGCTGTCACCCTCTGTGTTGAGCATCTTTTGCGACCTTCTCTGAGTTTCTATGCACCTACTCTGACTCTCTCTGACCTTCTGTGTGCCTTCTCTGACCCTCTCTTACATTCTGTGCTCCATCCTACTTTCTCTGAGCCTGCTCTGACCCTCTCTAACCTTATGTGCATCTTCTGATTTTCTTTACTCCTGCTCTGACCTCATGTGCACCTGTTAACCTTCTGTGCACCTGCTCTGAACATCTCTGGCCTTCTGTAACCTTCTGTATGCCTTCTCTAATGCACTCTGACCCTTTGTGTACCATGCACCTGGGCTGAGCTCTGACATCTGGGAGTTATCCCTGTGCTCTGCTCTGAATCTGTTTGCTAACTGGAAGGAGACCAAATTGTATTATATTATAATTATATTATATTATATATTATATAATTAATTATAATTATTTAATATAATTAATTAATAATATATTAATTATATTATAATTATATTCTGCTCAAAACTAAAACACTAAGTTAGGATATTCATAAGACCTTCATTCTTGCATAAAAACAGTGGGTTTCAAAATATATATGGTACATATGTCTTTGATTACAGTGATATTTAGTTGAGCAGTATAAGTGTTCTCTGAAAGTATAGTCTATGTGGAGTAGGCGGTAGTGCAGTGGGTTACACGCACATGGTGCGAAGCTAGGACCAGCATAAGGATCCCAGTTCGAGTTCCCAGCTCCCCACCTGCAGGTGCATCCCTTCACAGGTAGTGAAGCAGTTCTGCAGGTGTCTTTCTCTACCCCTGTCTCTCTTATTTCTGCTGTGGCTTGAGGAAACTTGCTTTGTGGAAGGTGAGCAGAATGTGGAATTTCTGCCATCTTGTGAAGTGGGATGGAGACAGCCTCTGAGGAAACAGGACTGATCTAGTTGTCATTCTGCTCTTGATTTCTGTAAAAATGAACTTTGATGCTCCTGCTCTCTGTTCCTCTAGCCTTCCTTGAGCCTGATTTGTTCCCCTCTTAGGTGTGCACCTGCTCTGACATCGTCTGACCATCTATGCTCCTGCTCTGACATGCTTTGACCTTCTGTGCACCTGCTACAATATTCTGCATGCTTGCCCTGTCCCCCTTTGACCTCTTTGTTCTTAGTCTGTCACCTCTGACAAACTTTTTCCCTGGTCTCACTCATTCTGACATTCTTTTCACCAGATCTGACAGGTTCTGACCTCCCATGAACCTGCTCTGAAAAACTATCCTGTGTGCCTGCTCTGACTCTCTCTGACCTCTTTGATTTCTGCCTGCTCACTCCTCGGATTCTCTCTGTGCAAGTCCCGAAAATGCAATTTCCTGCCTCCTAGCTGAGGCCTCAGTCCTCTCAGAAGTTGCTGACGTCTCAGTTCTGCAAATGCTTCAAGAAACTTGCTTTGTGGAAAACAAGGAGTGCTGCTCTTTGGGGCTCTCTAGGCTCTGTTTTTGTAACTGTGACCTTCTATGCGTCTGCTCTCTTATCTCTCTGGACTTTCTCGCACCTGCTCTGTTGCACCCTCTGATCTGCCCTGAGTCTGCTTTGACATTTTTGTACCTTCTCTGTCCCCCCCGACCTTCTTTTTGTCTGCTCTGTCCACTCTGACCGGCTCAACCATGAGGTCCCAGTTAAATCCCCAGCAGGACATGTCCCAGAGTGATGTCTGGTTCGTTCTCTCTTCCTATTTTATTATGAATAAATAAATTAATTCTTAAAAGAAGAAATTATAATTAAGGTGTATATATACATCTATTTATCAAATGAGATAAAGAACACTCAGAGTAGCAGTCAGGTCCAGAAGTGCTGGGAATAAAACCTGAAAGTTCACAGAGAAGAGTCAAATTGACCATCACTGAGTTTTTATAAAATTAGACTGCAATTTAATAAATGTTGACCAGTATATTTGATCTTAAGTCACAATTATCACATATTTACCTGATTCCAATTTCATAAGCTCTTGGCCACATGCCTGGACCAAGATTTAACTACATCTGGAAAAAAAAGAGGGAGGTGGGGAATCAATCAGTAGTGCAGCGGGTTAAGTGCAGATGGTGCAAAGCACAGTGATGGGCTCAATGATCCCATTTCAAGCCCCCGGCTCCCCACCTGCAGGGGAGTCGCTTCACAGGTGAAGCATGTCCGCAGGTGTCTATCTTCCTCTCCCCCTCTCTGTCTTCCCCTCTTCTCTCCATTTCGCTCTGTCCTATCTAACAAAAATGACACCAATGGCAATAATAACTACAATAAAACAAGGGCAACAAAAGGAAATATATAAATAAATATTTTTAAAAAGTAAAAAATGAGGGAGTCTCAGAAGTAGTAGGTGTGACTTAGAAAGGAAGAGAAGTTAGAGAAATAGGAATAAATGGGCAAATATATATATGTATATAATATATATATCTGTATATATATAGACATAGAGAACTACTGCATTTTCCAATAAAGGAAATGGAGAACCAGAACTCTGTAGTTGGAAAAGGTATTTCATTATACTCCTAAAATAGTTTTGTAGATCAATATTACATCACTAATAACAAAAACAATTTTCCTGCTTAGTATTACTTTATCCATTACTAAGGGCTGCAACAAAATGCAGCTGAGCACAGGAATTCAGATTTTCCCAGTGGAGTCTTCCTAGAATAATAGAGAAACCTCATCCACTTGTAAAGCAAAATGGGAGACCACCACACCCGAGAGGGAAGAAAAAAATGTTTTAGCAATCTTATGTGCAATTCAAATCTTGCCATCTTTGACATCCATAGTGCCAATGCCTGAGATCCCCTCATTTCACAAAATGCTTACACAGAACTACAGGGTTTTCTGCCGCCTTGTGGCTACACAGCAGAATGCAGCTGTAGTCCCATTTGGCAACTCCCTATGGAATCTTCTCAGAAAATGACAGAAAGCATAGGCATGGGAAAGTCAAGTTGAGGAATGACTTAGGGAAAGAAAGACAGTTTTGTGAATCCAATGTGCCATTCGTTCATTCAAAACCACTTGTTCATAGGGAACTACATAGGCCAGGCAGTGGCACACATGGTGAAATGCACACATGACAGAGTGAACTTGCCTTGTCATGGGCACAACCCAGGATCAAGGCCAGTTCGTAACAGAGTGAGGTAGGGTTCTGAACTGTAAAGATATATATATAATTTGCAAAGAGCATTCACTTAGCCCTCACACATGAAAGTCTTGTGATTTGGCCACAACTTCTTGCTTCACAAGTCTTCTTCTAGCATTTGCCCTTCTTCCGTAGCCAGTCAATAGCGTCAGGTTGAGCTTCACAAGTTATACAGCAGGTCTAAAGGTCTCTCTCTTTATTATTTTATATTTAATAACACACACACACACAGAGAGAGAGAGAGAGAGAGAGAGAGAGAGAGAAATACCAGGGCACTACTCACCTCTGGCTTATGATGGTGCTGGGAATTGAACTTGTGACATTAGAAAGTATTTTGCATAACCATTATGTTGTCTAGCCAGCACTCTCCCTTTCCATTTCCTTCTTGCCTTTCAATGTCTCTCTATCCTCTATCAAATAAAACTAGTTATCTCTCTATCAAATAAAACTAGAAAGAAAAGAAAAAAATAGCTCCTGGCAGTGGGATTGGTTGTCACCAAGCCTCAGAGATAACTTAACCCTGGTGGAAATAGAAACAAATAAGTAAACAAACAAATACTTACATATATACATAATAAGGCCAGGTAATGGCACATGGTTAAGTGTTGTATGCTTTACATTGGGTTGTTCTAGTTCTCCCCCGCCAAGAGAATTGGATCAGTTCAGTTAATTTGAACTTGGCCCCGCCCCTAGGAACCCCCACAGAGTTCCAGAGGGACAGAGTTAGAGAGAGTGCTTGCGCCTCTGCAAAGAGACAGCAGAGTTCTGTTTGGTGATTAGTTTGGTTTAGTTTATGAATCATTGTTCCTGAATAAAGAGATACAGCTTCCCTGCCCAGCTGTTGTCTCTGGTCATCTCTGTTACCCGCCCGTGAAGCTAGCCCGGCCAGCTGGAGCCGCCGAATTTTAACAACAGTTAAATGAACCTATTACAGTGCACAAGGACCCAGGTTCAAGCGTGTGATACACACCTGATGGGGGACAGTTTTATAGAAGTGGAAAATCAGTGCTGCAGATATTTCTCTCTCTCTATGTTCACCTCCCTTCTCAATTACTATCTCTATCCAATAATAAAAACTAAAAACATTTGTTTAATATGTTAAATAGTCAAAATTCCATGCTTAGTGGGTCAGGAGATAGCTCCTGGGGGGAGTGTATGCCCATCCATGTACACCTTCCAAGAGAGGAACAAGAGAGGCCTCAGTGCTGTGCTATCTCTCCCTGTGAGCATCCCTGTATCTGTATATCTGTGTCTCTAGAAGAAGAAATGATAATTTTCTTTTTTTGAGGTTTGATTTATTCATGAAGAAGATAGGAAGAGAGAGAAAGAAAGAATCAGACGTCACTCTGGTACATGTGCTTCCAAGGAGGACTGAACTCAGGACCTCATGTTTGAGAGTCCAGTGCCTTATCCACTGTGCCACCTACCAGATCACTATGGCGAAATTTGATATAGTTTCAAATATTTGATATTTTGAAAATATTTTATTTATTTTACTGGAGGAGCTAGCAACAAGTACAGAAGAAGAAACAGGTGAGGCCAGCAGTGATCATTTCTAGTTGGTGGTGCTGTGAATTGAACCTGGGAATTCTAAACCTCAGACATAGGAATCTTTTTACATAGCTATCTTGCTATAACACAAGCTCTAAAATTATTCATCGAGAGAGATGAGCAGAGGCCAAGACTGAGACCCTGAATCTTAGGATAGTGGTCCTTGTGTATTAGAGTTCAAAGCATTATAGCCTGTGTAATCAACCCAACCACTCTATTCTGAAGCAATAATGGCTATAAAAAGTGATGAATTTCATTCTCTGAAGTTTAATCTCCAGCACCACCGTAAACCTGAGATAAACCTTGCTCTGGTGTTTCTGTTTATTTCTCTCTGTATCTCTCTCATTAAAACTAATAAAACATTTTAAAAAGAGTATTTCATTTTATGTTTTCCGTACTCTAATATTCTTTGTGGTATTAATGAATTGTATTTGGCTTTGATGGTACCGGCTAAGTGTTAGGTTATTAATTAGGGATTGATAGATGTTAGTTTCTCAGGGTAAGGATTGTGCATTAAAGCCTAGCATAAATTTGTATTATTTATCTTTTTTTTTTTTTGGCTCCAGGGTTATTGCTGGGGCTTAGTACCTGCACTGCTCCTGGAGGCTATTTTTCTCCTTTTATTGCCCTAGTTGTTTATCATTGTAGTTATTGTTGTCATTGTTGGACAGGACAGAGGAAAATCAATCAGCTCGGCTCCCTCTTTGTTTCCCCGCCTGGGCCTTTGCTCAGTATGGGAGGCATGAGTTCCAGTGCTTGATCAGGCAGTGGAGTGGGATCTTCTTGGCATTAGTAAGATTTTTTTGTTTTACCAGAGCACTGCTTAGCTGCAGTTCATGGTAATGCAGGGGATTGTGCCTGGGACTTTGAAGCTTCAGGCAGGAGAGTCTTTTTGCATAACCATTATGCTATCTCCTCTGTCCTCTCTGTGTCTTTATTAAACAGATGCAGGGGGGAGGTGACCCCACAGCAGCTAGAGTGATAGGTGTGGGGGCAGCCTGGGTTGGGCTGCTGACTTCTCCCCTCTCAGAGGGCACCATGCTGCAGGCACCTCAGCTAGCTCAGGGCTGGCGGGGTGGGGGTGGGGTGGTGTGGGGACATCTGGGCGTGCCTTGGCTTGGGACTGGGGAGCAGGCTTGCAGGCAGGCTGCAGGACCCCTAGGGGCCAGCTCAGGGCTGTAGGCGGGGTTGGGAGTTGCTCCGCGGCCACATTCAAGGTGAATCCTCATGGCCAGCCATCAGCCCCTCCTCTGTCACCTGCACCTGGGCCAATGGCGCGGCACGGGGGGCGGGCGGGGCTCCCTCTTCAAGCAATTAATCCCAGGCGGGATTCATTGCCTGCCCCGCAGGCTGCAGCCTGCTCACCTCCCTCCTGCCGCGCCGTCCTGCCCCCGCACCCTCTCCTGCGCCGCCTCTCCTGCCCAGTGGTGGCGGCTCCTCCCTAGGTGTCCCGGCAGAGGCCTCCCCCCCCCGCGGCTGTCTCCCGACAGTCAGGTAGCGTGGCCTCAGCTGGGCTCCCTCTTTGTTCCCCCACCGGGGTCTTGGCTCTGGCGCCACCTCCTCCCATGCCCCTCCAGGGAGTTCTGGGCGCTGCGTTCAGCCCATGCCCCTCGGCTTCACTTCCATCACTCTGCCTGCTGCGGAACAGGAACCCCCCTTTTATTTATTTTTATTAATTTTTTTTAGCAGAGCACTGCTCAGCTCTGGCTTATGGTGGTGTGGGCGATTGAACCTGGGACTTGAGAGCCTCAGGCATGAAAGTCTCTTTTGCATAACCATTATGCGGTACCCCACCTGTTTTTTTACTTCTTTTTTTCCTCGTTTCCCTCCATGTGGCCAAAGAAGGGAGCTGGTAGGCGGTGCGAGGTGAGTGTCCAGGGCGTGGAGCAACAGGGGCGGGAGGGAAGGTGGCGCCATGCGGTTGGTATGTCCTCTGAGCCACCATCCTTCGCGGTGACCGCGGCGTGGTGGCCTGAACTTGGGGCCCATGAATCCTGCGCCCGGCCCTGGGTGGTCACCCGGGTTGATTCGGGCTCCGCTTGGCCGGGACACCCAGGTCAGGGGCTTTAGAAACCTCCCGGAGGGATCGATCAGGGTGGCTGACGCCTCAGACTTCTGGCGGGTCAGGCCCAGGAGTAGCTCTCTGGCCAAGGCCAAGGTCCCGGGGGAGAGGGGGCCCACCGCACCTCCCCCAGCGGAGGAGCACGTGGTGGCTGATATCCCGCCCATCCCACTAGGAGTTTGCGGGGCCCCTGAGCTCAGCTCTGCGTGGGGGGTGACTGGAAGGGGCGCACCTGGCGGGCACGTGTCCCCTAGACCTCGAGGCTGGTCTGGGAGGCTGTCCCCAGGGCATGGATGCTCAGGTGCGTGGAGCCGGCCATGCTGAATCCCCCTCCCCCATCTTCAGTTCCCCCACCTGCTGCCCTGCCATGCTTCTGATGAGGGCTGCAATGTACCTCCTGAGGGCCGGGGGAGGCCCTTATACTTGCGGAGGATTAGCTATTTGGGTTTAACTGATAATATCTGTGAGAAATAGGTGTTTCTGGTATTTGCAGTAAAGTTTCAATAAAAAGCATTGTGGGAGAGCACACAGTTCACTGACATGTTAGCATTTCTGAGGTTTTCCCATCAAGCACCCTACACCCCAACTGAAGAGTAGGAGCTTAATAGGTGGTAAAGCACATATATTTTATTACAGTGCTATTTTGACTCTAATTTAAAGACAGTATATCAAATCGCATTGGGTTTTGTTTAAAGTTTTTTGTTTTTTTTTTAACCGGAGCACTGCTCAGCTCTGGCTTATGGTGGTGCGGGGGATTGAGCCTGGGACTTTGGAGCCTCAGGCATGAGAGTCTCTTTGCATAACTATTATGCTATCTATACTCTGCCCTAACATTTCCTAATCTACATAATTAATAGAATAAGTTGTTGCCTTGGCTTGGGACTGGGGAGCAGGCTTGCAGGCAGGCTGCAGGACCCCTAGGGGCCAGCTCAGGGCTGTAGACGGGGTTGGGAGGGGCGCCATGGCCACATTCAAGGTGAATATTCACGGCCAGCCATCAGCCCCTCCTCCGCCGCCTGCACCTGGGCCAATGGCACAGCACGGGGGGCGGGCGGGGCTCCCTCTTCAAGCAATTAATCCCACGTGGGACTCATTGCCTGCCCCGCGGGATGCAGCCTGCTCACCTTCCTCCTGCGGCACAGTCCTGCCCCCGCACAGCTTCTCCATTCGGTCCCGCACCCTCTCCTGTGCCACCTCCTGCCCAGTGGTGGTGGCTCCTCCCCAGGTGTCCCGGCAGAGGCCTCCCCCCGTGGCTGTCTCCCGACAGTCAGGTAGCGTGGCCTCAGCTAGGCTCCCTCTTTGTTCCCCCACCGGGGTCTTGGCTCTGGCGCCACCTCCTCCCGTGCCCCTCCAGGGAGTTCTGGGCGCTGCGTTCAGCCCATGCCCCTCGGCTTCACTTCCATCACTCTGCCTGCTGCGGAACAGGAACCCCCCTTTTATTTATTTTTATTAATTTTTTTAGCAGAGCACTGCTCAGCTCTGGCTTATGGTGGTGTGGGCGATTGAACCTGGGACTTGAGAGCCTCAGGCATGAAAGTCTCTTTTGCATAACCATTATGCGATACCCCCACTTGTTTTTTTACTTTTTTGCCTCGTTTCCTTCCGTGTGGCCAAAGAAGGGAGCTGGAAGGCTGCGGTGGAGAGCCCAGACTGGAGTGCGAGGTGAGTGTCCAGGGCGTGGAGCAACCGGGGCGGGAGGGAAGGTGGCGCCAGGCGGTTGGTAGGTCCTCTGAGCAGCCATCCTTCGTGGTGACCGCGGCATGGTGGCCTGAACTTGGGGCCCATGAATCCTGCGCCCGGCCCTGGGTGGTCACCCGGGTTGATTCGGGCTCCGCTTGGCCGGGACACCCAGGTCGGGGGCTTTAGAAACCTCCCGGAGGGATCGAGCAGGGTGGCTGACGCCTCAGACTTCTGGCGGGTCAGGCCCACGAGTTGCTGCTCCCAGGAGTAGCTCTCTGGCCAAGGCCAAGGTCCCTGGGGAGAGGGGGCCCCTGAGCTCTGCTCTGCGTGGGGGGTGACTGGAAGGGGCGCACCGGCGGGCACGTGTCCCCTAGACCTTGAGGCTGGTCTGGGAGGCTGTACCCAGGGCATGGGCGCTCAGGAGCGTGGAGCCGGCCATGCTGAATCCCCCTCCCCCATCTTCAGTTCCCCCACCTGCTGCCCCGCCATGCTTCTGATGAGGGCTGCAATGTGCCTGCTGAGGGCCATGGTAGGCGCTTAGATCTGCCAGGGATTAGCTATTTGGGTTTAACTGATAATATCTGTGAGAAACAGGTGTTTCTGGTATTTGCAATAAAGTTTCAATAAAAAGCATTGTGGGAGAGCACAGGTGGTGCCACAGTTCACTGACAACATGTTAGCATTTCTGAGGATTTCTGATCAAGAACCCTTGTCCCCAACTGCAGAGTAGGAGCATGGTAAGTGGTGAAGTACTCTATCTTGCCTTTCCATGTTTTTTTTGTAATCTATATCCCATAAAGGAATGAATAAATAAAAATTATAAAGCAGGGAGTCGGGCTGTAGCGGAGCGGGTTAGGTGCAGGTGGCGCAAAGCACAAGGACCAGCATAAGGATCCCGGTTCGAACCCTGGCTCCCCACCTGCAGGGGAGTCGCTTCACAGGAGGTGAAGCAGCTGCAGGTGTCTGTCTTTCTCTCCTCTCTGTCTTCCCCTCCTCTCTCCATTTCTCTCTGTCCTATCCAACAACAACAATAATAACTACAACAATAAAACAACAAGGGCAATAAAAGGGAATACATAAATAAAATAAATATTTTAAAAAATGATAAAGCAATACTAGATAAATTAATTATTCTAAACTTGATGTTGATTTCAGGAATAGATATTAAGACTGCTTTCAAAAACATCTATCTTTACAATGCTATTTTCATTCTAATTTAAAGACTGAGTATATCAAATCACATTGGGCTTTGTTTAAAGTTTCTTAATCTACATAATTAATAGAATTAATTATTTTAAATCATTGTACTGTAGGATTTTGATAAGACTCTTATTCTGGTGTAATGACAGTGGCTTGTGAAGAATATATCCTACATATCTGTTTGAGTATGTTGATATCTTTATTTTTCAGATATTTATTCCCTTTTGTTGCCCTTATTGTTTTAGTTATGATTGATGTCCTTGTTGGATAGGACAGAGAAATCAAGAGGAGGGGAAGACAAGGGGGGAGAGAAAGACAGACCTGCATATCAGCTTCACCACCTGTGAAGGGCCTCCCCTACAGGTGGGGAGCCTGGGACTTGAACTGGGATCCTTATGTGGTCCTTGCAATTTGTGCCACGTGCTCTTAACCCTCTGCATTACCTCCCGACTCCCGATTATGGTGATATCTTAGTGAAGTATAGAAATAATCCCTGACTGTATAGTCTTTATGGTGATGTGTTTTTAAATATTCAATTTTTTATTTATTGACTCCTGAGAAATGATAGGAGAAACAATCAGACAGCAATCTGCCACATGTGATGCCGGGGATTGAACTCAGGACCTTCCAACTATCCTGGAGGGATTGAGCAGGGTCTCCCAGCACCTCAAAGCCCTGGCAGGTCAGGCCCAGGAGTTCCTGCTCCCAGGAGTAGCTCTCCTTTCAAGGTCAAGCCTGGTCCCTGGAGGAGAGGGGGGCCTCCAGCACACCTCCCCCTATTGGAGGAACACGTGGCTGATATACCACTAGCTTTTAGGAGCTTGCAGGGCCCCTGAGCTTAGCTCCGTGGGGGGGGGCAACTGGAAGGGGGCATGCCCCCCTGGACCCTGAGTCTTGGGTAGGAGGTTGTCCCCAGGGAATGGGTGCTCAGGTGCAAGGAGCCAGCTATGCTGAATCCCCCTCTCCCCTGCCCAATTCCCCACCCACAACCATGCCATCCATGCTTCTGCTGAGGGCTGGGCTCAGAGGCTGTCCCCAGGGCAGGCTGAAGCCCCCTCCCCCATCCCCAGTTCTCCACCTGCAGCTCAGCCATGCTTCTGCTGAAGGCTTTGAGGTTACCTCCTGAGGGCTGTGGGAGGCACTTATACCTGCCTGGGATTAGGTAGACTGCCTGTGGCCTAGCTCCTCACTAGCCCCAGCTGCCTGGCTTCTGCCCTGCTGATTTCTATGCTTCTGGTTTCTCCTTGTGCTGGGTGCTGGCTGTGTGTTGTGCCCCTCCTGCCCCATCCCTCGGCTCTGTCAAAGACTCCAAAGGGTGCTACTGTGATCACCACGGGTGAGGGGGTGGTTTCTCAGTCTAGGTGGTGCTTGCTGACATCAGACTACAAGCCCCAGGTAGGATACCATCTTCTGCTTTTGCCTTTAGGCCCCTTTCCAGTCTCCTGTCCAGGGGAACTATGTCCTCTGATGTGATTCTCTTGCATCACCATTAAGTTGTTTTCCCAGCTCATAGGAAGACATATTGATGCACATGTTCTACATTTTGCTATGTCTTTATCAATTCAAAAAATAGTGGTGTATAATTGTGGCTATCAGTGCAGGTATGTCTCAGTTCTTGCTATGTAGTTTTAACTGTTAATTTATTTTATTTTACTTATTTTTTTCACCAGAGCACCAATCAGCTCTGGTTTATGGTGGGGCAGGGGATTGAACCAGGGACTTTGGAGCTTCAGGCTTGGCAGTCTGTTTGCATAACCATTATGCTATCTACCCCTGCCTGTTAATTGTTTTGTTACTTTCTTTTGACATATTGGGGATTTGTTTTTGAAGATTATTCTCTTTATAATTCACTTTTCCTGTATCGAGACAGCAAGTGGAGGGAGAGATGGAGACTGAAAGAAACATCCAATAATCAATAAATGAAAACATGAGAGTACATATATGCATATTTATACTCATGTTCCAGTGCAGAGATTTGAGTGTGAGAGGTAGGCTGATAGGCTGATGATCCCCATCACAAAAACCTGTCTGTGTCTTGGGGGCTGGGCTTGAGCCCGGCACAAACTTCCTTTGTGCCATGACAAAGGAAGTTCACACTGCACAAGTGCTTTTGCATGTATGAATGGCACATTGGATTCTGGATACTGTTGTAAGTTTTTATCTTCAAGGCGACCCTCACCTTATTTGTTCCCATTCCCATTCTTTGTGTATTTTTCTGTGAAGACTCCACTGAGAGTGGCAAGGGGAATGCAGATGCATTCTGTTTTTTTAATAGATTTATTTATTTTTCCTTTATGTTGCCCTTATTGTTTTCCATAGTTGTTGTTTTTGTTGTTGATATGGAGA